>NC_037544.1:15650055-15658204 GCF_001531365.2 Cynara cardunculus var. scolymus | reverse complement strand
CAAATAATTCTATTTAATTCATATTCATATTTAACAAAGAATCCTAATTCTATAATTGTATCGTAAGGGTTTTGAGGCTACAACTTGTTATCAGAACTCAATCGTCTACTTTGGTTTAGCCCTTAAGCCATATTTATATGGTCAGTCTTCGAGATTGACAATAACTCTTAATAAGGCTTAATCATTATCTAAAATGATTATTTATTTATCTAATAATATCTTATATAACTATCTAAAAACATTTAAGACAAATACATACATATTTATAGATTAAACCCTTAATTATAATAATCACAAAACGGTACACATGTTTAGATTCTTTCTTTAGTGGGAGCATACGTGTTCTTTGTGTGCGACCTTTTAGGTTTACATGGCTTGATGGCAGTGTTTCTGGATGACACGTGTCGTGGGTATAACATACAATTTACAATCTTGATATCCCCTCCTTTTTATGCCGAGGATGATGTAAGGGGTACAAACATATCTGTTGCCGGTGTACTAGCTCCGGCTTCTTCCTTGTAATATGGATCTCTTACTTCTTCCAGATTATTTTGTGTCGAACTTCCTAACAAACTTACTAAACTTTCTTGAATTTTTCCCAAATCAGCAACCAACATTTACTGAGTAATAAAACCAGGATTAGGAGCACTATTTCTACCTCTTACTCTACCTCTTCCACGGCCGGACATAGAACTTTCATGTGCCGATAATTCATGTTACATATGAGTTTCTTGCTGAGTATTTCTTTCTCTTCCTCGAACCCTACTTCGACTTCGTGTTTCGATAGTCATAACATTTTTTGGGTCCTCTTATTTGGTTATAATTCATCTTCCCCGACCTCTTCCATGTCCGGTAGAAGTTCTTTCTGATTGATTAAGATTATCTACCATCTTTTCTTATCACTCGTATTACTTTAATGTCCTTTCTGTAATAATAAACACACATACGATTATTCACATATCAAAGTATGATAACATATTTGTAACTCACGATTACATCAATCACATGTAATCTATCTTTATCATACTTGTCCTTATAATAGGTTCAATTATAATATATTCTCATGTTCATAATTCCAGTAAAACCTATTATACATCCCACACCTCTAGTTTAAGTCTAAATATTAAAAAAATACTCAGATCCCTTAAACAAAGGCTCTGATACCAACTGTAACAAACTACATATTATCCATGATATAATTCACAACAATCACCCATATGAAAATATAACTGTCGTAGTATAACCCAAAATAGTGTATTTACATAACTTAAGAAAATATTGATTAACAAAAACTTTGTCAAGTTACAGCATAAACATCTAATTAATACTTTATTACATTTTTCTCTTGCCTTTGTCTTGTGATGATAGTTGACCTGCAAAACAGATTAGTCCAATAATTGAGTGTTAGACCAAAAGGTCTAGTGAGTGTATCTTTCTCATACAAGCAGTGTATAATTCAAAATCCAAAATTGTATCAAACCTGGATTTAATTATATCATTTTCTCACTTATCTATCACGGTTACACCGCCAGCTCATCTATCGAAGTTACACCGTCCGCTCATCTATCGTGGTCCCGTTCATCTATCGCGGTTACACCGCCCGCTCATCTATTTCGTTTTTCCAAACATTAAAGGTTTTCTCTTGACAAGTTTTAACCAGATAATGTATAATTCTTGTCAATACTACAGCCAGTTTAGGCATGAATCCGGACAACAATACAGCCGGTTTAGGCATGAATCTGGATGGCATCTCAGCCGGTTTAGACATGAATCCGGTCAACATTACAACCGGTTAGCTTGAATCCGGACAACACTACAGCCGGTTTAGGCATGAATCTGGACAACACTATAGTCGGTTTAGCTTGAATCCGGACAACACTACAGCCAGTTTAGGCATGAATCCGGACAACATTACGTCGAGAGAGGCACACATCCGGGTGATGCTATGGCCGGAGATGAGTCATAATCGGACATTGAGTATATTTAAGAATCAAGTAGTATCATAACAACTAATAAACAGTAATAAATCATATGTAGAGGATGTTTGAAACACTCACCTTAGCCAAAAATCTTAGCTTTGAAATAGCTTGCTCTTCTGCCTTCGATGATGAATTTTCCAAAGGATACTTCACTATAATGAAAATGGTAAAAAAAACTTTCCCAGTTCCACAAAACTTACTATATATAGTAAGTGGAAAAAGAGTTTGGTAGGTGCAAGGGCAGCCGCCACCACCTTCCTTATAACATCACACATTATTATTAAATAACATCAATAATATTCTTAAGAGGAAAATATAACTCACAAGTTAAATCCTAAAAACTCTCACACTATAAACCAACCCCGAATTTTCCATTGCCACATAACTTTAAAACCAATTAACTATAATCTGAAAACTGAATATTACATAAGACACTCAATTTGTTGTCTATTTTAGAATCACACATAATGTAATTATAAGATATTAAAAACATAATTTGTTGAAACAAATCTTCAAAACAACTATAGGTCCTTGTACTTATAAGTCAAAGTCGTGGTCAAATACATTTTTTAAAAAATTTATAGTTTCATAATAAATACCAAAGTTGATGGTTTCTCTGTTTATAGTTTCAAATACATTTCCTGCTATGTTGGGTTTCTTGATAATAAGTAACCAAAGTTGATGTTTTCTCTGTTTATTTATGTGCATTGGGTTTTCTCTTTTGGGTTCTTCAATTCCCTCCATTTCTGCTATGGCCTATGTGAAAAGATTTTTACCTTATTCAACGGTGGAGAAAGCTACAAGTTTTTTTTTTAGCATCAATAATAGATATTCAAAGGTGAGGGATAAGAAGTGAAGTCATCTAAGGAATGATGTCTTAACTTCTCCAAAATTTGTGTAACCTTAATCTTTAGTTGAAGTTGCTATGTACTATGTTACAGTTTAGCCTATTTGTGACTCGATTACTGTTGCTAAAATTTAATCTCTTTAGTTTTTCTTTTCAACTTCTTACAACATTCTGCTCTAGCTTATTATCTAATATGACATTCGACATTTAGTTGATCAAGTTCTATAACTCAAGTAGTTATTTTAGGACAGTTGAGAACGAACTCATTGCAGGTGGGGTATTTCAAACCATCATATCTACCTGCATATAAGTTATCGTACATTGTTTTGAATGTCAAGCGTGAAAATAAAATACCACTTTTAAGAGGTACATACCTGTTTTTGAAGATTCGAAAACCAAACGTTTTATCATATTAGTATGATAAGTTAAATGAACTCTCAAACCATTCCTCCTGTTACCTTCTTTGTTTCTAAGCTTTTGTAAGACTTATGTTTCTTATCAGGTTTGGATAGTTTGATGTTAATCATGTGTTGACATAGTTTGATGTTAATTATTTGTATCATTCTTAATCATGTTTTGGATTGAGTCTTTGAATGCTTGAACTTTACACAAGGGTTATAATATGTTTACAGTTTTTTGAGAGTGCAACCCACTCTTTCAATTATCCGATAGAAGTCACAACTTATTTAAAATTCAAAATTTAAATCGGTGAATTTGAGTGTTCCTATATGTTCGTTGAGAACGAACTCATTGTAGGTGGGTCAAATCCGTTAGGAACTAGTTTTTTCTCTCCCTTTTCCTATCAAAAACCTATGTAATCCTACTTTTTAGAAGTCCCTCCCCAAAAGACTCAAATGCATGAATCTCTCTGTCTCTAGCAGTTATGGGTATGTTGTTGGATGATTTATGAATTCCTCTATTGCTAGCATCATAATCTAATAAATAAATTTCTCCATGACCTATCAAAATCTAATGCACAAAAGCTTATTGTTTATGTAACAAGTTTAACTAAGATGGTTTGTTTGTTTTCATCTTAACGACCTTCAAGCTTTTTGTTCATAAAGACGTGTTGGTTATAAGGGAATCACATTGTTTTATGTGTACAATAATTAATAAAACAATTTTGTTATGGAAACTAAGACGGTGATTAAATTAGCTAATGTTGATGCAAACACAATGTAAAGTTGGAAGTTATTGATTAAATAACTAATTGGAAAGATATTAAATTCTATCTAGAAGAGATTATAACGATGGCCTTTTTCTCCCACTATATTTAGCGATTGGCAGCTTCAATTTTTTCCAGAATACACTGGGCTAAGATTTGCTATTTGAGTTATAGCAAGGGTGTTCAAAGTGCCCTTAAGTTTGACCAGATATATAGGTATATGCTATCAATTTGCTATTGCAAGATATAATTGATTTGTAAAGGATGAACCAGTTGCAAAATATGCTTAGTCGAGGTGCATTATGGGTTTTGATTTCTCAGTTTTCGTTCTTACTTCCAGTCACTTGCCTTAGAACTCAATACAAATGCAAATCCAAGTGTATTGTTCTTGAACCCATGATACCATTTATAGGTATCTTTTATACCTCCATTCCTATTTGTAGCCCTCGGCTTACAATTTTCTTAGTGTCATATGTGTAGGATGTTGTAAAAGTTAATAGCAACTAACAAGGTAAGCAAGAGTTGCATCTTTGTACTTCCCCTTGTAGCTTCAATGAGTTCTATAAATGCAACTTTTACTTTAAATATTTCTAGAAAATTACATAACATTGATTTTGATTTACATATATATATAGTTGTTATCCTTACGGTAATTTTATGCCTTTATTCATTAGATAACATTAATTTTATGGTGTGGGCTAGAATTTGGATTCATTGGGATATATATAGGGGACTATAATGTATAAAGTTATTTTCACTAATTTCTACTAAGGAGACATATCATATGCTTTATCATTTTCCTTGAGATACTAAAGCTTTATTATAAAGTTTTTTTTGAACAAAATTCAACTAAGAATATTATAGCTTTATTATTTTTCAAACGTATTCATTAGATATCTATTTCTTCCTTCATTATAATTATTTGGACTACATAATTGATTTTCACATTTCTTGCCATTGGTGAGACTTGAACCCCTGATCTTTAAGGGGTTACGTGTACCGCTGAGCCAAATTTAACGTAATAAGAGAGACAAGGGGTAACCAAAATCTAGGAATAGAGTTGGAAGTAGTAAAAATGGCATAAAAATGCAGTTGAAAAAGAAGCCTTGAAATGATCACATTCTATTCTTTTCACCACACCATGGCATTGTTGTAGGCTTTCCATTGAATTTCATTCCTATTTAAATTTTGTATTGTTTGATTTTAGTTGTCTTTTGCTTTCAATTTATAAACTTAATTTGATTCATTAAAGAAATCGATTTGTTCTATATGATCTTCTTTTGCTCTGATGATTTGGTCAGGATATCGCAAAAGCGGATTTAGAGTTTGTGTGCTATCGACCGAGTGTTAAGTTTACTCTTGACATCCCAAGTCCCAACTCAAAATCCTTAATTTTGACTTCAAGTTTAACGGATCATGAGGAAGGATATGCAGAATGTAGATCAACAAGTGTTATTTTGTGTTCTTACAGGGATTACAAGTCCTATCTAAGGGAGATGCAGTAAATATATGATTACTTTTTTGTTCTTTTTATTGAGAACTCAATGGCAAGTTTTTTTCTTAATAGTAACCAATCTGATGTTCAGTCTTAAGAAGATTAAAAAATCGGACCTCGATCATACTTTCTCACCTAAAAAACTTGCAACATGTTACTTTTCAGGGTTCTCCATGAGAATTGCAACATTGTTGTTTGGTTTGAGAAAGATGTTGACTATGGTGCAGGCAAGGTATGCTTTAAGCATGCTTCATGTTTTTGGTTCTCATGTCTTAAACTGAACATTTTGCTTCAAGTTTTTATTTCAAATGATGGGTGTCAGTTTCTATGATATATTAGTTTTTTGATGTATGTGTATTGGAAAGTTGTCGTTGCTACTGATGATTTGCTGAAACAATAAACAGAGCTGATGTAAAACAATTACAAGGATATTGTCGCTGTTTGCTGTTTTTGTTGAAGAGAATTTATATGAGGTGCAAATGTACAAGTGTTGGTGTTTTTTATTTGTTGAAACGAAATCTGAAATGTTACTTTATTGTTTTCGTTAACACTAACAAGATAATATATTTTTCCTTATTTTTACCTAGATGTCTTGAAAAAAAGTATATATTGCGTCCATTAGTTATTGCTTCTCATAATCATATATTTTTTAAGTTCTATATCATTCAAAACATATTCTAAATCAAGTTTAGCAAGCACTGTGATATTTAGCAAACACTCTGTTTTCTTTGTGTTACATACACTCTTAGAATGGCAATAAATGTGATATTTGGAGAATGAATGGTTGAAAATGAGTTATCGTGTAGATTTTGTAGCTCAAGATGTGTCGAATGATAGATTAGTAGTCGGAAACAAAAATACAAATAACTATTGCAAGTTAGTGAATTGCCGAATTAATGGTTAAAAAGAAGAGGGATCGAATCGATACTTTGTCTCAAGGCTATGTTTTTTAGTCTTGCCCGAGATTTTCTGTTTTCTTTGTGTTACATTGCACTCTTATAGTATAATGATAAATATTGATGTTATTTTTAAAGTATATAATATTTAGTTATATCGCACTTTCTATATTATTAAGCAACTATCAAACAATCATGTATTGTTGATGGAATAAACTGTGAGTATCATTAAGTTGCTAGCAAACAGACCCTTAGTATGAAGTATTATAGAATATGCTTCTTATGTGCATATTGTAATTGACTTGCAAAATAATCACACAAACTCATAATTCAAGACCAGACTAATGTTTTAGAATTGTAATTCACCTGCACGATGCACCACTAGTCATTATCATATACGTATATGTATTAGTATTTAAATTTTATCGTACTTATTTTAATAATTTTAAAATAGCGTAATCAAAAGGTTAATTCTATAAACAGTTAATTATTTAGGATAAAGTTATTTGCCCCCTTTTTGATATTATAATCAAATTAATTCATACATTGAAAATATAAAAAGTAAGTATTGATATTGATGTGTGTGAAAAAAAAAAGTTTATAGATATATATGTATTTAATAATATATAAGAATGTAATTAGCCCACCCTTACAATAAAAGTTTATTGATTGCAAGTTTGCAACATGTTATATGTTGATGACGTTGCCACATTCTACTTCTCTCTCTTATGAGATTTCTTTCTTCTACATAAAAATTCTCTTAAAAAACATGAACCGATCCATGATTTGTAACTAGTTGTGTACCCGCGCAATGCGGCAGGAGCCATGAATTTTAATGATTTTGAAGTTTCACTGGTTTTATAAGATAAGATTTAACGATGATATAGGTTACACTTGGTCTTTACATATTAATACAATTTGAATAAATAAGAATTATGGTTCCAATTACAGACTATCGATGAAAAAAATTGTATGACAGTTTAAAATCCAATATATTTAAAACCCAACATATTTAAACGACTCCACAAATGTGTTCGATTTACACCAAGAGCAAAGAACCAAGAAACTTGAGTTTTAAGATAAATACTCAAAAGCAATAAAGAAAACTACAAATTTGACAAATCATAAGCCATGAAAAGACCAAATAAGATGGATTTTAGAATGAAATTTCAACTGCTTACCCTCTTTCTTGTCCAGAAACTCAGACTAAGGTTGAATTAATACATGTATATATATATATATATATATATATTTCAAAAAAAAACCCAAGAACATATTAATTCAGAACATATTATACAGTGCAATTTGGACAACCTAACCCCAAAATATATAGTATATTGTTGTCCCAATATAATCAATCTTCCATGAAAATCCTTCAAGAACAATGGCAGATCTGAGATTTTCTTTCAAGAACACATAAGAAGGAGATAGAGAGAAAAAGTCAATCTTCAAAGTCTGGTCAAACTCTCTATTATGTAAATGATTTTACAATGAAAGCTTCCTACTCAAAATTACAAAGATACCACCCTTTATAGAGGGTCAAACATGACAAAAGGTCAAAGTCAAACTATCTTAAAGAAAAGTTGTTAGGATCAAGCGCTTACCCACTACACCAAAAGCAATTGCCTTGGTGAAGGCGCAACCATATTTCCCTTATAGCGTAGCAGCCAGCGCCACGTTTCGATTTAGGAAGATGCTGGAACCGTGACCAACAATCCCCCCCCCAGCATCTGCCGGTACTAATAAGAGCTTCGTTAGAAGTCAATG
>NC_037544.1:15642076-15647325 GCF_001531365.2 Cynara cardunculus var. scolymus | reverse complement strand
AATAATATAATTAAGTCAAAAACTATTCAATATTGGACTCATTTCGAAGGAATTAACGAGACGATTATAATGATGTAACTTGTTAAAATAAATATGTATTTTTTAAACATGTTTTAATTGATATACGATTATGTATGTTAATTTGATAAAGGTTTAAAATGAAACATTTAAAAGTAAATGACGTAAAGTAAATTAATTAGCTAATTATAGGGGTATAAAATGTAAATTTAAAATTATAATTTTAAAAAAATGGGTTCAATGTGAGAGAGGGTGAAAAAGTGAAAAAGTGACCTAAGCGTAGTATAAAGGGTATCTTGTTCATTTAGTATTTTTAGACTTTTGTTAAATTTGCTTAATAAAATAGTATAGAATAATATAGATAAATGTTTGAATGGTTATTAGTTAACTTATTGAAACCTTACTAGAAATAACAAGATTATTGTGACGTTTCAACTATAAATCCTCCTTAAAATTAATTATTATTTATTCCTATTAATAATAAGTAAATATTAACTCACTTAATATTCATTATTAATTAAATTTAATTATACATTAGTTGTCTACCCATGCAATGCAGCAGGATATAAAAAACTCATTAAGATTATTCAATTTTGAGATATCAAATTCCTTAAAGATGTAACGAGGCCTACTACATTTGTATTCAATTAGATTCAAATATATATCCATCCAAAATGTTGGTATTAGTAGGTTCACAACTCATCTCGAATATATTGAATCAAAGAAACCCTTAATAGCAAATGGGTTTGTTAATGTATACAAATACTGTAAATGAAATGATATTTGACCCTAGATATAATATATATGTTGTTGTGGAAAGACCACAAGTCTTTGGTTCCACCCCAATCAGTCCATGATAAAGTCTACCATTTAAATACGAAAGCACTCGTTTGAGAGATTGCCATTACAACTGTGTTGGAGTATGCATATATTGTGACAATCTATTTTACTGTAAATGATACATTTGGGCGAGTGATGGCTAGGTACTTGAGTGAGGCAATGAGTTTACGGTAAGGTGTTGCATCGATGAGTGGGGATCCATCAACAAGTGATAGTGTATCAGCTGAATTAAGAGGTGTAGCCACTGCTTTAGCTTCATCCATGTGAAATTGTTCCAGTAGATCTTCTACATGTCTATGTTGAGATGAAAATAGACCAAATGATGAAGATATGACCTCAACGCCTAAAAAAACGGTGTAGTAGTCCAAGATCTTTGACGGAAAATCGCTTGGCTAGTTGATGAACAAACTAATCCATGAACTCATTGCAATTACCTGTGAGAACTATATCATCCACAAAAACCATAAAGTAAGCCATTAATCCTTGGTTATTATAGTTAAACAACGAGGTATCTGCAAGCGATTTTTTAAGCAAGTTGAGTCGTTGTCTGTAAGGTTGAGCAAACAAAGTATATTAACCTATCTAATAGGGAACATCCACGGGATTTGTTTGAACCAGCAACCCTAACAGTTTCTCTTCCAAAATCCATGTTGATAGAACTAAAGAACAAAAAAATTGTCGATAAAAATAAGAACTCTGATGATCTTTTCGGCCAAACCCATTACCAGACATCTTCTTTGGCCATTAATCCATATCCGGCCACCACAAACCATAAAACACACACACACACACAAATAGTCAAAATCGTAACCCAAATATATACCTCAAAATCAAAACCAAATGAGAATTTAAAAGAACAAATTCAAACCCAAATCAAAATCAAATCCTTCCCAAATATTCAAATCTCAAAATCAAAAACCAAAATCCATCGGGTTATCATCATCCACTATCAATCACTAACCATTATTCAATCACCACCCACCACCATGAGAAGAACTACCCATTACCATCGAAACCACCTCTACGAACACAGAATCACCATTTGAAGATGAAGAAGATGCTGTAACAACCCACAATTTCCATATACAAATAATCCACATACATAAACTCATAATACTAAAAATAGTATTGTTACAAAACACGGACTAACAAAAACTTTCTTTACTACATTTATGAGTAAACAAATGTCATCAACATTAAACTTTTCCCTTTCCTTTATCCTGCGAGGTATGATGACCTGCAAAAYYGGTTAGTCCAACAACTGAGCGTTAGACCCAAAAGGTCTAGTGAGTGCATAAATCTCAAACAAATAGCACACTTTCTAAACAATCAGTTCAAAATCAAACTTGTTCAGATACATATACTTATTTATCTCTCTCGCGGTTACACCGCCATTACATCTCTCTCGCGGTTACACCGCCATTTTATCTCTCTCGCGGTTACACCGCCATTACATATCTCTCGCGGTTACACCGCCAGTACATCTCTCTCGCGGTTACACCGCCATTACAACTCTCTCGCGGTTACACTGCCATTACATCTCAAAAGTTTAACGCATTAGCCGGATTTGAAGTTCGGTCAACCTTGTCCGGATATGAAATCCGGACAAACACTTGGAATATCAAGAGGGTTATATCATCTCCGGTCAACAATCCGGACAACACCTTGTATAAGCTTTGACCGGTTAACACTTAGAATTAAGTCAATATCTTTGTCCGGATAACAAGTCCGGACAATACCCCGTTCACAACTTAACCGATTTAAAACAATCCGGACAATACATCGCCCAACCTTTGACCGATTTAAAACAATCCGGACRATACATCGCCCAACCTTTGACCGATTTAAAACAATCCGGTTTAAGGAAAACTCCGGACACTCTTTGTCCGGTTTAACACTTAACTAAATATTTATGAAATACAGTTCATAAATAGCAGATTCTAACAATAAAAGATGCAATAACCAATACTTTAAAGCAATATACACTCACCTTAAACAAAGAATCCTGATTCTGAATTCTCTTCTTCTTTTTCTTCCAATCCGTATGATTCACCAAGAAATCTTTCCTATTATAGAAAGTGTGCAAAACCTTTCATCTAACTCAACTTTCTATATATATAGTACTAAAGGAATGTGGTGGGCGGCACATCCAGCCGACCTCCCCCCAAGTTTATATATATATATATATATCCTTTATACATATACCTCAACACTAACACACTTCACACATTTCTAATACACATAATTATATATTCGTTCCAAATTCTTAAATCAAATTTTGAAACCCGAATATTACAACATTCCCTCCTTAAAAGAATGACGTCCTGGAATTCCATTTAAGCAAAAAGGTAGGGATACTTCATCTGCATCTCTGATTCTGATTCCCAGGTGGCGTCTGGTCCCTTATGATAACGCCACTGAACCTTTACTAACCCAATCTCTTTGTTTCGCAACTTCTTTACTTTGAAGTCAGTAATCTGTTCAGGGGTTTCTTCATAGCATAATTTTTCATCTACCTTAATTTCAGGTAATGGTATTGCCACATCTGGACTTGTTAGATATTTCCTCAAATTCGACACATGAAACATGTCATGAATCCCACTTAATTCCAATGGAAGTTCTAATTTGTAAGCCACTTCCCCAATCCTTCCAATAATAGGGAATGGTCCAACATATCTTGGACTTAGTTTTCCTCTTTTTCCAGAACGTACCATTCCTTTCCAAGGTGATACTTTTAACATCACTTTATCACCTTCTTGGAATTGAATTGTCTTCCGATGTTTATCTGCATAACTTCTTTGTCTATCCTGTGCCGCTTTCATTCGTTCTCGTACTACTCCAATTTTATCTACAGTTTGCTTAACTAACTCAGGTCCAGCTAACTGTTTTTCACCTATTTCATTCCAACAAAAAGAAGTTCGACATTTACGTCCGTACAGTACCTCGAAAGGTGCTGCCTGAATGCTTGAATGGTAGCTATTGTTGTACGCAAATTCCACCAAAGCCAAATGACTATCCCATGATCCTTCGAAATCAATGCCACATGCTCTTAACATATCTTCTAAAGCTTCGATAGTTCGTTCACTTTGTCCATCAGTCTGAGGGTGATAAGTTGTACTTAGCTTAATTTGCKAACCCATTTCTCTTTGGAAGCTCTTCCAAAACATAGAAGTGAACCGACTATCTCTATCAGAAACAATTGATAGAGGAACACCATGTCATGTTACTACCTCATCAATGTATAATTTTGCTAATCTCTACATCGAATGTGACTCTTTCATAGGTAAGAAGTGTGTAGATTTGGATAGCCAATCTACTATCACCCATATAGCATCATAACCTTTTGATGTTCTTGGTAATTTGGTTATGAAATCCGTAGTTATATGATCCCACTTCTATACTGAAATTTCTAAAGATTGTAACTTACCATAAGGACGCTGGTGTTCATTCTTTACTTGGAGACGTGTCAGGCATTGCTCAACATGTTTAACAATATCTTTCTTCATACCTGGCCACTAATAATGTTGCTTCAAATCTCGATACATTTTATTTGTACCTGGATGTATTGCAAAACGTGACCTATGAGCCTCACCCAAAATACGTTTCCTGAGATCACCATAGCATGGTACCCAAATTATGTTCCCCAATTTCAAGAATTCTCTATCATCTCTTACTAGATCAGATATTAATCCGCTCAATCTTTCCTGTTTGATCTTATCCTTTTTCATTGCCTCGTACTGAAATCCTCGCAATTCTTCCTGAATACTAGGTAGCAACTCAACTCATAAAGCTGTAGCTTTGATAGTTCCACTTTTCTTTTGTCGACTTAATGCATCGGCTACTACATTTGCTTTTCCTAGATGATACAAAATTTCACAATCATAATCACTTACCAATTCCAACCATCTTCTCTGACGCATATTCAGGTCTTTCTGATGGAACAAATGTTGCAAGCTCTTTTGATCTGTGAAGATTTGGCATTTCATTCCATACAAATAATGCCTCCATATCTTCAAAGCAAATACTACTGCCGCCAATTCCATATTGTGAGTAGGATACTGCCTTTCATGGTCTTTTAACTGTCTAGAAGCATAAGCTATTACCTTTCCACGTTGCATTAGTACACAACCCAAACCCGTCTTTGATGCATCACTATAAACTACAAAATCTTCCATTCCATCTGGTAAATATAGAATTGGTGCACTGCATAACTTATCCTTCAATATCTGAAAAGCCTGAGCTTGTGCTTCATCCCACTCATATTTCACATTCTTCTTGGTTAGCTTCCTTAATGGAGTAGCTATACGAGAAAAATCATGTATAAACTTACGATAATACCCAGCCAATCCAAGAAAACTTCTGACTTCAGTTGGAGTCTTTGGAGCTTCCCA
>NC_037544.1:15640184-15641439 GCF_001531365.2 Cynara cardunculus var. scolymus | reverse complement strand
ATATCCTCCATCTTTCCCTTCTCTTTCTTCATATCTATAGCATATGCAAGAAAACTAACACATCCCTTCTATACATACTTCCTAGCCTTTAGAACTGAAATTATGCTAGAGTAACGATCCCGCCGATCTCCATAAATCACAACTCTTTCTTTTTCGGGTAAGTCTATATGAATCATCTTTTCATTACATACTATGTTGGCTTGGTTTTCAGCTAACCAATCCATGCCTATAATTATATCAATTTCCCTTAAAGGCAAAGGAAATAACTGTATAGGCACCTCATATCCTTCTATACTTATAAAACATCCATCAATTCTTTCCTTAACCAAAACTTCACTATCATTTGCTGTTTCCACAATTAGATCCTCACTTAATACTTTAGATTCTACATGTGCGTAATTAACAAATGATGGTGACACAAAAGAAATATTTGCACCCGAATCAAATAAAACTTTGGCACATACTGAATTAACGAGAAATGTACCTGTTACCACTTCAGGGTGTTCTTCCGCCTCACATCTCGTCATCTGAAAGGCTCTTCCTTTCGCAGACTTCCCACATCTTATTTATCCTCGACCACTTGAATTAACACGATTATCCATTTTTCCACGACCAGTTGACACATAACCAGGTCCTCGGCCTCCAGAGTATCCAGATCCCCTTTCTCCAACAAAACTAGACCCTCGACCCTTTGCTTGTGGACAATCGGCATTTACATGTTGAGGCGAATTACAAGTAAAACACCTCCGCATCATTCGACAATCTCGAGCTATATGTCTTGGTTCCTGACATTTAAAACATACTAGAGATTCAGTATTACAATTTCCCTGATGTATCTTATGACATCGGGTACACGCCCTATCAGCAAATCTTGAGATTGGCTGATTCAAATTTTCCATAAACCTCGGTCTATGAAAATCAGTTACTGTAGCTTCCTATTTTCTCTTCTCTCCAACCTTTTCTTGTGGTTGTCGGTTAATATCTTGTTCTAGTATTTCAGCTGCATCAACTGCCGCTTGAAATGTTATCGGATTTCTAGATATCACATATTTTCGAAGATTCGACTCCAACCCCCAGATATACTTTCTCACTTTACTATTTTCAGATATAATATAGGCTTCAGCAAACCTAGATTGTTCCATAAAAACTTCTGTATACTAGCAGACTGATATGTTTCCTTGCTCAAGACGAAGGAAATCATCTTCCAACTTTCGTACTGCAGCTTCAGGACAATACTGCATTTTAAACTTAACCA
>NC_037544.1:15621288-15637908 GCF_001531365.2 Cynara cardunculus var. scolymus | reverse complement strand
CCTCAACACTAACACACACTTCACACATTTCTAATACACATAATTATATATTCGTTCCAAATTCTTAAATCAAAATTTGAAACCCGAATATTACAGATGCATAACCACAATTTATTCATTATGAATTTGCTTCTAATATCCTAATCTAAATCAAAAGTGTTAAAAGATATGAATATTGCAATCTTGACTAACTTGACTTGTTTGTCTTCTATTTGTTATTGTGTTAACAGAACAGGGTAGATATGGTCTTTTTAATAAAGTGTTGCTAGTTGATAAAGAGAAGGGTCGCGCCTCACTTTTGGGGAAACATCAGGGTTAGCGGAGCATTTACTTCAAAGATGGAGGGGCAAAGTTGGCTTATAAAGAAATGTATATAAAGAGCCCTAAAAGCTGATTTTTATCTCATTCTTATCATTTTTTTCTCTACTTCACCTACTGCTTCATTATCTTTTCTCTCTAGAGATAGTTGCAGCCATTCATGCTTGTTTTCTATTCTTCATCTATTCAGTATAGGTAGATATTTTTTATATTATGTAATCTGTATTTCCTTTTATTTCATTATAATAAATAAATATAAGAGATATTTTGATTTCAATATGGTATCAAGAGCTTCAGGTACTTCTCCTTCCTTTATCGATTTACTGTTTTTCGATATATGATTGGAGATTATTTTTGGAATACGGTGTGTTGTACGCCTGTCCAGTTTACTCCATGATATCTGTTGTCTTTCTCTTGGTTCTTTCGTATGAAATGATCGATTGGGTTCTGAACCTTATAGATATTAAGATCTTGACAGGTCCCCTTTTTCGAGATCTTGTTTTTTCTTTATGATTCATCTTATCTGCTGCATGTTATATTCATATGCTTTATTTTCAGATCTGTGTCCTATACTTTCCGGATCTGTTTATGATCTGTGTCCTTTTCTTATTCCAGATCTTTTTTTTTGGTTACTATGAATACATGTCTTCATTACTATAAAATCGACTGCTATATGTTCATGCATTTTTTTCTCAGATCTGTGTCCTATATCTCCAGATCTACATAGATCTGTGTCCTTTTTTTCCCTCCAGATTTGTTCTTGCATATTGTGAAATCGTTTTTTTATGTGCTCACACATATTGTGAAATCGGTTTTTTATATGCTCCACTGCCAAGATCTGAGTCTATGTTTTATCCAGATCTATATTTGATATAGTGAATATATTCTCTTTTTTAAGAAATCTCTCTTCAAAATGCATGACTGTTTAGAGATCTGTATCATAGATCTCTTTTGATTAGACACCTTTGTACCTAATGATCAATCGAGTTGTACCATTTTTATGGTCCTCCTTCGTGATGTTTGTCTTTAGTTGGTTTCATATCGTATATGTGACTATGTACTCTGACTACGTTATGTTTTGTCGAGATCTATGTCCTTCCCGATCTGGCAATTGATTCATTTAATATCTTTTGTTTGTTCAGGTGGTTCTGGATCTGTTTCGCCATTTCTTCCTTTGTGTGTTCCTCTTTGGCATTTTCTGTTTAACGAAAGTTAAACCTCTTCTGTGGTTGTAGCTTCTGTTCTCTTTACAGGTGGTTTTGCTTTTTGTTGGTTTATTCTCCTTTAACGTTGTTAAAGGAGTTGGTGGTAAGGCTATCTGTGTTTTGTTTGCATGTGTTTCCTTTCTTTTCACATATATAATATCTTGTTAAGGTTCTGATTTGTTGGCTTGACCTACGTTATCAGTGTTTTAGGAATCCTGCCTTTAAGCATTTTAGTTCCTTTTATGTGTTTTTTGTTGTTTGCTATGGCATCTTCACAAAGTGAACCTGGGAAAACTATAGACTCCAAAGTCACAAAATTAGACTTTGGAGACCCTCTATATTTACATCCCAGTGACACTAATGGAGTTTCCATTTTGTCCTTTAAATTGAGTGGGACTGAGAATTACAAGGTTTGGTCTTGTGCGATGATGTTGGCTTTAGATACCAAAAATAAAACTGGTTTCATTGATGGCACCTGTCCGCGTCCTATAAATGATCCTATCCTTGAGAGGCAATGGGATCGTTGTAACTCCGTCGTTCTTTCGTGGATTTTAAGCTCTATGACCGAGGATTTATTCCTTGGTCAGGTTTTTTCTAAGGTGTCCTCCCAATTTGGGAGGAATTAAAAGAAACTTATGATAAAGTAGACGGATCTGTGACTTTCAATCTTTACCAGAAAATTAATTCTATAAGCCAAAATAATATGTATGTTTCTGATTACTATCACAAACTAAATTCTCATTGGAAACAGTTCGATGCTTTAGTAAAACTTCCCTCATGCTCTTGCAAGGCCTCACATGATTTTTTGGAACATAGTCAACTTATTAAACTCATGCAGTTCCTTATGGGACTTGACGACATTTACCAACCAATTAGAAGCAATATTTTAACTTGTGATCCTCTTCCCTCTGTCAAAACTGCTTTTTCGCTTCTCTCTAGGGAAGAATCACATAGAGGTATAAATGTCAGTCAAAACCGTGTTAAAACCCAAAAATTCTACTTTTTTGGCTAAAAGTTTTGAGAATAGACGAAAACTTGGAAAAAATTCTATGAATCTTGTTTGTAAGCACTGTGGTAACACATGCCATATTATTGAACGATGTTTCAAGCTCATAGGTTTTCCTAAAGACTTTCAAAATCAAAATCGTCCCAGACGTCAAAACCAAAATCACAGTTTTAAACCTCAAGGTCCTAACTTCAGACCCACGGCTGGAAATGTAACTTCATTAGATTATGTTTCTTCTAAACCATCCTTTACTTTTTCAGAAAAACAAGTTGCCAAAATATTGAGTTTAATTGATCAAAAACCCATCCCTGATGAAGCTACTGCTAATATGGCAGGTATGTTTCAAAACCCTCATTCTGGTTGGATAATAGATTCAGGAGCTAATCAGAACATAACATCTAATTCTTTAAATTTGGAAAATGTTGTTGATGTTATTGATTTAAACCTTAGAGTGAGTCATCCGAATGGGACTAAAGCAAAGATAAATAAAATTGGCAATCTAAAACTTTCCAGTGATGTTACTCTTTTTGATGTCCTTGTTGTCCTGGAGTTTAATGTCAATCTTTTGTCTGTTCATAAATTAGCTAGGGACAATAAGGTCTTTATAAGATTTGATGAATCAAAATGCTATGTTCAGGATTATCAACAAAAGAGTATTGTGGGGACTGGTACTCAGGATGGCGGGCTTTATTTCTTTGATCAAAACACTAGTACTCCTGTTCCTTCTAATAATTGTGGTATGGTTCACTTTGTGTCTTCTCAATTATGGCACAGTCGCCTTGGTCACCCAGCTGATCAAGTGCTTCAAGTCTTGAAAGATAGACTCAAAGTCACCAGTGAGAATTGTGGGCCGTGTGAGGTTTTCCATAAGGCAAAACATACACGGGAAAAATTTGGAAATAGTGTACATAAAACTAAGAGTCTTGGTGATCTTATACATCTTGATGTCTGGGGTCCTTATCATGTGCAAACTAAAGAAGGATACAAATTTTTCTTAACAATTGTAGATGATTTTACTAGAGTTGTTTGGCTTTATCTTTTGAAAGGAAAGCATGAAGTTAGTGAGTACATTGAAAATTTTTACAATCTCTTGAATACTCAGTTTGGCAAGTCTGTTAAAATTTGTAGGAGCGATAATGGAACCGAGTTTCTTAATAAAAAACTAAATAGTTTTTTTGAGTCTAAAAGGATTATTCATCAGACTTCGTGTGTCTATACCCCTCAACAAAATGGGGTTGTGGAACGAAAACATAGACACTTACTAAATGTTTCTAGGGCTTTAATGTTTCAGGTTGAAATTCCCCTTAATATGTGGAATGAGTGTATCCTAACTGCTATATATCTGATAAATAGAACTCCTATATCTGTCCTAAATGGTAAGACCCCTTATGATCTCATATATGGTTTTCAGCCTGTCCTTACTCATCTAAGAAACTTTGGGTGCCTTTGTTTTGCTCATATTCCTAACATTACAGACAAATTTTCCCCTAAATCTGATGAGTGTGTTATGTTGGGGTATGCTGATTCTAAGAAAGGTTATAGACTTTATAGTCTTGATACTAAGAAAGTGTTTTATTCTAGAGATGTAAAGTTTTATGAGAACATTTTTCCATTCAAGATGAGTAGTGACAATCCTGATAAGATAATATCTGAAGATGTTAATATTCTCAGTTTTTTTGATATTGTGCCACATTCTTCTAACAATTTTGATTTGGATCCCAATGATGAGTTTAGAGGACCTATTGAAAATGGAAATAGTGATCAATCTGAACATAGAACTAATGACCGTAGTGCTCTTGGTAGCCTCTCTGGAACTGACAATAAGCAGCCTCTAGGAAGCTTTGAGACTCAAGATAATCAAGATCTTCCTCAAGAAGACAATCTTGAGCATGTTACCAGTTGGACGCCTTTGGGCAGTTCTGAAATGGTTGCCAGACATTCTCGTGATGTTGTTCTTTCAATTGATAGTGTTAATGAAAATGATGATAATATTTCCTTAGGTCAGATCTCTGAGGGTGTTACTCCCCAAACTTAGTCTGTTAGAAAGTCTTCTAGATTTAGCACTTTTCCTAGAAAATTTGATGATTTTGTAGTAGAAGGTAAGGTCAAGTATGGTATTGAAAGAGTTGTAAACTATTCTTGCTTGTCTTCGGAAAATTACTGTTTTGTTTCAAATTTGAATAAATTTGTTGAACCAAAGTCTTTTAAAGAGGCCTATACTGATCAAAATTGGATTAAGGCTATGAATGATGAAAAGGAGGCTTTACATAGGAATAGAACTTGGTTTGTCACTGAATTCCCTAAGAATAGAAAAGCTATATGTTGTAAATGGGTTTATAAAATCAAATATAAATCTACTGGAGAAATAGAGAGATATAAGGCTAGGTTAGTAGCAAAGGGATATAGTCAAAGAGAGGGTCTTGACTATGAAGAGACCTTCTCTCCTGTAGTAAAAATGGTTACTGTCAGGTGTATTATTGCCTTAGCTGTACAATTTAATTGACCGTTATATCAATTGGATGTGAATAATGCTTTTTTATATGGTGATTTAGTTGAGGATGTTTACATGACCCTTCCAGATAGGTATTATAATTCAAATGATACTCGTGTGTGCAAACTAGTAAAGTCTTTATATGGATTAAAACAGGCACCTCGTCAGTGGTATGCCAAACTTTCTGCGTGTTTAACTGATAATGGGTTCATTCAGAGTATAAGTGATTACTCTCTGTTTACTAAACATATTGGTTCTGTTTTTCTTATTTTGCTTGTATATGTTGAAGACATTGTCATCACTGGAAATAGTTTGACTAAGATTAATAGCTTTAAAGAGTACTTGAAAGGTAAATTCTTGATTAAAGATTTGGGTAAATTGAAATTCCTTTTAGGAATTGAAATTTTGGATTGCATTAATGGTGTTTGCATGACCCAAAGGAAGTACTGTTTAGAGTTGTTGAATGATTTTGGCTATTTAGGTTGTAAGCCTTCAAGTACCCCTATGGATACAAATTAAGTTATTCATACTTCAAATGACTCCAAGGACCCTCTATTGTCTGATTGTACAAGATATCAACGATTAATAGGTAGATTAATATATCTTCTAGCAACTAGACCCGATATAGCTTTTTCGGTTCATTGTTTGAGCCAGTTTATGCATGCTCCAAGAAAATCTCATCTAAATTTAGCTCTAAGAATTCTCAGGTATCTTAAACTATCCCTAGAAAAAAGGAGTAAGCTTTACAAGGTCAGATCTGTTTAAACTTTCTGCTTTTGTAGATGCTGATTGGGGTAAGTGTTTATCAACTAGGCGTTCTGTTACTGGTTATTGCTTGTTTCTTGGGAATTCTTTAGTTTCATGGAAAAGCAAGAAACAGAGTATTGTTTCTCGCTCATCCACTGAATCTGAATACAGAGCCATGGCATCTGTTTCTTGTGAAATTGTTCGAATACTTAAAATTTTATTAGATTTTGAAATAAAAGATCTTCTACCTGTTAGTTTATACTATGACAATAAATCTGCAATTCAAATAGCAAATAATCCTGTTTTTCATGAACGCACAAAGCACATTGAAATTGACGTTCATTATATTCGTGAAAAAATAAGTAGAGGTGTTTTAAAAATTGTTAAAATTCCTTCTTTTGAACAATCGGCTGACATCTTAACGAAGGCTCCGAATATAAATCATCATAACTATTTGTGCTCAAAGTTAAGAATGATTGATCTATTTAAAAGTCAAGATTGAGGGCGGGTGTTAAAAGATATGAATATTGCAATCTTGACTAACTTGACTTGTTTGTCCTCTATTTGTTATTGTGTTAACAGAACAGGTAGATATGGTCTTTTTAATAAAGTGTTGCTGGTTGATAAGAGAAGGGTCGCGCCTCACTTTTGGAGAAACATCAGGGTTAGCGGAGCATTTATTTCAAAGATGGAGGGGCAAAGTTGGCTTATAAAAATATGTATATAAAGAGCCCTAAAAGCTGATTTTTATCTCATTCTTATCATTTTTTTCTCTACTTCACCTAGCTTGTTTTCTGTTCTTCATCTATTCAATATAGGTAGATATTTTTCATATTATGTAATCTGCATTTCCTTTTATTTCATTGTAATAAATAAATATCAGAGATATTTTGATTTCAATAAAAAACCTTTAATCTAAGTAAAAAAAACCCTAAACTGAACACTAAAATGAAAACGAAATCTAATTTTACCTCTAAAATTGCAGACCTTGAAGATGGAAATTGTTAGTTCAAAAAAAAAAAAAAATCAGGGACTAAAGGAAGTGAACTTATAGAACCAGTGGCCATGGATTAAAACCTCGTTCCAACATGTAAGGAAGTGAATTAGTGTCAAGGTTGTTTAGGAACGATGCTAAGAGGGGATGGGTTTAGGGACAACACGATTGGATCTTTAGTCGACGGTGACAAGGTGTCGATTTAGAGAAAGAGGAGAAGGGCGAAGAGAGGCCTTCGTGCTTGGATCACCAAAACTTAGTTCCATGTGGTGCTTAGATYTGGTAATGAAGTCAATGCTGTGATGAGGTAGTCGTTGTGGTCGTAKTTGYTGGGTCATCGTAGCTATTGGGRACCAGGTTGAAGAAAAGGTGATGGATGGTATGTCCTTGTTGTTGGATCGCCGAAGGTCACGTTGGGAACCAAAAAAAGTTGGTGGGGTGAGGTTGAAGATGTGGTGGCCGGCGATATCAGGTGATGGAACGATGATAGGAAAAAGTTGGTGGGGTGAAGTTGAAGATGTGGTGGCCGGCGATATCANCGATGATAGGAAAAAGTTGGTGGGGTGAAGTTGAAGATGTGGTGGCCGGCGATATCAGGTGATGGAACGATGATAGGAAAAAGTTGGTGGGGTGAGGTTGAAGATGTATATCTTTAAAAAATATACACCTCCTGGAGAACGACAATCGTTGCCTTCAACCAGATAAAAGTTGTTTTTTTATATAGTAAAAAAAATGAGTTTTTGTTTTCATAAAATGCTCCAGTAATTTTGCTATATTGTTCTCTAAAGCAAGGAATCATAAGAGAACTCTAAACATAGAGCAATTGTTTAAAACTTGATATTGTGAGAGATAAATGATTATTTTATTCAATTCCATCAATGAGATTGAATTATTACTTTTTTATAAATAGTTTTTCAAAAAGTGTATAGAGATAATAAATTAGAGAACATTATAATAACATAATTTATAATAAAATATCTGAATGTAATTTTTTTTAAAAATTTATTTTAAAAAAAATTATAGAATATGATATTTAAGTATTTAACTAACTCGCATGTACACCCTATGATTTTCCCAAAAGAGTGGATTCTCCAAAATTCAGTGTAAACTGAAAAACTAACAATTTTCATGGCCACCTGCCGGAATCATACCTTTGATCCAAGCTCGATGATATGTTTTTTCTTTTTTTTTTAATTACAAATATCACTTCTTATCTTTCTTGAGTTAAATATATTCTCATTCTCTGTGTGTGCCCCACCACTCATCTTATACTAAAATAAAGTAGTGTGGGCCACCACAACACACCCTAGCGTGCCACGGCGGCGATGGCATTCACGGCGGTGGTCATTGAAGGAGGTGTGATGACCGAATTTGTGTTCATGATCTTGGGGAAGTCTCTTTCTTCATAGAGAAAGTCGCGAACTATCAGACCACTTGGTCGCGCCACAAGTCGCTCCCAAGCTTCATCAGCTTCGAACCCATGTTTAAGGAAAACTTCGGTGGCATCAAGGTGATGCAAATCCCACTCCATTTGGGTCTGCAGACTTAGAATATTTTGCAACTGGCGTGACGCCAATTTGCAAGTATTAGCCTTAATCTTATTGATTGCTTCTTTGAGGTTTTCGGAGTTTTCATTCTTGAAGAAATGATCCAATTCTGGAACACCAATTGCACGCCTAAGCCCGATTTTGCTGTTGGTTAATTTCGGGTTGTAAAATCTTTGAATCTCATCAACTAGACCGGACTGCACCATCCGGTCCACACGTTTCGACACAAATGACTGTAGAACTGGCAAGGAGACATGAACCCACAAAAAGCAACAGCAATACCTTGATTGGAACTCAATGTTATTGTGAACTAGAGCCTTTATAAATGAGTTTGACCCACCCACTATAATCGGAATCCTGTCATTGGCGACAATGGATTCTACGACCAGCGATGCTTCATGTCTGAAATCGTCTGCAGTGAAATCGACATTAGGATCAACAAAGCCGAGAAGGTGGTGGGCAATCCCATGACACTCATCGTCGGTGACTTTGTTGGTGGCGATGTCAAGTCCTTTATAAACCTGCATCTTGTCCGAGTTAATGATTTCTGCTGGGAATTTGGTGGCAAGATCAATTGAAAGCCTTGATTTTCCGGTTCCAGTTGCTCCCATGACTATCACCACCTTATCTTTACGGTTTCGTGGCAGAAACGACTCCATATTGATTCGACCAGGAAAACTCATGGATATCGATGGAACAGTTATCTCTTTGCAAGCAGAAAGCAGACGCTTCATAATTAAACCTGCAAATAAAAAAAACATATCAAAAACCCAAATTCATATCATATAAACTTTTAGCGTAAACTGTAAATAAAGGCTAGGCCTTGGGTCCTTCCTATAAGTTGCTACTTTGAGTCTCCTCACTGCCATTGAAGATTTTCTTGCCTCAGGGTACGCAAACTAACCCATCGTACTAACGGGTAAAAAACTAAAGAACAAGAATCGATATCATATAACACATTGAAAACAGCTATCTAAGAAGGTCGTCCGTTGGACCATCATACCTTATTTTGGGACGTGGAAACCTTAAGTAGCTTGAAAAGAAAATTCCTATACGTATAGATCGTTATATGTATATGTGTTTTCTTGGTTCTTTTTTTGCAGAGTTGTAATATCTATATACGTATGATACTATGATGGCTTTGTGGACGTATGCTATGTGTGTATGCACAAGTGTGTACGGTCAGTTGAAATGGAGAGATTTTGGATTACGGTAGGAATGAATGATCAGATGTTGGAGATGGCGATTGGGTATATATGGAGGAGACAAAAAAGAGTTGGGTTCTAGAGGGGTGCCAAATATGCAAAGCTTGTCACGTGTAAAGGAATACGGCCCTTGGTGTAGTTTTTAAAAAGGGGTGTTTATGCTTATTTTATTTTAAGTGGTAAATATTTAAAAAATAAAGAAATTATCTTTGCTTTTAATTTGGTTAACATTTGCGATTTTGACAATGAAATATCAGATAATTCCCCGTATTGATATGCCAAGATAGTGGAGTAATTTCATATTTTTTTTTACAAATAGGCGACAAACGAGTTCATATGTGAACCCGTGTGACATACATATGAACTATGTTCATATGTGAACTTGTTAATCAGTTCACATGTGAACTATATATTAATAAGTTAATTAGTTCATATGTGAAATACACAGGTTTATACGTGAATCAGTTAAATAGTTCATATGCGAATCATTTAAAATAATTCATATGTGAAATACACAAGTTCACATATGAACATATAGTTCGTATGTGAATCACATAAGTTCATATATGAGCTCGTTTGCCGCATATTCGTAAAAGTTACAAAGTTATCCTCTCTATCTTTCGTTTAGCCGTAATTTTGGACCAGTCAACCATAATTATTGACCACTCAAATCCGATCTTGACCTTATGAAGGCTAGGATTAATTACTATTATTATTATTATTATTATTATTATTATTATTATTATTATTATTATTATTATTAATATGATTATTATTATTATTATTATTATTATTATGATTATTATTATTATTATGATTATAATAATAATAATTATTATTATTGGACAATCAGTAATAATTGTAAACTGCTGATTATATAAATCATCTTGAAATTTTAAAACACATTTAACAATTGCAAGAATTTCTTTAGCAGTTGTAGAATAATTTTTCTGAGCATTATTCCATTTTCCTGAACAAAARCGAATAATATATATTTTACCTGATTCAGGATGGRTTTGTCTTAAAATACCACCATAACCCCAATCAGATGCATCAGTTTCAATAAATTTATCCCAATTAGGATTGGCTAGAAATAAACAAGGTAAAGATTTTATTTTTTCTTTAATTATCCGAACAGCTTTAGTATGTTGTTCAGTCCATGGTTTAGGATTATTTTTTAATCTTTCATATAAGATTGTAGTCTCTTTATACAAATCTTTATAAAATGGTGCCACATAATTAACACTACCCAAAAATCTTTGTAGTTGATTTTTATCAGTAATTTCATCAGGAAATTTATTAGAAAAATCTATACTTCTTTGAATAKGAATAATATTTCCTTGTCCAATATTATGACCAAGGAATCTAATCTTAGTTTGAAATAATAACATTTTTGGTTTAGATATAACTAGACCATTTTTTATAATAATTTTCTCAAACAAATATAAATGTTTAAAATGGGTTTCAATATCTTTTGAAAAGATTAAAATATCATCTATATAGACAATAATAAAATTACTAAAGGAATAGAAAATATCATTCATAATTTTTTGAAATTCAGAAGGAGCATTTTTAAGTCCAAATGGCATAACATTCCATTCATATTGACCAAATGGAACATTAAATGCAGTTTTATAACGATCAGATTCATTTATCTGAATTTGCCAATATCCAGACTTTAAATCAAATTTGGAAAAAATATTTGCTTCATGTAAACGATCTAATAAATCTTTTTTATTAGGAATGGGATACCTAATCCATTTAAGAACTTTATTTAAAGGTTTATAATTAATTACCAATCTAGGTACACCTCTTTCTTTTTCAGCATGTTTATTAACATAAAAGGCTGTACAAGACCATGGTGATTTAGAAGGTCTGATTAATTTCTTGTCTAATAAAGAAATAATTTCTTTTTTACATAAATCTAAATATTCTTTGTTCATTTGACATGGCCTAGCTTTAGTAGGAATATTTTTCTCATTAAAATCATCTTCATAAGGAAGAGAAATAATATGTTGTTTTCTTTCCCAGAAAGCATTAGGATGATCAGCACATATATTTAAAGTAAATTGATTTTGTAATAGTTTTATTTTATCCTGTAATTTYGAATTATTTAATKGTTCTTCAATTGTTAATATTAATTTTTCTTCTTTTATATAATTTAATTGATTTTGTTTTAAATTAATCATTGTTTCGATTTCTTTTAACCATGATAATTGTGGTTTTTCAATAAATTCTAATTTAATTTTATTACTTTTATAATTCAATCTGATATCAGATAAGAGAGAGGTGAATTATTGCACCTCAATAATTGAGCAATTGTTAATAGCAACACAGACATGTGAAATATCTCATTTTACTGGGTCTAATACTAAAGTTTATAACTTTAGTAAGATTATTATTAAGCGGTTAATAACTGCTGAAGAATGGGGTATATCTACTTTGAAGGAGAAAGAATATTTTCATCCTGAATCAAAGATTATGATTAAATATACTTTCTGGGATTATATTGAAGCTTTCAATAAGATTTTCTTATATGAAAATCCCCAGAAAACTCATTCATGGTTTATAAAGGTATGTGATCAAGTTTATAAACAGACCATACCTCATTGGTTTCTACGATGGTGGATCTCATATGGTCCTAATATCGCAATCCTGCCAGAATTATATAAAGGTTTATATACCGATTGGTTTGAAGTTTCTTCCAAATTAATGGAAGATAAAAGTCGCAATTATGTATCATTTGAGGTTATATCCTCTATGCATTTCTTTATTGAGTTTTCTATTCCATGGATATTTAAATGGATTCCAAAAGTGGATTATACTCCAGAAAAATTTCTTATGTTGAAAAGATTATATCTGACAAAATTCTGGTCCAAAATGATGAAGAAAGACAAAGAGGGTGTTCTAAATTCTGAAGATAC
Organism: Cynara cardunculus var. scolymus; assembly: GCF_001531365.2. Classification (NCBI taxonomy): domain Eukaryota; kingdom Viridiplantae; phylum Streptophyta; class Magnoliopsida; order Asterales; family Asteraceae; genus Cynara; species Cynara cardunculus. Next base: position 15,625,471 of record NC_037544.1, on the reverse strand, counting down.
AGTGAATCATATTCATCAGAAAATTATTTCTTATCAAGAGCAGAAAAGATTTAAAGAAGCTCAAGGACATTTTATGTCAACCTCTTCTATTAGTCCAATGACACAAATTATGGATCAAATGAAGAAAACTGGCAAGGAGTTATCTCATGATGAAATTCTTGAAGAATATTTGAATCTAGTTCAAAAAGATCTGCATCAATATTTAGATCAAAAAGTTCAATCAAGACCCAATTCTGCCGCTTCAAGTATGTCTGTTGAAGGAGAAAATAGATTCCAATATTTAGCCGGTGAATCTCAAGATCCAAATGAAGAAGATTTATCTATTGATGATATCTTCTCAGTAATCAAGACTTCCATAATGAAGCCTCAGAAGACTAGAGAATGCTCTGGAACCAAGACATAATCATGTGACAGTGGGTCCCAGATGAAGACTTTTGCACCACTCTTAATAATGTGATGGACCCCATCAATTATGCCAACTTTTTTAAAGTTTTTGTATTTTTGTAATTATTGAGGTGCAATAATTCACCTCTCTCTTATCTTATATCAGATTGAATTTGATTCTAGTTTGAAGTCGGGGTCTATATAAAGGCCTTAGTAGTTTAGTTTTAGGTAAGAGTTTTCTAGCCATCCTCTCTCATTGTAAAAACTTTCTTTGTAATATTTTGAGTGTTTAATATATAAAGCTTTCAGCATACGATCTTCTCTTCTTTCTTTGTAAGTATTCTTTCTTTACTTTGTTTTATATTTAGTATATTAAAAGGTATTTAGCCTAAATGACAGGCTAAATCTCTGTGTTAAATAATCTTTGGATGAAGAAGACAAATATATATAGTCCTGGCTACTATACTGGTTAAATCATGAGTTAATCAAAGTCTGAGATAACCTCAATAATCTGAAAACATGATGATTCATGTCCATAAGTCGTGCATCAGGCCATTTTAGCCATGTGAAGGCGTTTTAAGGCCGTTAAGTCATTGACTCGGACTAGTATCATTTTGTTTACAGATTATTGTTGGATTTGAAAACCTCATGACTCGATTAATATGTGGTTTAATCAGAAAAAGGAGTGTGAAGCCCCTTGTATGGTATCAGAGCCATGTATATTTGTTCTTTGACTTCTAAAGATTGTTTAACACTTTCTACATTCATGAATTTATTTCAAGTTTTTCATAAGAAAACTAAAAATAATGTTAAAAATAGTCTTATTGAAGAATATGAAATTCCAAAGAATTTAGATCTCTTAAACAAATAGACAATTCCAAAAATACAACCTAAAATCTTATATGAATTAGGTACTTTTGAAGAATTAGGTTTTGTTCAGTCCGTTAAAACTACTGAAGAAAATCTTTCTATGCAGGAAAATGAAATGATTATTAAATTATTAAATCAAGCAGATATTATCAGATATCAAGAAAAATATAATTACCTTCATATAGGATTAATTCAAATTGCTTTTAAACCCTTAACTTTACAAGGTTTACCAGAATCATTTTTAGCAGTATTAAGAGATGCTCGTAATAGAAATTGGAAACAATCTCTAATGGGTATTATACAATCTAGTCTGGTTCATGGTCCAGTATATTTTAATGTTTATCCTAATTTACAATTATCGTTATCTGATATAAATATATTAGATGCTTTAACTTTGAATGTTAAAACGCATGGTTACAATTATACATCAGGATCTGAATTAATTTCTATTTGCTATAGAATATATTATAGACCATTAGTTACATTGAATCCTAGATGTAAAAGATGGAAAAAACCYAATAATGAAACAATTYTAATAGAAAGTAATCTGGATATGTCTAAAATTACAACAAGAAGAGCTATAAAATGGGATGAAAATTGAATTTCCTAAACATTGGGTTTTAGAAGATATTGTTCCTCCGAAACCACAAACTACGAATAAAATAACTAATATAATACAAACACCAGATGGTAATATTGAAATAGAATTTGAAAAGAATTCTAAAACCTTAATTGAAAAATCTTTATCTAGATCTACTTCGACTAGATCTTTTATATCACCTATAGAATATCAAATTGAAACTCCAGCAAGAGCTTTAACCTCTCAAATTAATAAGAAAATAGAGCATTTAAAATTTAACAATAATATTGTTCAAACAGATGAGGATCCTACTGCCTCAGAAATGAATTTTGAGTTATAATGGATGATATGATTTATGTAATGGATAATATAATTGATTTTTCTAAAGGTTCTCCTGCAAGACTGCATATCAGTCAAGAATTTAATCAAGAAAAATGGAAACCATTTAGAGAATGGTTTTTTGAAACCTTTTCAAAAGATGAGTTAATATCTTTCCAAAATGAATTTTATAATCAAGCAAGTCGTTTTAACAAAATTATATATTTTGTTCCATGGTTTTGTTATACTTATCTTCAAAATTATTTAAATACTATTGAAAGAGAATATACTCTTGTGAATGGAAATATACAAAAATCTGTTTTCCCCCTCAACAATCTTTTGTTATTACAAAAGAAAATCAAACGATTCATTTTTCAGCTTATCAAAAATTAATTGAAAGTCCTCATATGTCTACTACTGTAGATCACATTAATAAATTAATTCAACAACAGAATTTTCAAGGAATATATTCTATAATATTAGGAGAAAAAATACAATCTTTACATGATAAAATTGATAATATCAATGAAATTCTTAATAAAAGAAAACAGGTAGAAACTTTATCTAAACAAGATAAAATTATGGCTACAATTCAACCACCACCTGAAATAAAAGATTATAAATTAAAAGGTACATCTAAATTAGAAGAAGTCTTAACAAGTATTGAATCAAAAATTTCTAAAYTAAACATTAATACTTTAAAYAATGAAAATTTTGATGAAGAAATATCTGATTTAGAAGATCATTCTCAAATTAATAAAGTTGAATATGCAACTAAACCTCAAATGGGTAGATATTATTATCCTAGGCCTACYCCTCAAGATGTTTTACATGAAGAATTRGAAGAATTACCTAATACTAATTATCATGGTAAAAATATTTATGAATGGAATATTGATGGTCTTACTGAAAGACAAATTTATAATATGACACATAGAATGGTTATGTATAGTACTATTGCTAAAAATGCAGGAAATAATGATATTAATATAGCTCATATGCTAATAGCAGGATTTACTGGCCAACTTAAAGGCTGGTAGGATAATTATTTATCTGAAAAAGATCAATTTAATATTATTAATGCCACTAAAATAATAGATGATCAACCTGTTTCTAATGCTGTTTATACTTTGTTAATTAATATAATTGAACATTTTACAGGAAGATGGTCTGATAATTCTGAAAATATTCGTACCTTATTAAATGGTCTACAATGTAAAACATTAACATCATTTAGATGGTATAAAGATACATTCTTAAGTAGGGTTATGGAACTTAAAGACTGTAATTCTATCTATTGGAAGCAGAAATTTATAGATGGACTTCCTCATTTATTTGCAGAAAGAGTTAGGAAAACTCTTAGARGTAATGATTCTCAAATTCCTTATGATAAACATTCTTATGGCAGCCTAATAGGTAAATGTATACAAGAAGGTTTAGGTTTATGTAATGAACTCAAACTAAATCAACAAATAAAAATTCAAAGATTAAATGAAAGACAACAATTAGGTCAATTCTGTGATCAATTTGGAATAGAAGGAATTAAGACTTCTAAATATAAGAAAAAATTTAAAAAGGGAACTAAGAAACCCTTATCTGAAAATCAAAAACAATATAGGGCTAAAAGAAAATCAACTAGAAAGATAACTAAAAAGAAATCTCCTACATGTTATAAATGTGGTAAAAAAGGTCATTATGCTAATAAATGTAAATCTGTTAAAAATATGATAAAGAAAAAGATAAGAAAATTGCAATAATAGAATCAACTAGTTCTTCAAATGAATCTGAAACTGAAGATGAATCTTCATCCATAGAAGAAATTGATAATTTTTCAACAGAAAGTTTCTCTGAAGAAGAAAATTGTACCTGTAAAAATATAGGTGAATGTTCAGAAAATAAAATTGAAGATGAAGTATATATAATTCAATCACAATTTGATGATAATTTAACTATTAATATGATAAATAATGATGTTTTATCTGCCTTAAAATTAATTAAGGATCCAGAATTAAGATCTCAAATAATAGATCA
>NC_037544.1:15612808-15619648 GCF_001531365.2 Cynara cardunculus var. scolymus | reverse complement strand
AAAAAATAATCCTAAACCATGGACTGAACAACATACTAAAGCTGTTCGGATAATTAAAGAAAAAATAAAATCTTTACCTTGTTTATTTTTAGCTAATCCTAATTGGGATAAATTTATTGAAACTGATGCATCTGATTGGGGTTATGGTGGTATTTTAAGACAAAYCCATCCTGAATCAGGTAAAATATATATTATTCGTTTTTGTTCAGGAAAATGGAATAATGCTCAGAAAAATTATTCTACAACTGCTAAAGAAATTCTTGCAATTGTTAAATGTGTTTTAAAATTTCAAGATGATTTATATAATCAGCAGTTTACAATTATTACTAATTGTCAATCTGCAAAATATATGTTTAATAAAGATTTTAAACATGATGTTTCAAAACAAATGTTTGCTAGATGGCAAGCTCATTTAGCGCTATTTGACTTTAATATTGTTTATAGAAAAGGGACAGATAATAGTCTTCCTGATTTTCTCACTCGTGAATATTTGCAGAATGATTCCTCATAATACGGGAAGAATTCTCTCCCCTACTAATAGTAGAGGAAGAGGCCGTGGTCGTGGTCGTGGATTTATAATCCAACAAGGCAACAGACAGCTTATAGCTTCTTCAAATATTCCTCAACCTGAAGATCCTCTTTATAAGGAATTTCAGGAATTTCTAAAAGCAAAAAAGGGTAATATCCCTACTTATGCTCAAGCAATACAAGAAAATAAATCAAATGATGATTCTGAATATGTTTATAATAACTCGGAGGAGGTTATACTACTCCTAGAAAACAATGATGTCTTGCGCTATATTGATTCCCAGGAAGAACAAGATAATCCCTGGCCAATAATGGAAAGATATCTGGATAATGCATCATATGCAGTTACTTCATATAAATCCAGATCTTATTATGAGCAATTGTTAATAGCAACTTATTATTATTATGATTATTATTATTATGATTATTATGATTATTATTATTATGATTATTATTATTATTATTATTATTATTATGATTATTATGATTATGATTATTATGATTATGATTATTATTATTATGATTATTATTATTATTATTATTATTATTATTATTATTATTATTTTTATTATTACTATTACTAGTGGTGTACCTGCGCGATGCAGGGCGGATGAATCAAAATTCCGAAACATTAGTCTAGTCTTGAATAATGAGTTTGTGTGGTTATTTTACAAGTCAACTAATATATAAAGTTGAAGATTAATATGCAGTATTACCTAGACCGAATGAAAAAATAATTGCACATGTATTGAGTTTCTAAACCCATATACTAAGAGCTCACTACAAAACTTGAAATTCTTTTTAAAAAGTTGAAAAAACGTGTTTTGTAAAAATCCTATGTGTTGCGCGCTTCAAGGGGTCCACACTTTACACAAAAGCTATCGAATTTAATGTAACGGCATGGAGGCGTCTTATGCTACGACATGCCTTTTAACACCTTAACATAATCCCATAAAAATATTTTTCTAGTCCCAAAATAAATGTTCAAATGAAAAACGTCCACTTTTTAATCAAGGAAATGACGATTTCACATTTAATTATAGAGGAAGTACCGAATTTTTTCATAACATGATTAAAGATAAAATCATGATGCAATCTATTTACTTTTGAAAATACACTTATTTTGGGACAAATTAAAATGGAAACGTAGATATTTAATTTTTATGTGACGAAGTAATTAGAGTGACAAAAAAATAGCACATTTACATGCGGATTAGTCGTTGCCGGCGAGATCTCCCCATCGGACATTGTAGTTTGCTGCCTAATAATGAGCTCTGACGGATCCTCTGCTGCCATATAGATACAAATCCGGTGCAATCTTCTTGGCTTCAAGTTCTTTCAACAAGGGCATGAATATAGACGAAGCAGCATCGAGTTCATTACTTCTTATGAACAATCTTCGTTCTCCTCCGATCGCATCCAACAGAAGCCACTCATATGCATCCGAGATTTCTCTCGAATATCTTCATCATCAATACAGATTCTCGTTAAATGTGCTACAATTCTCTTGAACTCTTTTACGAGATTATATGAACAACTAAAGCTTTTACCTCGTATTGTAGAGCAAATTAAGGTCGTTGCGATTGAGCCTTGTTCCAAGACCAGAAATCTTGTTATTGATCTTGAAATAAATGGTTTCGTCAGGCTGCACACGAAGTACGAGCTCGTTCGTAGCCTTATCCAAATCCGTCCCAAAGTTTCACATGTATAGATTACCAGGAACACGTCTGAATTGAACTCTGATCTCTGCCCTGCAATCCCAATTCACATATGGTGTATAGTAGTTGAAGATTTGTTTCCTATGGGTTAGAAGCAGATTTTTTTTGATGGTCTGTAAATGTTTGAAAAATGGGGTTCGACTCACTTTATTTCAAAAACGTTTTAAAGGAATTGTTAGGATGCCTAAATACGTCTTTAACATTGTAACACCTTCACAAAGGATGAATAATTGTTTGGTCTTATAAACGTAAGTCCTATAAAATAGTCTATCATAGCTTATTCGGTCAGCTATACATCAATTTTTTATAGTGGCTTTATGAAGTCCTATCCTACTCGATGAAATTTCAACGTTCACTTAAAAAATATCTGAGATATGTTGAAAATTTGAATTTCTCAAGCTGTCCATGAAACAAATCACACTTGCATGAGAATTATTGTTATTCTTGCAAATCAAACTATAGTAGAGAAATAAGAAGAAAATAAAGACCTTGCATCGCTTAGAAACATCTTGTGCAGCAAGCATAGCTGCATAGGGAGATGATTCATCCCTATCATCCTTCACTTTCATCCCACCTAGAAAAGAAATTCAATGTATAGTCAATAAACATAAAAACAATTGAAACTGAAGACCAAACTCAAAGCAGTGGCCGTTTACCCGACGCATGACGCCTACCCGGTAAGTACTTACCGTAAGATTGAACACTTTTATTTGTCGGGTAAAATTTTAGTCCATTAAAACAGCATCGTACGAAATATTATAATCTGGCAAACACTTACCGGGTAAAAGTCATCACTCTCACTTATCGGGTAAGACTCTCGGTCCTTGTTGTCGCTCTTACTGCGTAAGATACTTAGGCTGTTTACCAAACGCTTACCAAGGTAAGCACTTACCAAGTCACATTACCTTACCGGATGAATATGGTAAGGACCAAGAATCTTACCCGGTAAGAGGGAAACAAGGACCGGGAGTCTTACCCGGTAAGTGAKGGCAACGACTCTTACCATGGTAAGCAAATGATGACACCTTGCCATAGATGCCCATTTCTCAATCCTATCATCCATATCTGCAAGAGTTTCTCAAATTGTATAGAAAATACAATTTCATTTTTCTTTCAGCATGCAACTGCSAACAACAACAAAAGATAAAAGTAAAAACTAACCAACTRGAAGTCCCARTAAACCTCTAGCTACAGCCTTCAAGTACTGCAGTGTAATATTTAGAAAAAAACCCTTGTTAATTGTATACAATCAATTTTACAAATGATAATCCAATCAACTGAGAATAACAGAAGTGATAACTTACYGAACTCTGATTCATATCTTTCCGAAATGAACTGTATAGCAGAATCACAACTGGGACCTCAATCAGATGTAAGAACAAATTCAAATTCAGTTGTTAAAGAATGTGCTTTACTAAATGGCAGGTAAGGATGTATACTGTAGTTCCGTCTGCTTGGCATTTTCTTGCCAACCAAAGAACTTCACAATCTTTAGTAATCAAGAGATACAATTCAACAGTGTCTACTTCACGATCTTTGGTCAGATTTTTGTAGTTTGAAAAAATGGCAGCAGCTTGTCCTTTATAAGTGAGAAGGATGTGCAKATCCTGTTTTACATCCTATACGAGCATCACAACAGAGAAGAAATCAACACTTGAACAAAATTCAACTAACCTCATGCCATGCCTTTTTTTGATCTCGATGACTTTCTGCTATGTTCAATGGTAATAAGGAAAGGTCATATGTTAAAGAAATATATAATTTATATCCAGTGCTTATGAAGATGAATGACCTTGACCATCCCTTCATGTATTTGAAGTCTAATTGTCATTCAAGGAGAAGACAGATGTCCAAACATGTACATCAACCATGGATTCAAGGATATGGGMTTGTTCATGCAGTATAATACTTGCATCAAATGATTTATAACAAGAGTTAATCACATATGGTGAAAAAGTAAGCACTTCCTCACTTCTTGATCTTTTTTGTTGGACATGCAAGCTAAACTACTGGGTAAATGAAACTTTGATACTATAACAAAACTTTAGCAAAATGTATTTGAGCAGGCTGACCTTAACATGTCCAAGGGGCTGTTTACCAAACGCTTACTTGGGTAAGTGAACACCAGGTCACGTTACCTTACCGCATAAATATRGTAAGGACCAATAATAATCTTACCCGGTAAGAGAGAGACAAGGACCAAGAATCTTACCTGGTAAGTGAGGGTGACGACTCTTACCATGGTAAACGCATGAATATGATAAAGACCAATAATCTTACCCGGTAAGAACGAGACAAGGATCAAGAGTCTTACCCGGTGGGTGAGGGCAATTGACTCTTATCAGTTATCACGGTAAGCACTTACCGAGTAAATTGTTGCATACAAAATTGTTTTGGTGGACTAAAATCTTACTCAATAAGTAAATGATAGTGTTCAATTTTACCGGTAAGCGCTTACCGGGTAAGTGTTTGATAAACGGCCCCTAACTTTCACATGTGCACCCCATGTACATGACTATCCCATAAGCTTTTGATGTAGAAGTTAGAATATATAGGTAAGATTTCACCAAATACACAACTACGATTAGCATGGGTTTTATGATAAATTAATTTACATTTTCGGTAAGACAATGGACACTTGGAGAATAAAGTTACACAATCATAAATAGAAGTAACTAAATGGATGAGGATAATTAACAGATGCAGTGGTAAATGTTTAATTTATTGATGTTGTAAGATGGTTTTAGTTTAGCTACATAGATGCATTTTGTATCGATTCAAAAAATAAAAATGATCTAAAATCGTAGAAAGGGATTCAAAACTAAGAATGATCTGAAATTGGGATGAGAGGGGGATACCAACAGAGATTGCACTTTGGATCTTAGCACACTTGAACAGAAGTTGATCAGAGTCAACACCAACCTCCTGGTCATCTTCTTTAATCAACCTATTCCGCTGGATGAGGAAAGTTCATGACAGCTGTTACATCTGCATTTGTTAATTAATTAAGACAGGTAGGAGCTTAGAACAATGTTATATTGGTGATTTGTTCTTTGTTTATAGTACATAGTTTCAACAATAGGCAGCAGGCACATTCCATCACTGTTTTGTCCAACATATAACAGCTGCTATCATGATCATTTTTAGAGGGATGCTGGGAATAATGCTTGAAGTTCATGTTGCCTTTTGCTTCACTTATCCCATTTTCACATGACATAAATAAGCTTTTATATAATCTTTCACAACACAAATTATATGCTCTCTAAGATATGTATTGAACGAACAGACCAAAAATCATGTACTAAATTTTACAAGGAATGTGTTGAACCATGGCCACAGCCCAAGCACTGTTTTGTCACATTATTCATAAGAATGGACAACAATATATCAATGTATAGAAGGCAGAGCCAAAGTGCAATCAGAAGAGATAAGTTTGCAGATTATAACACCTTATTTGTTTAGATTCGTTCCAATGAGAAAGGGCATATCAAATATCAATTATATAGGTACATTCTGAAAAGGAAAGCATGGTTTTTGTTTGAGAAGAAAGGGCTATGATGAAACCAAAGGTGCATTCTAAATTAATATTACTGCCATGTTGGTAGTATTGTAAAGAAATGTATCTGTAGTGGCACACATTAAGCATTTCCTAACTATATCCATGGTTAACATATCACGATTACTTAAAAACTTTCATGATGGGATGAGAGAAGATGAAACAAAAAACCGACCAGTTTTAGGACCTGTCTCCTCATTGATTTGATCCAGATGAACCTGTCAACATACATAACAGATAATTGGTCAATGATCCTTAATATTGCTTCACCAACAATACAATATTATAATACATTTAAAGTATAACCAAGTCAAGAGAAACAACATGTGCCAAACCTTCAAACCTAAATATGTTACAGACATGCTCTTCCTGCAATATATACATCATTACATATAGAACAGGAGGATGCAAGTTAAAAGCATACATGCCACTGGATAAATGGAGGAAGAAACAAAAATCCATTATATAGAATCAGACAAATGTGCAAGACCAGTATAAATTCAAATAAACCCCAATCATGTGAGTAGCATAAGATAGACGACAATAAATGAAACTTAAAAAATACAGTTGAAGAAAGAAAGAGAATCAAACAAAACTAAGAGAAAATGGAATCACCATTGTTGAAAAAACAAATTGAATGAACCGTAACCGCTAGGGTTTTGAGGATTGCTTCTTGATGCAAAGACAAAGGTTCCATTGGGTTGCTTCTTAGGAATAGTTATCATCTATGCATAAAGGTTTTTATTATGTAGTTTTGAAGTTTCCATTCACAGCTAATTTCCTGATGCAAAGACAAAGGTTCCATTGGCAAATCTAATACAATACAACTTAAAAATAGGTCCCAAAAATGAACTGCTAAAAAGACTTTAAGGAGGTAAAACACTTGCCATGAAGAGATCCATTTGCAGCGTACTCATAGGCAGGTACTCTCAAACCACTATCCACACAATATCCAAGTAGCTCCACGACATTATCATGTTTAAGCCGTGATACCATAGAAACCTGCCATGACAAACTCAAACAATAGCAAACCCAAAT
>NC_037544.1:15611074-15612407 GCF_001531365.2 Cynara cardunculus var. scolymus | reverse complement strand
ACATGGACTGAAGCTTGCTGTTCATCAACAGTTAGAAAGATTAGATATCTTTTATATGCCATCCTTTAGAGGAAAACATGTAAATACACATTGTAGTCGAGTTGTTGAASGATACCAGAGCAAAAGGTTGCAGTCTTCCCTGTTTCAGATTGAGCTTGTTGGATTACGTCAAGACCCTTGCAAAAAGGGACGATTCCTCTCTGCTGAACTGCTGATGGTTTTTCAAAGCCTGCATTCAAAAGAAAAATGTCATATCTGATAAAGAATGATTCTAACAAGACAATCAGCTTATATGAAGTAAAACCATATACAAGATAAGAATAATATAAACTCACCATATGCATAAATTCCTCTCAAAAGATTTTATTCCAGGCCCATAGCATCAAAACTATCATAAACCTCATCATATCATGTAAGCTCGTCGGTTGACAGCCTGTAGCAGCAGCAAAAAACATTTCATCAGCAAGTGCAAAACAAGTACCTTACTCGAATCCCACTTGAAAGCTAGACCTAATGCTTCTTATATATAAACCAACATCTGATTCTGAAGTAGCTACTACACGAAAAAATTGCACAAACTTACAACTCAATTCATTTTTGTATCAAATTGGCGAGTATCAAACTGAGAACCTTCTGGTGCTACGCCTGCCATGACTGCAAAAAAAAGCAACAATTAATCTCCACAAACAGGAGAAGGAAGAACCATCAAATCTACACATGTCAATGTCTCATACCAACAGAGGGTTTTACACAATAATTTCTTTAACTACCACATCTTACTGAATTAAGAGTTAAAGAACCACCTGCAAAATATTAAAGCACCAAAAAACTGAAAAGGAAAAGTAAAGCCTACTTACCAACCCTCGTTCTATATAATATCAAGCAGCACTTTTAATGCATATAATATTCTACCCGACCAAACTACAACATACACCATTACAGTTACCTTGAATAGAGAATGAACCACTGAGATCGATTGAAGGGGTCCCTTAAGCTAATGAATCGGTAAAAAGAGAAGGGTTACAGAAATAATTAGGTTGAAGCCCATTGAAAATTGAACTTGGCTTATGAGAGCAAAGATGAAGAATCGAACCAGGAGATGATTGAATAGAGTAGAAAAATTGAAATGAAGAAAACCTGCTGTGTGATGAAAGAAGACGACGATGCTGATAAGACGGAGGAGAGCAGGATGAGGAGAGCACCGGAGAGAGCAGGGACGATGGAGGAGAGCACGGGAGAGAGAGGGACGACGACGATGCTGGTAATGGCTGACATTCAAAAGATCTTTTGAAGCTTTGATTTTGAATTTTGAATTTGAAAAGGAAAAGTAAAA
>NC_037544.1:15584939-15609674 GCF_001531365.2 Cynara cardunculus var. scolymus | reverse complement strand
ATTATGATTATTATTATTATTATTATTATTATTATTATTATTATTATTATTATTATTATTATTATTATTATTATTATTATTATTATTATTATTATTATAGAGGGGTTCAGGAGGAAACTTTAAAAAAATGAAAATTTGAGGAACACCCTGATAAGTGTTCATATGGATTGTATGCACATGTACGTATAAGTAATTGAAGTTGTTCTTTGGTTTTATGCACGTGTGCATGTTATGCGCATGTACATACCAAACAAATTGCTTACAAATTACTTGCATGCACATATGCATACGATCCAGATGAATGATTATCAGAACGTTCCTCAGTTTTTGACGATCCCAAATCTACAAAATAAAAGAATTAAGATGAAATTAAAGATTGAAGATGAATAAATTGATAAATCGGCCAAATTTTTTTAATGGAAAGCAAGAAAAACCATCTCTCTCAAAGCTTTAGTCGACTCTCATGGAGTAGAAATAAAATGAACTAACAATTTTATCCCATGCCATGTATTTATAGGTGTCATTTACAATGTAAGCCCAATGCCCTTAGCCCAATTACATGAAATATTGCAATAGAATACAAGAGATAGACTTGTATTTATTTCTTCAACTTAGAACTCTGTAATTCTGGGATATAGAATTCTGAAGTTAAGTCTTCAGACTTTCACACTTAGGGTGCATTTGGTTTGCAGAAATGTTTATGAGGGATTTGAATTTGGAAGGATTTGGATTGGATTGGATTTAAAATCCATTCCTGTGTTTGGTTTACATGATTTGGATTGGATTTGAAATCAGTTTATTCACCTTGGCTAAAAAAACAAGTTTTCACTTTTCAACATCTAGCTGGATTACCATGAAAGCATGAAAGAATTTCAACAAGTAATTCAACTACACAACAACATATACATGCCTGAAATTTGCATATCATCCATGTAAATGAAATCCTTCAAACACTGTATATTAATAAATACTTTATTCTACAATTTTTTATTTTTGTTCCCATATTTTCAATTCATTAGATTCTAGGAAGCTGAGGACGATTATACAGAAGCCTTAAGCTTAGATGATAATTACATTAAAGCATACTCAAGACGTTCAACGGCTAGAAAAGAACTTGGTAAACTTAAATCAAGAAAGGGGACAGGAAGATGTAAAAGCATCAATTTCAAGAACTAAATCAAGAAAAAGCATCAAACCACTACATTTTGAAACTGTTATTAACAGAAGCCAAAACATTCAAGAAAAGGGGAAAAGGGATTTACCTGCTGAGTGATGGGAGAAGGCGGCGAAGAGGAGGGGTTTACCGGCGGGTTAGGGTGGCAACTTCACGAGGGGATGGGAAGGGAGCACCAGCGAGGATGACCGATTAGGGCGCAGCTTTGCGAGGTGATGGGGGAAGGGAGCACTGGCGAGGAGGACCGATTAGGGTACAGCTTCGCGAGGGGACGAGAAGGGAGCACCGGCGAGGAGGACCGATTAGGGCGGGAGGAAGCGATGGGAGGAAGCGATGGGAAGGAAATGAGGTGAAGGAAAGCGGGAGGAAGCGGTGGGAGGGAATCGAGGTGAAGGGAATCGGGAGGAATGATGGATTTTAATGAAATCCCGTCCCTTTGCAAAGGATTTCCAAATCCCTTGTTCAATGGATTTTAATGAAATCCTGGGATTTCAAATCCTAATAATTTAGCAAACCAAACACAGGATTGTAATGGATTTTAAATCCAAATCTCCCCAATTCCATTCCATTCCTGTAAACCAAATGCACCCTTAGAGAATTTTGAAGCAATTCTTCTAGGTCTTTCAATCTCCCCCCTTTGCTTCAAAGTTCAAATCCTCTATCTACAAGGATTGGAATGAACTTTTCTATTATTATCTTTCTGTACTTAAGCTGGGTCTCTATCTCTTTTCTCATTCAGATCACCAACTTCTTCATCTTGGGCCAATCTTCATGTGATATAATTATGGGTCTCTTGCACAGTCTCTTCTCCAAGGAGTTTTTGATCTGGTTTAGAGTTCAAGAACTATACTTGTGCATGTCATATACTCTGAATAAGAATCTTCCATGTAAGTTCTTGTAGATGTATCTAGGTGGATCACACACAACAGTACCTGTGTGATAACTCTCCAATTCTCCTATACTTGTGTTTGGTGGCATCAAAAACGTTTTTTCTCTCTTTAACGTCAATGCAGTTGGAAGTCAACCATTCTAGCCCATAGTGTTTCCTCAAGTTTGCCATGAGTTATGGCTACAAGACCCTTTCTAAATTTGGCATCTTTGTCTTCAAAGGGGGCCATGTCTTGAAGATGAAGAAATGGATAGTATGCTTCAGAAAATTCATATATCCTTCTATCTTCCCTTTCCACGGCAAAGACTTGATATACAATGCTCCTCCAGGTTCTCTGCATCACATCTACTAGCTTTGTGATTGGCAATTCTAAGTACACATCTTTTCTTAGCTTCCCAATTTTATTCATGAAGGCTTCATACTCTCTTTTGAAATTTACAGACTTCCTTGTGAAAGAATAAACATAGGTAATCACTCTAAATTCCTCCTATATCATAAATAGATTCCAGAATTTGATTTCTAGGAACCAATCATCCAGATTCAGGGGGCTTTCTACTTTTTTTTCAGGTTCTTGCACTTATTCTTTCAAATTTGGAGTAACATAGTACTCATATGGGAGAAAGACATATTTGGCTAGGGCCTTCTTTGTAGTTTCCTCCTTGATCACCAGATTTAACCCTTCTCTTACAAGTAGGGGTGTAAATGATACGACACAACTCACGAGCTACTCGAGATCGACTCGGTCAAATCTTGGTCAACACTCGACTCGAATAGGCTCGGCTCGAACTCGAGCTCAACTAGATATATTAACGATTCGAGTCAAGCTACCCAATATTCGACTCGAAAACCTCGTGAGATACTCGATTATTTTATATATAATTAGTTTTAAAATATAATCCATTTTTATGATAAAAATTTTAAAATATAAACAATAAAAATGTCTTATATTTTTAGGTATTTAAACAAAATTATGCATTTTTTTTAATTATGAAAATTAATCAATTATTTTTTACTAAATCACAATTAAAAAAGACAAAGAAAAACTATAAACAAACCACATTGGAAGAGATGATAAAGGAAAGGAGAAAAGATGTTATAAAAAAAAGGGAGATGAATGAAATTTCTAATTTTGTCTTTTTGATGATGAAGTTTGAAGTTGATCCCTTTAGTTTTGTAAAAACTATGAGAACATCCTTAAGTTTTAAAATTTATAAGAGAAAGACCCTAAAATTTCATAAATTTCAATGAGTGAGCTTGGTTCAAGCTTGATTCGAGTTCGAGTTCAACCTTGATTTGAGTTGTAGTTCGAGCTAGATTCGAGCTCGAGCTTGATTCAAGCTTGATGATTCGAGTTCGAGTTCAAGCTTGAGAAATAGTTATCGAGTTCGATTCAATCTTTGATTTTGACTACTCATGAGTTTTCGAGTCGAGTTCGAGCTTGGAAATTGGGTTTCAAGTTCGAGTCGAGTATAGTAATACTCAAACTCAACTCGCATAATTTACACCCTTACTTACAAGCTCTTTTAGCTTCAGTCTGGCTTGAATATATGCAATGGAATTTTCTTTTATTTCAACTAGGGAAGTTTAAATGTCTTCACACACTTGGAGGAAATGCTTGTGGACTTCAGATGTAAATAAGGGTAAGTTAGTTAAATTTAGAACATACATATTTGAGGATGTTCTAAGGTAATATTCAGGTTGCTGGATGTTTGAAAATCTTCCATACAGAAGACTGCTCTCAAAGATTTGGAAGAAAGGATCTTCATAATTGATTATTGGTAGCTTCAAATCCGCAACAACTTGAAGGTCATATAAACCCAGATTCCTTATGTAAATACCCATAGTTCTCCTCAGCTCCAGTTCTGTCCAAGAAATGTCTACCTTTTGGAATAAAATTAGCAAGAACATTTGGTCTTGAAGCTTGATCCTTGAGAAATTTGCACTGAATAGTTGGGAGATGAAGTTTTCAACCCTTACAGCTCTTAGATCCACATAGTCCAAAACAACAAAGGATTTGCTCTAGAATTCTACTACTTGGACTATCCAGATTCATTTCACCCCTCTTTCTTCTCAATCTGCTTATCATCTTTGAGTACATCATTTGGATTTCTCCAGGCCACTTGCCATCTATTTCATGTTCCAGTAGTACCTTCTCCTCATGGTCTGTTAGGAACATATGATTTAAGTTCTCAGAGGAAACCATAGTTCCATCATTCTTAAAGAATTCTAACCCATCTTCAAAGTCCACTTCTTCATCAGAAGTCAAACTCCAGGCTCTTCCTCAGGTTGTTCAGGTCTTTGTACCTCTTAAGCATTATTTATGTGGATGAGTCTTGTATGGTTGAGTCTGGAACTAATGAAAGAATAAATGAATCTTGAATGCATGGAATGAAAGGAATAATTGCAAGATATGAGTTTGTTAAAATTTCTTCATGCTTATCCTCCTCTAATTCATCATTTGAGATTTTAAACTCCCCATTAGAATTAGGTACATCAATGATAAATGGTATTGCTTCTTCTTCTATTTCCATCAAATCTTCAACATCAACCCTTGTTTATTTTTCAGCTACTATCTCCTCCATCTCTATCTCCTCAACTTTTGTTTGAGAGTCACTCTCTACCTGATTTCCCGTCTGTCCTCTTTGGATTTCCCCTTCTACCTCCTTAGTCATTTTTGTAGGCTCCTCCAGCCTCAATCTCTTCCCCTTCTCCCTCTCATGATCATTAGAGTCACTCTGATAACTATGCTTCCTCTTTGAGGAGACATCCTTCTCCTTGCAGCTTATTAGCATTTCTTCGTGACTTGAAGATTTAGAGGCATTGCTCTTGTGGAAATGGTAACACTGATGTTATTAAGAAGGGAGAAATGATTTATAGCCAGAGGTATTAATTGCCTATGATTCCAAATGGTTTTTGTAGGAGTTTGAGAAGATGCAGAGGGGCTATGGTTGGTCTTTATGATGGACCAGAGGACCTCTAGTCGTGTGGAAATTCTTTCTAAATATTTTTGGGATTTTTATGACCCATAGGCTCTCTCTCTCTCTCTCTCTATATATATATATATATATATTATTGAGGCTTTGTATCATAGAAATGGTATGTTCGCATTATGCGTTTGAGTTATGTAGCTAAGCTCTGTCTTTTAAAACTAAATCTTTTCTATATCAAATTCTTTTTATATATCCTTTATAAGTAAAGTAACGAACCAAAGGAGCTCTGGTCCGTTGATCTAGATGAGTTTTAAGATCTTATGTTCTGTAAGAAACGCAGATTTCAGGAAGTGTGTATTTGTGTTATGGGTATATGTTTCTTTTTATAGATTGAGTAGCAAACAAATTTACATATTTTGCTGAACTTTATTTATTTGTTTGCAAAAGATGTTTTAAACAGAAGCTGGTGATCTTCACCCTGTAATTGCAAAGAAGGGATTTTCTCACTAGATCTTCCAGTCTAACCCTCATTTTATTTTAAAAATATGCATTGCATGAACATCGGGGTCTCATTATATTAAGGGGAAGGGGAACATATGATTATTTTCATTATGTGTTATCTACCTATTGAAGATCAACCTGTTGCCTGTTATATTTTGAAGATACATGTTGACATACATGTGATAGTGCAGAGATATTCTTTTGAATTTTTTAGTTGTAAATTATATATATATATATATATATATATATATATATATATTGAATCTTTATATTAGTGGGACCTATGTAAGTTTTTTAGAGACTGGTCAGGGTCCTCATTGTCTTCAAGCCTCATCTCCTTTGACAACTCCCCACATGTAGAGGAGAGCTTTGTTGTCTTCCTCTTCTTCTTCATGGTCTCTGTGGGAGCCATCGCCTTTACCTTGGAGTCTAGAAGCTCCATGATATTGGCCGCTGCTTGGGTGACTTTATTGATCCACGTCAGCTCAAAATTTGAACGTTGCTAGCAAGTGTCTCATTTTTGCAGCTGCTTCCTTATTTTATGAGTGATGTAGTGTGCTTGGACGCTTAGAAGGACGAGAGTTGTTTCTTCTTGTTGCACCTTAGAGGTGGAGGCGGCGTCCCTCTGGATTTGATGAATGACCCTCTGCAAGGTTTCTGTATTGTTCGTTGTCATTTCCATAATTTTTTCCGAGGAAAGAAGCATTCGTCAAGGACTCAGTTCTCAATACTTCTATGGATGATCAAACTTGATCCAGAGTAGGTGCAGAGGTGGATGGCTTTGCACGGGCCATGTTGAGTTTAAGCTTTTCCAAGAAGCATAGCACAAAGGTGGCGACGAATTGGAACTCATAACTCGTCACATATGCTATTGGGGTAACCTCTAGCTCAACACTTGGGCCAAAGTTAGTCCTTGTTCCAAGGACACCTTCTTTCATGACTTGTTTGATGTTGGTCGTGGAAGGATTTCCAGCCGATCCTCGTGCCTTTCGTGAGGGAGAAGGCACTACGGATGTTCTGTCAAGAGGAACTTCCTCACCAAATTCAGAGTTTGATGAAGAGCCCTCGCTGAGTGGACTTAGAGACTTGTTGAAAGTCTCTAAGTCTTGCGCACCTAGACCTTGCTCTGAATAAGGGTGGGGTGAAACTAGTGTAGAGGAAACAAATTCCTCTGTGGGGGAGAGTGGCGTGGCATGGGGAGACATGCCACTTGTCTTTTCAAAGGAGTCACCATTTTGAGAGGGTGAATCCTGGGATGTGGATTCCCTTTGGCTTTTATGTGCAGAGGCAGATGCGACCTTTGGCTAGTTTGGCTGGTGAGGGTTCGAGGTGTGCGCCTCTGTTTCAAAGATCCATGTTGCTCAACCAACTGGATCAGGTTGTGTGGTTGTACTGGGAGTTGGGCTGGGGATATAAGTGTTCCTACTCTGTATCTTAGCCTGCTCTGTCTCTTCCTAAGCAAGGGTAGTGCCTCCCTTCTCACTATCATCTTCCTTGGAGCTCTCTAAAGATGAGCTCTCCTCCTCACTTTCATCTTCCTCTCCCTGTGAGCTCTCTGCGTTAGAACTAGATGGGCGTTCTGTTTGGTGACGCAGAGCCTCCTCCATTTTCTTACTCTCTTCCTCTTGTCTCCTCGCTCCCGCCTCTCTTTCTTATCCCTTTCTTCCCTCTCTCTCTTCTCCCTTTCCTCCTTCCTCTGAATTTGAGCAGCCATGACTTTCTTCGCTGCCTTTTCCTCCTTTTTCTTTTCTTCTCTCCTCTTCCTCTTCAACTCCCTCTCCCTTTCATTGACAGGTTGTTATGCCTTCTCTCCCTCTTAGGTTGTGCCTATGCATGTTAGGGTTCGAGGTACTAGTTCTAGTGCCTCACATATATGTCTGTAAGCTCTCCTCACCTCCCTCGTCTTCATGTCAGTGATCATATTTGTTGGGATTGGTCTCTCCATCGGGTATCCATTCTTATGCACTGTTGGTCTGTAGGTCGAGAGCACGTTGATCTTGTGCATAGGGAATACAGAAACGGCGATATTCTACTCGTCAATCCTAGGCCTTTGAAGAAGGCCTAGAAATCGTGGAAAGAGCAGAGCTGGTAGTTCTTTTCCCTTGGTTACATCAAGGGTCTTCTTCACCACTACAACCTTGAACTCTGTGAGTATGAGTAAGTAGTCAAGTGGGAGATCGAAGAAGATCCCGTAGACGATCTGGAGTATGTTGGTGGAGCACATGTCGAGGCTCCCGATCTTGACAATTAGGACACAGTTGACCAATGTGAATAGAACGTTCCATATTGGAAGTAGAAACTGGTGACGGTATTGGGATGGGTACTTTGTATGTTGATTATACCCCATCATCTTGATAAACGCACCCAATTCATCCTCGGTTGGGAGTGGTGCATATTCCTCTAGTTCAAGATCCGTCTTCATTGGCAGTTGAAGAATGCAAGAAAATAGTGATATTGAGATATGTACACTTACGTACTAATTACTGGCGAAGATAAAGAATTCACCAACTATTCCCTGTTGAGATTCTATCACTTCACAGGTTTGCCAGAATTCCTGAATGAAGACTTCAGGAATGGCGTCGTTAATGTTGGTGAGGGCAGGGTTCAGGAAGTGGTGGTGGAGAATGTCCACGATTGGGTGATACTTGGAATCAAAGTTGTCCAAGATTAGGTACAGGGCATGGTTATTCGGCTTCCGAGGAAGAGGTACCACATTGTGGTTCGTCCCCTCAATCGATTTGAAAGTAGTGGTGTAGGTTTGGGAGTTATTGGATTATGAGGAAGACATTGTTGTTGTAGGTTTGTGGTTTTGGAGAACAAGGAAATGTTTTAGGATTTCAAGAACTTTTTATGGATTTATCGATTAACATGAAAGATCTTTGGAAAAGATTTTGATTTGAGTCCTTTTAGGGTTTTAGAGCATGTTTGATGAAGAACTTACTTGAAATATTTGGAATATTGATGAACAGGGTTGACTTCTGGAAAGGTAGGGTTATTTAAGAAATTCTTGATTGTAGGTTTGAAGATCTTCAAAGGTTTCTTGAGAGCAAATTTGATATTTTGAAAGCATAAAGAAAATTTGAATTGGGGATAATCACCCCTTTAAATAAGGATTTTATTTTAGAGTACTCGAGTGATTATCTGCCCCAAATGTCGATTACTAAAGGGTTTTTTGGCAGAACTTGTAGGGTGAAGCCCCATGGCTTGACAGGTTGCATGTCCTGCTTCCCTTATTTGAAATATTAGAGATACAGGCGGTAACCTTTCGTAAATGACCGCTTAATATAATAAGAGTATTTAATTACGCCTTCTTTTACAAAAAAAATGACAAGTGTTTTTCAACCAGAGTGTTTTGAAAAGAGAAGAAGTACCTCTGTGTTAAACATAACACTTAGAGAAAGAAATGGAAGATACATATTCTGGGTCATAGAAGAAAAAATACCTAATTTCTCGAGACAGAGGCTCTTCATAGTACATGTAGAAGCTCTATATCAGAAGCTTGAATTTTCGAGAAGACATGCATTTTGACATAGTGAGATGCTAAGTTTCTTGGGACAGAGTCTCTGTATAGTACATAAAAAATCTCTGTGTCCTAAACTTAGGATTTCAAATACATCAAGAGAATGAGAAGTCAGGTTTCTATGGACAGAAGCTCTGCTTCCGAAGCTAGATTTCTCAATAGTGCAAGTTTCATGAATTTAAGTTTCTAGAGACAGAAGCTCTATATAGTACATACAGAGGCTCTGTACATGAGACTTGGGTGATTTTAAGAAAATAAGGAAAGACGAGACCAGAGTACGGTTTCAAAGACTGATTACATAGCTTCGGAGTAAATACTGAGACTCATGGTTGCACTATGCAGAGTTCATGCCCTCAAATGGAGATTTGGTGAGGCAGAGGCTCTATATAGTACATACAGAGGCTCTGTATTATTGAAGATCCGAGGCTCCCCCATGAGTTAGGCTTTCTGTGGATCTCCCCCTTGAACTATGCTTGGATCAGAAATTATAAGAAGTGTACAAGCTATAGATCAAGGTACAGAGGCTCTGTATAGTAGATTCAGAGACTCTATATGACAAACTTAACAAATCATTAGACTTTATCAAGAGACTATTCATAGTATATGCAGAGGCTCTGTAGCCTAGGATTTAAAAAAGTGAGTAAGAAGCTCTGCATAGTGCATGTAGAGGCTCTACCTCATGGACTGAACAAAATAAACATATATATGCTCAATGTGTGTGCAAAAGCTCTGTATAGTACATACAGATGCTCTGACTTATTATTGTAGATTGGGCATACCCAACTTACTGACCAAGAAATTAAATATCTTTTCATCGAGAGACTTGGTGAATATGTCTGCAAATTGGTGATCTGTAATAACAAAGAACATCTTGATCGTACCTTTCTTTACATGGTCCTTGATAAAATGGGATCGAACATCGATATGCTTTGTCTTAGAGTGCTATACTGGATTGGCCATGATGGCTATCGCGCTTTCAGAGTCATAGAGGATATGAATTTTATCAAATACAATGCCGTAATCCTTGAGTTGAGTCTTCATCCATATTATTTGGGAACAACAGCTTGTTGCGGCTACATACTCTACTTCTGCAGTATACGTAGATATGCAGTTCTGCTTTTTGGATGTCCAACTTATTAGGTTGTTATCAAGCAGTTGACAGCTCCCGAATGTGCTTTTTCGATCGAATTTGCATCCTGTATAATCACAATCTGTATACACAATAAGATCAAAACCAGAATGCTTGGGATACCAGAGACCCAAGAATTAAGTCCCTTTAAGGTATCGAAAGATTCTTTTGACAGCTGAAAGGTGAGATTCCTTAGGATTGGCTTGGTACCTTGCACACAGACAAGTGGCAAACATTATGTCTGGTCTACTATCCGTGAGGTACAATAGTGATTCAATTATTCCATGGTAAGTCTTAACACCCACCGATTTTCTAGATGGATCTGTGTCAAGCTTAGTACCCGTTGCAATTGGTGTTCTCATAGTGGAAGAGTTGTGAAGTTGGTACTTATTCAAGATGTTGAAGACATACTTGTCTTGGTTAATGAAGATACCATCTTCTCTTTGTTTTACTTGGAACCCAAGGAAGAATGTCAATTCTCCCATCATGCTCATTTCAAACTCACTCTTCATTAACCCAAATAACTTATCACAGTGCCTCTGGTTCGTTGAACTAAATATAATATCATCCACGTATATCTGGACTAGAAGCATCTCACCGTTATGCCTCTTAATGAACAAAGTGGTGTCGATTTTACCTTTTTCGAAACCATTCAATAGAATAAAGGATGAAAGACGTTCATACCAGACTCTTGGGGCTTGCTCAAGTCCATACAGAGCTTTGTCTAGGTAATAGACATATTCTGGGTGTGTGGAACTCTTAAACCCCGAAAGTTGCTGCACATAGACTTCCTCATTTAGCTTGTCATTTAGAAAGGCTGACTTTATGTCCATTTGATAGACTCAAAATCCTTTATGTGCAGATAAGGTTAGAAATAGGCGTATAGCTTCTAGCCTTGCAACTGGCGCAAAGGTCTCGTCATAGTCTATACCTTCTTTCTGGTAGTAGCCTTTTGCAACGAGTCTGGCTTTATTTCTTACCACTATACCATCCTCATTCTTCTTGTTGCTAAAAACCCACTCAGTACCAATACAATTTTATCCTTTGGTAAAAGAACGAGAGTCTATACCTTATTTCTTTCGAATTGCTGGAGCTCTTCTTGCATAGTGTCGACCCAACTAGGGTCTTATAGGGCTTCATGAAATTTCTTGGGCTTTATCACGCTTACAAAGTTTACGAACAAACATTCATTGGATGTGGCATCTCTGGTCTTTACTCCACTAGAAGGTTCACCGATTATTTGATGAGTGGGATGGTCTTTTGTCCATTTTGTCATGGGAGCTTGCATAGAAGTTGGAGTCGTAGGATCTTGCTCCTTTGGAATGTTTGGCATTTGGCTTGTAGATGGTGATGATAGCTCTGCTTGCTCGCCTCAGATGATGGTACAGAGGAACCAGGTTCAAAGACAGAGGTAACGTTCTCTGGCTCTAAAGGATTGGGCTCTGATGTAGAGCTTGAAGGCTCTGGTTGCGCATTAGCTTGATCACCAGAGGAAGCGGAGGTGTTAGAAGAGTCAGATATGGATGTGCTTGAAGTTTGTGGCTCTCCTTGAACACGTGCAGAGGCATCTCTAGGTGCACATGCAGAGATATCTTCATTACCAAATAAGTCTTCAAAAAGCTGCCCGAGTTCCAATTCCCTTGACTTCGATAGAGAATTGGAAGTCATTGAGTTAATCTTGAGTCCATAGCTGAAGTACTTTAAAGTCATTTGTTTATCGTTGAACGAGACGTTGATGCTTTTCATGACCGTCTTGGTTCATAGATTGAAGACTCTGTTGGCTTTGGAGTGTGTAGAGTAATCAAGAAATTTTTGTTAGACCCCATAATTCTTATTTGTAAAAGTAATGAAAAATGAACAAATGGAAGTGTGGAGGACCGATGGAAGAAAAGCTGGAAAAGATTCTAAGTGCTTGAAGGCAAACCATATATACGATGAATGGTCCAGAGGTGTGATGAACATGCATATCCATTACTCCTCTAGTTTAAAGCCTCTAAGAGAATTTTCAAGTGTTCAATCAGATATACTCTAGTCAAGTAGAAACGTGAATAATCCTGGGTGAACATACTACCTAGAAGACAGCTGGAGATGACTCATCGACAACTGGAATTCTGTTACACAAGGTAGTTAGAGATAACTCCTTATTTCTAGATAGATATCTTTTCCTTGTTTATCTCATAGATATCTTTTACTAGATTGTTATCTCTTAGACTAGATTGCTAGTATAAATAGCTTTCATATGTCTTGTAAAATAAGCAATCCTTCTCGCTATCATTAATATAGTGAATTTTATTGAAAGCTTTATATTCTCTTGAATATCATACAAGCTGTTCTTCACTATTCTTCATGCATACGATAGATTTAGGTTCACAAACATAAATCTTCGTGTTATATTGAGAGATCTGGGATCAACAACTTTACTTCATCAGCCTTCTTATCGAACTTTCTAAGATGGTCACGATCATTCAGAATGAAGCATCTACAACCAAAGATATGTAAAAATTGAATATTAGGCTTTCTTTGGTTGAATAGTTCATAAGGAAATGCCTCTTAACCAGGTTGCTCTATTCTGAGTAAAGCAAGTGATCGAGATCACTTCTGCCCAAAAGTGGGTTGGAAGATCAGAGGCTGTAAGCATCATTCTTGCAGCTTCAACCAAGGTTCGGTTTTTCCTTTCTACAACACCATTCTGTTGTGGTGTTCTTGCAGCATAGAAGTTCTAAGAGATTCACTCTTTGTTTAGGTACGCATCATTTTTTTTTGCATTTTTGAACTCTGTACCATTGTCACTCCTCAGCTTTTGAATTCTGCTCGGTAGAAGGACTTGAATCTTGGTCAAAAGCTTAATTAACAGCCCGGGGACATCTGGCTTATGTCTTACAAACTCAATCTAATTATATCTTGTAAATTCATCAATAAACAGTAAGATATACTTTTGCCAGACAGACTCTCATAGAGATTGGACCATAGAGGTCCATGTGAAGCATATGTAGAGGTCTGACGTAGGACACATCTGTCTTTACCTTATGGGATGCTATTTTGAGTTTTCCCATTTCACAGGCCAGACATAGATTGTCCTTCTCGAACTTTATTGATGGTAGTCCATCAACCAAATTGTTTTTCACAAGCTTCTCTATATTCATAAAATTTAAATGACATAGCTTGTGATGCCAGAGCCAAACTTTTTCACATTTGCGAGACATGAGATAGAGAGTCTTTGAGTCATCTCTAGGTAAGAAGTTCATAAGATACAAATTGCCCTTATGATTGGCTCTTAGCAGCTTTTGACCTAATTTTGACAATATTGAACATAATTCCTTTTGGAATTTGATATTATAGCCAACAGAGTTGACTTATGCTCAAAAGGCTATGCTTAAGCCCAGAAACCTAAGCAACTCTAGAGACAAAAACCTTATCTTGATGAAGATCTCTGTAGCCTTTTATTTGCCCTTGCATATTATCTCCAAAAGTTACCCGTCTTCCAGATTTGTCTTTGAATGAGGAGAGCAACCTTTTGTTCCCACTTATGTGTCTTGAGCATCCGAAGTCAAGATACCAGATGTCCACGTACGTCTTTTGCTAAACAAATTATAGGGATTTAGGTATCCATTTCATAATGGGTCCTCGATGATTAGACTTAATCGTCTCGGATTTTGGCTTATTGGAAGGATCTGCCTCAGCACCTAGTTTACCAGACTTGGGGTCTGTCTCGCCAGATTTGGCCTTAGGAGTTTGCTTTCTCTGGTTCCTTTTAGATTTATTCTTGGGAGACCTAGAGAGAATACATTTGGGGCTAGAAAGGTGATGTTTTAATTGTCACAGCAGAGAAAGACATTTGCAATTATGAACACATTTTTTATGACAAAATGATTCATTAGATTGATAAAGATTTCTATTATTATTACAACCGTTCCTAGCATTGTTTATTCAAATGAACTCCCTATCTAGTTCCGATTGTTTATTGAAATTTTCCTTTGTCTTCTGTGGCCTTCCTTTCTTCCCTTTAACACCTTTAGCCTTCAGAGGCCTGTCTGAAACAGAGGAATTAAATTTAAAGTTAGATGCATACTTTTCTTTCTGTTCTCGAGTGAACTTAATGGGATTTTGAAATTTAGACTTTGGAAGTTTTGATGCAGAGGTGGTAGGTTTAGGTTCCTTAGGCTTGTTTTTCTTCTCGAGCTCAAGAGAAGACTTGGCTTTTAAACACATGTCCATGAAGTCAGGACACATGAGAATCTTTTCCCTCTACTCCATTGCTGGAACAAATTTATTTGAGATCCCACTTTGAAGTTTGTGAACTTCTGGTCCTGGCTTCACTATCTCAGTTTTAATCTGCTCTACACTCGAGTCCACCTCTGATTCGGAGTCAGAGTCAAGATAATCTCTTTGTGGACTCTGAGTAGTGGAGGTTTCATTGGAATCATGAGATCTCTGTAGACATGTATCAACGTTTTCGCCCTTCTTCTGTGTCGATGAGGAACTTGCAAAAGTTTCTATGGAATTTCTTTCTGGATTGTTTGAATGAGAAGCAGAGGGATGATTTAAGGCCTCAAGAAGATCTTGTTGTAATACTTGCCTCACTTTCTATGTGAACTCGTCCATCAACTTTGGATCGAAGGTTTTGAAATGATTATCTTTTGATGCACTCTTGGTCACTTCTGGTTTAGTTTTGATTTCATCACCATTTTGTTTTGAAGGCTCAGGATTGTGGGCACCAAAGCTAAAAATCTCTTTTGTCTTCTGTATGCTATTTAGATCAACAGGGAGCATACTTTTGGAAGAGTAAGAGATGTTTTCAAACTTGAGCTTTCTTGGTCTATCCCCATATTCAAGTTTAATTCTTTTGAACGGTGATGTTTTAGGCAGAATTGGAAAATTGGGTTTTTGTTGTGCCCCTAAACGAAAGATAGACTCAAGAGTAGGTTTCTTCTTCCAGGTGAGGTCTAGGTCTATATAACCTATTCCCGCTTTATCCTGTTAAGAATTTATCTTTTCGTACACCTGTTGAGTATCTTGATATTTTTTAATCAAGAGCTCTTTTCTTTGTAAGCTTTGGTGTAAGAATTCTCTTTCATTTTGAAAGTAATTTTTGAGGGCTAAGGAGTTTAATCTATCACACTCTTTTTCTATTATTTTCTTGTCTTTCTTCTGAATAGCCTTTTTAAGTTCAGAGCACTCTGTTTATAAAAATGTTCTATATGGAGAGTTTGGTTTTCAAAATTTTATCTTTTTCCACAGAGTGCTCCTCTTTTTCTACAATAAGAAGCTATGTTTCTCTCTCAAAGAAATTCGTTTCCTTTTCTAAGGCTTTTTTTTCTCATCAGAGAGCTTCTATAGTAGTTTAGTAAAATCTTGGGTTAAAATAGAGATGCTTTGCTCTAGTTCAGAATGGGAAATGCTAGAAGTAGAGCATACCTAAGAGTCGGAGCCAGATCCAGACTCCTCTGTGTCATGATCAATAGCCATGCAATAGAAGTGGGCTTGGTCCTCTTCATCTGCGGTAGACTCAGAGACCCAGTTCTCTTTTTCGGCCATAAGAATTCTCTAAGGTCGGTTGTACTTATATTTGTTCTTATAGTACAACTTATCTTTAAACAGAGGGCCTTTACACTCTTTAAAGTAGTGACCCATCCTTCTGCATCTGAAGCATCGAACTGCATGCTTCTTCTTCTCAGGTTGTTCTTCCTTCTTAATCAATTGAGAAGGAGGGTTCTTTGGCTCAAAACCTCTGTCTTTTCCTCCATCGCGTCTATTTCCTCTCTTATCAAATACCTTCCTTCCAAACTTTCTTTGAAATTCCTTGGTGATAAGAGCTAAGGATTGTGCAAAGGCACTAACGTCGTCATCTAGCGTGATGCTTTGTCTTCATCATCACTCGCAATTACGATTGCTAGCTTCCCTCTTCTTCTATCTTCTTTCAATCTTCTTTCTTTTGATCTTCTTTAGAGACAAGGGCTAGCGGTCCACCCAGAGGGATCTTGTTCTTCTGCACCTCTTGTTCTTGTGCCTGCAAGGTGCCGTAGACATCATGTAACATCCACTGTTCCAAATCTTGATTCACTTGAAGGGACATTGATATGTTTCTTCATTCGTCATTCAACCTTTTCAAGAAGAGCATGTTGTTCTCTTCTTGTGTTCTAATCATGTTGCACTTTTTGCACTTGTTCATTAGAGTATTGAAACGATGATACGTCTGCTCGAGTGATCGTCGGGGATGGCCTAAAAACTATTGTACTCATTTGGACATTGAGCATGCCTATTCTTCTTCATTTTGATCCTGCTTTCAAGCTGATTGGCCAACTGATCCCATAAATTCTTAGCGGATTCAAAGGCATCCAGAGATTGGAAGATTTCATTTGGGAGGGCCATTATCAAAAGCCTTTTGATCGACTTCCACCCTTCTCTTGTCTTCATCATCCCAATCTCTTCGAAGTTTGGGAACACGTCTTGCGGGAATTTCAACTGATCTCCAGCGGGGTGGAACCCTAGGAATTAGGGTCATGGGTACATAAGGGCCTTTGAGAATAGATTCATGGAGTTAAAGGCCGAGACCTTTATAGAATTTTATCATCCTGATCTTCCATTAGGGATATTCATCCCGAATGAGAGTAGGAGGTTTTGTGAGGGAATCAACACTATACATCGAGTTCCAAGATTGATTAGACATTTCAGCTTTATTTTGGAGAGAAAGCAAATTGGAAGTTTTGAAGATTTCAGAAAATTAAAAACTTTAAAGACTTGCAGTCTTGGAGAATACTAAAAGCAATTGTTTTAAAAAGAAGATCTAAGATCTGGAATGGAAAACATTTTATAAAACAATTAACCAACAAAAGATGATTATCCTATTGGATATAGATCGACTAATCAATTAATTTGATTAGCATGCTCTAATACCAATTGAAGGAACCCAGATTCCTCTTAAGTATCAAGAAACACAGTTAAATAGAGTTTGAGTTGAAGCAAGTGTTGTGTAGATGAACTAGGTTAGCAGATTTAAACAAGAACTAATTAGAATAAAAGCTTGTGTGAATAAATCAGTTGCTTTATTAGAAGAAGAATATAAAAACAATCCCTCAGTCTAACTAAGTATTCTCTCAAGAAATCTCTATTGTAGGAGCGTATTCAAAGTTGGCAAATCTTCAGTGTTTTTGACCTAAAGAGGACACCTCCTCTTATACAACTATGTAAAACAGAATTTCCTAAATTCTAGGCTTAAAACTCTGACTTCTTATTCAACATCCTCAACCTTCACGTTCCGTGGAATGTGGAACAACTTGTGTGTACGTGGCAGATTCTGATTAGAGTCTTGGAGATAAGTCTGAACTGCTCGTGCACAAACCAAGGGAGTAGGAGACTCAGAGGCTCTGCATGTATTGTGCTGAGGCTCTGTGTCTGGAATGTAGCGCTGCATCAAGTACTTAGGCTTTTTGACACTTAAGTCTTGATCTTTCTCTGGGTTGAGCACATGCTATGTATGTAAGACACTTAGCTCTTTGAATAAGAGCTATGTCTCTTAGTACCTTCTGCATAAGAGCTTTTGGTCCAGACTGCTTCAATCGACTAAATCCTAAATGACTAGAGTATGAGACTTCTTACTTACACTTTTACAAGTGGGGTTCTAATATATTCATTAATAAAAGTTCCTCATCTTTCTTGTGAACGTACATCACCATACCGATCGTGGAACCATGTAAATATTTGTGCTTTTTCTATTTTCAAAGTTCTTTGGCTTAATCGTTGTGCTTTCGATCATATTCTTCTTTCCACATTAACTGTCGGTTGATTGTTGTTTAATAAAGTTCATTACTTTATTTGATTTTTAGGACCTTTATGGTGTCCACAACCCCAACAGTCAGTGCCCTTTTGGGACAAGTCTTTGTTATTTCTCTCCGAAGTACCACACAATCCTTAACGGGATGTCCATAATCGTCATGGAAATCAAACCATTCGGATTTCTATTTATGTTCATCGGGTTTATCACTTTTCTTGGCTCATCTTACGGTCGCCTATATTGTGTTCAAACCCTCGACCAGATCTTTAGTTGTTTATTTGAACCTGTATACTTAAATTTTCGAGTGTAAGGGAACATCTTTCTTCTTATGAAATCTGAAATTTGAGATTTGACGATGTTTATCTTGTCTTATATGACTTTTTGTTTTAAACGATGGGTGTTTGACGTTCCAGGGTCGTTTGTCAAGGTTATGTTTCTTTGGAAGCATGATGTCATCCTTGACACACAGATCGGCATGTGTCCTGCCTCATACGTCTTCAAATGTTTCAACTAGGTACTTGGTTAGGTCCAGATACAGTTTTAATTCTTTCTTCTACTCCTCATTTATAGGCTTTGATGGATGTACAGACGTTGCAATTAAGGATTCTGGTTATTTATGAACTCCCTAGTCTTTCGTGTGATATAATACAAATCACTAGTTTGTTTTTCCATTCTCCTGCTTCTTGTAAATTGTTTCAAAAACTTGTAAACTAAGTCAGTTGAATGAATTAATGGATTTTGTATTGAAAGTTATAAGCCATTGTAAAGTTCCTCAAGTAAATGTCACGCCAAAGCTCTTGCACATGCAAACTTCTTGATAACTTTGTGAAACTAAAGCGGTCCACATTAATTGTTTATATTGCGCCATGTGTTCATCGGGATCAAAGATACTATGGTATTTAGGATTAAAGGCTGGGATACATTTCTTTGGAATGTCGACCAAAGTTATATGGTCGGTAAACGGTGACACTAAAAAGCATCAAAGGGTTCTAAGTCCACTAGGACAGCGGCTCCAGGGTGTTTGGATAACAACATCAGAAGTTTCTTGTTTTGTCCCTCCAAGAGGGGGAGTTATTCTAGAGCCTTGAGCATGAAAACCATTTCTACCTGACAACCTAACATCATTTTAGACACTAAGGGTGAAGAATGGAATACTGGGGAGAGGAGATAATGTGACAGACATATTTGTCGTGATATCAACGACAACAAGGCAATGACTCGAGGGAAGAAAGTTATATTCAGTAGAAATGGTGGAGGCGAAGGAAGAACTTGAGATTGTTGAGTCGTGGTTATGGCATTGAAGAAAGGTGGTCCGGTGTATAAAGGCATATTCAAGGATTTCGATGGGAGAGATTGTGAAACAAATGGCCCAACAAAATTTATGGAAGATGATGTTGTTCATTGTAAAAGATTGGTGTTTTGTTCAACCAATCGAGCTATTTGTTGTCGTTCAACATCTATTTCAGCTTGCATTCTTGCAATAATATATTGATTAAAACCTAGAAGCCATTGTATCGTCTACACATTAGTTCGAAAAATGCTTGCTTATTACGAACGAAAATCCTGAGTTGTAGCCCTACGTTGGGCGCCAAACTGTTTATGCCAAAAATTTACACCTAACATAATTTAGTGTTTGGATTGCAGAGCTAATCAACTATAGATAGAACTTTCGAAATAGATAAGAGAAGCAACGAAAATAATAAATAGGACAAGAGATTTTGGTAGAGTTAAAAACACCATCAAGGGTAAAAACTACGGATGGTCAGAGTTATCGTCAATTCACTATGGACGTCAATTAGGTATGTCATCCGTAATAACAATTACTACAGTTACATATCATGGATAAACATGATATCGTGTATGAGTTTACAAATTAACTTTAGCGAGGAATATCTCTTCGGATGAGCTTGCAATTTTGTTTTTCATAGTATGATTCTCAATATTGTTGCTTGTAGAAGTGGTTATTCTTGTCCTTCTTCGAATGCTCTTGGACCTATTTATATGTAGTTTGGGTATCGGTGGTAACGATTATCTCCAATGATCTTTACAAGAACAATGGCTGTGTCTTGATGATGTCATTGCATGTCGGTCATTGTTTACTCAAGGTGCATTAATAAGGTGAATATTGGTCATAAGTCTTCAACACCTGCAATAAATGATAAAGATAACAAGTTGAAGATAAATAGATATCAATGTTAGTCGAGGGTAATTAGCTAAGATCTCAACTATCAATGGTCGTATTTCGAAGATATTAACGTTGTTGTTGATGCTGGCTATTGTTCGATGTAGGAGGCCTTGTCGGGGATGTTATCCTCGCCGGTTGAGATTACGATCTTTCACCCAAACATCGATGATAGTAAAAGCCAGCCATATTTTCTCCGGCGATGAGATCCGCTAGTGATGGATTTTTCCGACGAATTACTGACTAGTTTTTTTCCCCATAAAAACTCTTTGTTTTGTTGTGCAAATACTACTTTTTGAAAGGATACTTCAAATAGTGTTTCAATAAACTTTAAGGGATTTTCCACTTTTTTCCTTCCAATTTTCCCATTTAATTTTTGACATGTCATTTCATATCACTTAACTTATTATTTAGTTTGTACAACAGTTAACAACTAGCTTATTAGTCACTAGCAAAGTTTTCGCTAACAACAAGCATATTAGTCATTAACAAAATTTTCAGCTAACTAGCTTATCAGCTAATAGTTTCTCTTATTGATGAATACATACATTGGTAATAGTCAATTTCATTGGTGATAATCAATTATCCATCGGTGAAAGTCTATCAGTCAAACTTTCATGCATAAAACTATTTCCAACGGTTCACTGATGGGTATCCGTGATGGATCACCAAGGGTCACTATCACCAACGGATTTTCAAAGGAAAATATGACAGATAACTTATCAATAGTTCCTACTACTGACGGACTATTGAGGACCCATCACACTAACGGAAAACTGAGGGATCCTGTCACCTATGGATTATGTCAAAAGATATAGACCGATGGATTATCGACATGTATAGCTATCTTTACCGACGAGTTACCTATATAGCCTCTGCATGTCGTAATTAATTTCCTAGGTTCACGAGTTACCAAATTACCTCAACTTCCAATTGTACAGTTCAAGTTTTTGTAAAACCTATGAGATAAAGAACGTTATACCCTTAAGTTTCTAAAAGAAAAACTAAGAAATGAAGAACAATATACCTTTTTATACAATTGAACATATTAAAATTCTAGTTCATGTTTCTTTGCTGATAAGATGAGAGCTAGTTATTCTACCATTAAAAATATAAAAACTTTTGTGAAGTTGGTTGAATCTTGATACCTAGTTACTATTAATGGCAAGTAAGTTTGATTTGCTGTACCAAAAAGACAATGGACTCAGTAGTCCCATTTCTAATTATAGCTTGATGTTATATAATCAACTATTATTATTGATTATTGGTAATGGCATGCATGGGTGGTGGTGGTTGGTAGATAAATTCTTGTCCTAATTAAATATTAAAGAAAGAAGTGATGATTTCATTGGTCAAATAAAACCAAGTTTTGTGGTTGCTAATGAGAATCTTTTGGAACTTGATATGTTTGTTTAGCAACAACTTTTAATCTGCTTTTAATAAGTTATGTATGTATTGTCGTTTTCATTGTCTTTGTCTCATCACTAACCTCCTTACACCATTAATATTATATATTTTCTCAGTCTGTGGGCATGTTGTTTCAAGGAAAAGTCGAGGCATAGAATTTTCCATTAATGTTGCCTCCAAAATTAAGGAAGTGGTGTTCGGCTTTAATAATCTACACATAAACACATAATTTTAGGCACAGTTTAGAAAATAAGTTTAAGCATCGTGAAAGGTTAAAAGGGAAAAATAAGAAAAAATTCCATATACGAATTATTAAAAAAATCTATTTAAAGAAGACACATATGTGATCCTCTTATATTATGAGAATTCATTTGAGTTCACAAATGTATCTTGAAATAGATTTTTTTAATTATTCATAAATGAACTTCAGTTTATATTTCCCTCTTACTTTATTACCATATTTAATCTTCTTATTTGAACATTATATATATATATATATATATATATGGGCTTAATCAAATGAGAACTGTTTAGTTTGTGGTAACTATGAAATCCAATCTCAACCACAAATTAACGGATAAATTAGGAAATTAATAATTATGGTAGTTTGAGTTAAAATTATAATTAGAGGGCATTTTAGGTATTTTTAAAAAACTTATCTCTCCTCTCTTCTCTCTCATCTCTCATCTCTCCGACCTCCAATTTTCGGCCTCCGGTGAACAAAAATTCGGTATATACCAAGTAATCACAAAGATACACAATATGATATCCACTGTGATAAACAGTGGTACTCAAATGGTATCACAGTATATCACAATGAGTATCACATCGTGTATCTTTGTGATTACTTGGTACCTGCCGGATTTTTGTTCACCGGAGGCCGGAGATTGGAGGTCGGAGAGATGAGAGATGAGAGAGGAGAGAGGAGTTTTTTAAAAACACCTAAAATGCCCTCTAATTATAATTTTACCTCAAACTACCATAATTATTAATTTCTTAATTTATCCGTTGATGTGTGGTTAAGATTGGATCTCACAGTTATCACAAACTAATCAGTTCTCTCTTGAATGGCCCCCTATATATATATATATATATATATATATATATATATATACTTGGGATCATGTGAGACCAATGGTTTTTCGTGAGAGTCGTAAAACCAATTCTCAACCATTGGATTTAAATTTACAATCTGAACATTCATATCACAAAATTGCCACAAGACTTCTCAATAATCACAAAATTGCCACCGTACAACTTTAGACCATTAGATCATTAGCTTATAAAGTTGATCAATAAACATAAATTGGTCTCACGAAAAACCCTAGGTCTCACGTAAACCCAACCCTATATATATATATATATATATATACACTATTAGTTGAATTTTGTCAAATTACAATGTTAAAACGTTAATAACAAGAGATTAATAAATAATCTGTTTTTTTTTATTAAATCATATTTTTTTATAGATATAAAGGTTTAAATAAATTAAGATGTATGAATACCTTATCCTTAAATGCATATAACACAAATTTTATGTGAAAACCACTATTTAATTGGTAGATAAGAAAAAAAGATTTATTGAAAATAGAGAAAAATAATCCAAAATAAGTCAAGGTTAATAATAGTTTTTACGTTATCTCAAAAAAACATAATTATGTAAAAAGTACCAATTAATATATGAAATATATAGTTTAGAATAAGTTTTTAGATGATTAAAAATGAATTATTGAACATAAAGAAAAATAAACGTTTGCATCTTAATTTTTTTCTTAAAATAAATCAAGGTTATAGTTTCAGTAGAAACAAAATTATTATTAACTGAATATATAATTTAGTAGAAGTGGTATTTGCGTAATGCATTAAAATAGATCTTGATTTTAATGTATTATTTCATTTTTTATATTAGTCGATGTTATAATACAGTTTTATTATAATTAAATTTTAAGTTTAATAACGAATTAATTTATTTTGGTTTGATAATATAATTCTATATCAAAAATAATAATTAAATAATCTATTATAACTCAATGATTATTCTAATTATATTTTAGATTTTTATATTTAAAATAAGATGTTTATTTTGTATTTAATTATGTTTATCTGTAGTTAGTTACACGAATTTAAACATGAAGCTATAATAAGTTGTAATTACACACAATCAACTTTCAATCTTTAATTTGAAGTAATATGCATCAATAAACAATACTTTGTTCCTTTTTCTACATAGTCTTTGAGAAAATGGTACCTGACATCAATATGCTTTGTCTTAGAGTGTTGCACTGGATTTACAAAGATTGCTATTGCATTTTTTGAGTCACAGAGGATGGGGATTTTCTCATAATGGAAGCCGTAATCCTTTAGTTGGATTTTCATCCAGAGCACTTGTGAACAATAACTAGCAGCAGCAACATATGTTGCTTCTGCTATAGATGTCGAGACACAGTTTTGTTTTCTGGATGTCCAACTAACTAGCTTGTCTCCCAAAAGTTGACAGCTCCTAGTTGTACTATTTCTATCAAGTTTGCAACCTGC
Organism: Cynara cardunculus var. scolymus; assembly: GCF_001531365.2. Lineage (NCBI taxonomy): Eukaryota > Viridiplantae > Streptophyta > Magnoliopsida > Asterales > Asteraceae > Cynara > Cynara cardunculus. The sequence continues at coordinate 15,585,633 of NC_037544.1, read as the reverse complement.
ATAATCTGCATCTGTATAGGCTATTAATTCAAAGCCAGAGTTCTTTGGATACTAGAGACCCAAGGATGGGGTGCCTTTTAGGAATCTAAAGATCCTCTTGACTGCAGAAAGATGAGATTCTTTAGGATTTGTTTGATATCTTGCACAAAAACAAGTAGCAAACATTATATCTGGCCTACTGGTTATGAGGTACAAGAGGGACCCAATCATGCCTTTGTAGGTTGCTACATCTACAGCCTAGCCTAATAGATAAAAGAGCAACTTTGCTTTTGTGGCCATTGGAGTCCTCATAGATGATGAATTTGAGAGATTATATTTCTTTAGAAGGTCAGTCACATATTTGGACTGATTGATGAAAATTCCTTCTAAAGTTTGTTTTATTTGAAGACCTAGGAAGAAACTTAGTTCTCCCATCATACTCATCTCAAATTTGCTTTTCATCAGGTCTGAGAATTTTTCAGAAAATTTGGAGTTAGTTGAGCCAAATATAATGTCTTCCACGTATATTTGGACAAGAAAAATATCACCTTTGTGTCTTTTGAGAAAGAGAGTTGTGTCGATTGTACCTTTTTCAAATCCAATGGCTGTAAGAAAAGTGGTGTAACATCCCAAAATTTCAAATACTTAAATATATCAAAACTAGTATCCCAAGATCAAACACTTACATTGCAGCGGAAATAAAATTTCTAATCTT
>NC_037544.1:15583386-15584454 GCF_001531365.2 Cynara cardunculus var. scolymus | reverse complement strand
GCATATATAGCATATCAAAAATCTCGAGAAACTTCAAACAACTTTTGGATAATAAGGCATGCAACCATTTTAAAAATAAATCACGTGTAACTCACCATACAGGTCATAACTCCAAACCGTTCCTCGAAGTTCCTCATGTTCTTCCAACAAAAAACGCATCAAACTTGTTGCGCTTCACCAAATCATCCTCATCTTTCACCTCTCTTATACGAGCTTCCTTCCCCGAGAAATTTTCATCTCTATGCTTGAAGACCTCCCCATATATATACTTAGTCATCGACGGTTTCATGGAATATGAAATGATAAGCCAAGATTAATGGTCGTAGGTTTCATGACCATTGGGTTTCCTATCATTAATATTATATTCAATTTCTTTCTATTTTTTTTGGTTATTACAAACTTTCCCCCTTAACAAAATTTCGTCCTCGAAATTTGCCCTATGCAAATAATTGGGGGCATCTCAATCTTGTCCCCTTATCAAGTTCCCAATTTGCCTCTGAGCCATTATGACGTGAACATTCACAAGAGAAATCCCGTTGGTTTTTAGGTTTTTTTTTCTTTTCACATTGTTAAGAGTTACGACTTACTTTTTATCTACTGAACACTTCTTTAAATTAAATACATTATGTCATAAATTTCACCATACTAACTGTTTTTACTGTCTGGAGTTCTAAACATCCGTTCATCCTTGAGAATAACTTATATTTGTATCCCAATAATCTTTTATCCATCGCTAAAGCAAATTAGTGGAGTTTGTCACCAAAACTTTATCCACCAACACCACTCTACATCTATTTTATCTCATCTTACCATGTGTTTTGCATAAACACATCTCTAACAATGTCATTATATCCAAGGATATTAAACCATCTAACGATTTCTCTGCTTTAATTTGGTTTAAGACTAACCCCAAATTAACTTAAATCATCACTCTAATCATTATAAGTCAATCGTTAGTCACACGTCTATCAATAATAAAATCTTTCATTCTCAGTTTAAGTTTAGGTTTCAGTAACCTAATTCACTTAAACTTTTGCTCTGATACCACTTGTAACATCCCAAAATTTC
>NC_037544.1:15555388-15582866 GCF_001531365.2 Cynara cardunculus var. scolymus | reverse complement strand
CTCAAAAACACATATTATAAAAATATCAAACTTTTCATGCATATATAGCATATCAAAAATCTCGAGAAACTTCAAACAACTTTTGGATAATAAGGTATGCAACCATTTTAAAAATAAATCACGTGTAACTCACCATACAGGTCATAACTCCAAAYCGTTCCTCGAAGTTCCTCATGTTCTCCCAACAAAAAACGCATCAAACTTGTTGCGCTTCACCAAATCATCCTCATCTTTCACCTCTCTTATACGAGTTTCCTTCCCCGAGAAATTTTCATCTCTATGCTTGAAGACCTCCCCATATATATACTTAGTTATCGGCGGTTTCACGGAATATGAAACGATAAGCCAAGATTAAAGGTCGTAGGTTTCATGACCATTGGGTTTCCTATCATTAATATTATATTCAATTTCTTTATATTTTTTTGGTTATTACAAGTAGAGAGAGTTTCATACCAGGGCCTGGGTGCTTGTTTGAGCCCATAAAGAGCTTTATCCAGATTGTAGACATACTCTGGATGTTTTGAGTCTTCAAACCCAGGAGGTTGTTGATCATTAATCTTTTTGCAATTTGCCATTTAGAAAGGCAGACTTGACGTCCATTTGATAAACCTTGAGGCCCTTGTGTGCTGCATGGCTAAGAAGATTCTGATAGCTTCAAGCCTAGAAACGGGGGTGAAGGTTTCGTCATAGTCTATCCCTTCGTCCTGGGAATAGCCCTTTGCGACCAGCATGGCCTTGTTCCGGATAACTATGCCATCTTCGTCTTTCTTATTTCTGAAGACCCATTTGGTCCCAATTGCGGTTTTCCCTTTAGGTAGCGGCATGAGGGACCAAACTTTGTTCCTCTTAAACTGGAGTAATTCTTCTTGTATTCCGTCTATCCAATTTGGATCTTGTAAGGTTTCAGAAATTTTCTTTGGTTCGATCATGCTTAGGAAGTTTGCGTAGAGGCACTCATTAGCGGTGGCAGATCTAGTTTTAACACTAGACGATGGATCACCGATAATTTGGTGATGAGGATGGTCATTTGTCCACTTAGTGCTTGATTGGGGTTCTTGAGCAACATGATGCAGTTCTTCATAGATAGGATTGGTAGCTGAAACTGCTTGCTCCCCCTCAAATAGATCTTCTCTATATTCTTGCTCTAGTTTTGGAGACATGGAAGAAGTAGATGGTGAAGTAGCATGAGATTCAGAAAGAGTTATACCTTTAGTGTTGGAGATCTCATGTAGTTCATCAGCTCTGGGAGTTAGTTTTTCACTGGTCACCGGTCCAGATCCTGCATCTTCTTCAAACAAGTCTTTAAACAGTTGAGTTAATTCTGATTCATTTGGTTTGTGGAGAGATGAATCAAAGGCTCGTTTAGTTATCCCGAGTTCTGAACTGTGTTGTCTAGAAGTCATAGGTGATGCATCATCTAAGGGCAGATTGATACTTTCTATTACAATTTTGGTCCGCTTCATGATGACTTTGTAGGGCTTTACGGTTTGAGAATATCCTAGGAATATGCCCTCATCAGCCTTCTTGTCAAATTTTCCAAAGACATGGAAATATTTGACATTTGGACCCTGCTGATTGATGAGTTCATAGGGATTGATGAGTTCATAGGGAGTTTTCTGATGCCTGTTGTTGATGATTGATATGTTATGGGTGAAGCAGGCAGTAGAGATTGCTTCAGCCTAGAAGAAAATTGGTAGTTCTGATGAAGCAAACATCATTCTTGCTGCTACTATAAGGGTTCTGTTCCATCTTTCAAAGAATCCATTTTGTTGTGGAGTTCTGGCCGCTGAATTTTTTTGAGATATACCTTCATTGATGACATATTAATCAATTCTGGCATTCTTGAACTCTGTTCCATTGTTGCTTCTAACTTTGATGAGTTTGCATTGTAGAAGGACTTGGAGCTTTTTCTAACTTTGATGAGGAGTTCAGAAACTTCTGATTTATTCTTTACAAACTCAACCCATGTGTATCTTGAAAATTCATTAGAAGTACGAGGATGTACTTCTTTCCAAAGAGGCTTTGTGTTGATATGGGCCCGCAGAGGTCGATGTGAAGCATATGCAGTGGTTTAGAGCACGAGGTTTCTAATTTGGACTTATGAGAAGCCCGTTGTAGTTTTCCCATCTCATTCGTTTGAAGCTTCTGATGAGATATCTCTCTTTCCTTTTGAAAAAAGTCTTTTAGAGAAACTGAGTTTAGTCTTTCCGTCTCAGATTCTTTTAAAGCTTTCACATTTTTCTCTAGATCTTTGGAGATCTTCTTGTTCAGATCCAAAAGCTTTTCTTCCTCTGATCTCTTAAGAGATGCATGGCTGATTTTTTTTAAATTCAACTTTTTCTTTAGTAAGAAGATTAGTTTCTCTTTTGTAGAAACTAACTTCTTTTTCTTCTTTCAATCTTTCAGATTTCTCAAAGTTCAAATTTTCTTTTAATTTCAAGAAATCTTCTGAAAGTTTTGTAACCTTTAACTCTAGCTCTGATGGAGCAGAGTTGGTTTCATCAAGGGAAGAATTACATACCTAGTCATTGAAGTTAGAAGAGGATTCTACAGTGGACTTGGCCATAAGGCATATGAGAGCATTATCTTCTTCATCGGATGAGGAGTCAGACACCCAGTTTTCTTTTGCTGCCATGAGGCTTCTTTCATTTGGGTTGTATTTGTATTTATTTTTGTAGTACTCTGCATCCTTGATTAGACGTCCTTTCCAATCCTTGGAGAACTGGCCTAGCTTCCGGCATCGGTAGCATCTTAGACCATCTTTTCTTCCTTCTCCTCTTTCTCTCTGTTCCTCTCTTCTGTCTTCTCTATCTTCTCTTCTTTCATCTCTCTGATGAAACTTGATTGTCTTCTGTCCATAGGTAGGCTGGAATCTTTCTCTTCTGGAGTGTCTTCTATTATCCTTTTCAAAGGGTCTCTTGATGAACTTCTTCTGAAATTATTTAGTAATCAGGGCAAGAGATTTGGCAAAAGCTTTGAGATCATCATCAGAATCCGAGGCTTCTTTTTCTGATTCAGATTCTATGATTAAAGCCTTCTTACTCTTCTTTTTGTGGTGTTTTTTGGAGAGGCCTCTAGTAACCTCCTTTTCTTCAAATACTAAGGCTAGAGGTCCTCCGATAGACACCTTCCTTCTCAGAATATCTTGCTCTTAGGCAGCAGGTGTTCCATATACATCATGAAGTGGCCAGCTGTGTAAGTCTTGGTTTGCTTGTAAAGACATGGACAGTTGTATCCATTCATCACCGAGACTCTTGAGGAATAAAACATTATTTTTCTCTTTTGTTCTTGCAATGTCATTTCTACGACATTGATTTATTAAAGTGTTGAAGCATTCACATGTCTTCTAAATTGGTTCATCAGGCAATTCTTTGAAATTTGTATATTCATTTAGGCATTGCGCCCTTTGGTTCTTCTTGGTTTTGGCTCCTCCTTCCAGTTGGCTTGCTAGCTCATCCCATATTTCCTTGGTTATTGTACAAGCATCTAGAGACTGAAAAATCTCATTAAGAATGGCCATAATACGCAATCTTTTTTCCTTCCTATCAGCTTCTACCCTTTCAATGTCATCTTCATCCTAATCACTTTCATCTTTCACTATAAAGTAGGCTGCTACATCTTCTATGGTGCTTGTTCCAGGGACTCTTGGTACTAGGGTCTGGGTAAGTATGGACCTTCCATGACAGATCTAAGGAGATTAATGTCCATCCCCTCAAAGAAATTTACCATTCTTATCCTCCATTATGGATACTCTTCTTGTTGAAGAGTTGGAGGCTTGGTGAGAGAACCAACGTTATATGCAGAATTCCAGTTGGCCATTTAAGAGATTTCGAAGAGAAAATGAGAGAAGAAAAATTGAGAGGTTTGAATACTCAGATTCAAATTGATCGTCTTGATTGAAAATCGATCAATTTGCTCTGATACCAATTTTTGATCCCAGGTCTCTCAATGTAACATGAAGATTTATGTTTAGGAACCTCAATCTATCGTATCACTGAAGAAAGTGAAGAATAGCCTTAATGATTTTCAAGAAAGTATGAAGCTTTCAAGTAATTTCACTATATAGAATAATGAGAGGGATTCTTTTAATACAAGACATCTGAATGCTATTTATACTACCAATCTAGTCTAAGAGATAACAATCTAGTATGAGATACCTATGAGATGAACAAGGAGAAGATATCTATCTAGAAAGGTGAGAGTTATCTGTAACTACCTGGCGTAATAGAAATCAAGCTGGCAATGAGTCATCTCTAGTTGTCTCTAGGTAGTGTGTTCAATCAAGATTCTTCACATATCTGCTTGCCTAGAGTATATCTGATTGAATTGACACTTGACGATTGTTTTAGTTGTTGTAAACCAGAGGGGTTATGGAGTTGCTAGTTCATCGACCTCGTGAACTTCTTCATAAGTAGATGATTATCAAGTTAAGTGCTTCAGGTCTTCATAACACCTCTAGACCTTTCATTGTGTCTCTGGTTTGTCTTCAGCACTTAGAATCTTCTTAGCTTTGTCTTGCATCAGGTCTCCGAACTTTCATACTTGTACATTTTTAATTACCTTTACAAATAGGAATTATGGGGTCTAACACAAAACCAATTGTAATATTTTCTCTTGTAAGATATTTCATTAGAATGATTGGTTCACTGAAAAAGATCCCTCAAAAGAGTAAATGAGACATGTACTTATGAGTTTTACTTATTTCTTAATTCATTGACACATTTCTAGTCAATGAATACGCTTTTTGTATTTAGTTTTTAATATTATGTAAGTTTATTCTTTCCTTGTAATCCTTTACAATTAAAGTAAATTTCCATAGTAAAATGTACCACTGAAAAAGATCCCAAAATAGTTAAAATGGGACAAGTATTTTACTAGTACGTTTTCCTTACTGTAATACCTAAGCAATTTTTTTATGTTGCTTTGTCATCATCAAATAGAGGGAGATTGTTGATCCTCTCTCTCTCTCTCTCTCAGTGATTTGGTGATGATCCTTTCTATCTTACAAAGTGTACATCTTTTTATTCAGCGTCAGCGATCAACACTGAGTCTGCTCAGTGACCGCTAAACATGTATTGTAATTCTCTCATAAACCAGTATTCTTTAGGAAGAAAAAACTCACACCACATAACCTTTAGTGATATCGAAGATATAGCTGAAGATAGAGACAAACAAGCTCATGATCTGATGCGATTTTTAGTGATAACAAGCCAATCTACACAAGTGTGAAATCTACTCAAGATTCAGCGAACACTGATGAAACCTCAACGTATTCAGTGTCAACGATCAAATGAATCTTGTTCAACAAGATTAGTTTTTGTCTTGTCCTTCTACACATAAAGGACAAACTTATACCTCTCAACGTAAAGTACTGTACAGAGTCACTCTATTATCTCCAAGCGTGCTTACCTACTTTGTGAAAGACTACTGTTCATATACGGCAAAAGACTATATATCTGCAACAAAAGACAAGCTCACCACGTGCTTTGTATCGTTTGACTTGCATTTAATGCATCATGTATAAATAGCTAAGAAGTTCTTCCTTCTCAATTACCACCTCCAACAAAAGAAGCAAACTATACCAAGAATTGTTACTTCTTGAAGATGGACTCTCTACCTAAGAGAAAGGCTTCTTCCCAACTACAAGACTTTTTAACCTTATCTTTTAACAAGTCTTTTCTTTCTTGATTTGTGTATCGTGTGTGTTTCTTTGATTTTTTAGATAAGTTTTGTATCTTATCTTTATCGCGAACAATCTGTAAAATTATGTATTGATCTTCTTTATCAATAAAGGATTTTTAAAAGTGAAAGACGTTGTGTTTGTATTCATCCCCCCATCCCATGAACCGCATGCATATTGTTGCTGCTATTGGAAATTGGCTGCTCTTGGTTCCTTAACAGCTGGTGAGTTTAAACAAGGACTATTCAAAGAAAATTTTAGGTGTTTCATCCACCCTGTTATAGTTGTTTGAAAATGCACCAGATCTATTGCACAAACTAGGCTTCAGAGACTATTGCAGCAGCAACATAATTCATAGCCGTTAGACATGTTTTTAATCATGTTGGTCATTGATGTCAGCTGAGCTGTTAAAGCAACATAAGTATCTATGTCATGAATGCTTGCAGTCTTTCTAGATACTACTGCACATGGATCCACCTAATGACTGTTTTTGTTGGAAATCTTTTTTAAAATGTCATAACCATCATTATAAGTATTGGGAGTAAAGGTTCCACTCATATAACATCAAGCACTTGTTTAGCGGTGGTATCAAAACCATTGTAGATTATCTTGAGTTGTATGTAGTATGAAATGCCATGTTTTGCTTTAAAAAGACATATGTCATTTTCAGACTTAGCATTCCGTGTAGGAGGAAAATATTTCTTTAAAAACTTTTTGGTCATGCTTTTCCATGTAATAACTGAATGTGGTTGCAAAGAACTGTACAATGTTTTTTCTCTATCTCTTAGTGAAAAAAAGAATAATCTCAGCTGATAGGCTTCATCAGTAACTCCTCTAAAATGAAAAGAGTGAGTGATTTCCACAAAAAATTAAGATGTAAATGAGGGTCCTTAGATGGTAATCCATCATATTGTTCACTTCTTTGCAACATTTAAAATATGACAGGTTTAAGTTCAAAATGGTCAGCCTTAATATCTGGGTCTAAGTATTCCTGAATGCAATTTCAGTTTAATTACAATTGATCAATTTCAGTTTAATTTGTTGATCATCTTGATCGATTTTAGCCTAAATCGCAGATCTTGCACATCTGTTTTAGCCTTTATCGCTCAACCTTGTGTCCGAGATTTGTCTAAATCGCACATCATATTCGGTCGTGGTCGAGTTCCTATCTTCATCGCTCAACAGCTTGTTCGGATTACATCTTTGGACGAGTTCTTCATCTTCCTCGCCTGGCTTGACCTTAATCAAAGACCCACCCTATTTGAATTTGGGATTAATCGTTCACAAGTTTAGCCGGTTTAGGCGTAACTCGCACAAAGCAACATCCAATTTAAGAGGTTATCGCTTAACGAATTTCATCTCATCGGACAATCTTCTTACCTGTATTCAAGAATAATCGATCATCAAGCTTTATCGCACAGCCCTAATCGATTTCAAGTCTAAGTTGCTCAGCCTCATCATCCGATTTACATCTTCATCGCTCAACCTTTTCATCAATTTTTCTTCTAAATCGCAGGCTAATGCATCCGGTTTAGATCCAAATCGCTCAACACATTAATTGTATTTATCAAAATCGGAATTTACATTAATCGGATTTGACCTAAATCAAAGATTTCTTTGGTCGATTTCAATCTAATCGTAGCTTCTGTGTTCAATAAATCGATTTGAAGAAGTGTGTAAATCGCTTATCTGCTTGGTTGTTTCTTTCTATATCGCAAGTTGTGTACAATTTAAGGTTCCTGTGTCCTAGGTTCATCTTTTTCAGTTCATTTGATTCCTTCATCATCTTCATAGTAGACTCTGTTGGGAATTTTTGGTTCTAGATGCTGCTGGATGTGATGGAGTTCTTTTGACCTCCATCAAATTCTCTATAGATCGAATTTCTGCAGCACTGCGTAACAAGAAGTTCGCTCAGCAAGTATCATAGGACTTTGTTATTTTTTGGGAACTTAAATCGGTCATAGGCTCGTTCGTGTTTGTCTAAATCGCACGCCCCTTTCATATTTCTTAGCCTAAATCGTTCATGAGGAAAACCCGAATTCATACCTCGGTCAGTAACTTAGTCGGACTAGAGTGTTTCTCAGATACTGCCTTGGCCGAGATCAAGTCTCCTTGGACACAAGTTTACTCGGAGACCTGTCAATCTCACACAACGGGCCATCTGGATTACGTTTCCTCGTATAAGACTTAGCCATATTTGTGGTTTGTACGATTTGGTAAGCCCCAGTCTTGTCTTGTCAGTAAATCGCTCATAGACTTTGTACTTTTGTCTAGTCACAAGATTAAATCAGAGTCTTCTTCATCCGATTTTAGTCTAAATCACAGGTATTCAAAGTTCATCGCTCAAGATTTTTTCTAAATCGTTGACTATTGTGTACGATTTCACACTTTAAGACTGTCGCTCACATAACATACCCAGTTACAGCCTTAGGCGGACTTGGCCTTTCCTCGCACAACCTTGCATCTCCTTCCTCGGACATAAGACTCACCGGATTTGAAGTTCACCGTGTACTAGCTTCATCAGATTCCTCGCACAAGGATTCAACCTGTATCAATCGACTTCTTCTAAAATCACAAACCTAGCTTGTTCATTTTAGACAAATTTGATTTGGGCTTTATTTTTTTTTGACTGCTTGTATTCCTAGCCCATCTGTTCTCAAGCCTATCTTTGTATTTTTTTAGTCCATTTTTATTCATTTTTTTTGGCCCAATTTGTTTTTTTTAATTCTGTTTTAGCAATTTTTTTTTCTAGATTTCATTTTTTTGATCAAATTTTAATTTTTTTCTTCTCTGTTTTTGATCAGTTTTTTGAACTTTATTGAGAATTTTTGAACTATGTTGATCTGATTTGAACTTTATTAAAAATCTTTGAATTATTTTGCATCGCGTAAATTGTTTTTAATTGGTTTTAACGGTTTTTGACTGTTTTTTAACAATTTTTAACTGTTTTCAATAGTTTTTGATTGTTTTTACTGATTTTTTTTATAGTTTTCGCTGATTTTCTGATTTCTCATCAGTTTTTGAGCATATCTGAGAATTTTTTTTGAGTTTATTTGTTTTTGATTTCTTTGTCTGATTTCACCGCATTAGATTCTTTGATCAATCTGAAATGGCAACTTATCTATAGAAGAAGAACAAAGAATTGAGAGTTAAAGTTTCTGAATTGGAAAAGAGTGTGAACGATTATAAAGATAAATATGTGAGTGTGTTTCTTGAAAATCACGCTAATTTGGAATGGGCTAAAGAGTTGAAACAAGCTTTAAAGAAATTTAAAGAAGAAAAGAAGTTTCTTCACGCTGAGATTGATGTATTACTTGGAAAAGATACTTATCTCAAGGGAAGTCAAAAGAGAGACTTTCATTTGTTAAAGGATAATTCCGGGCTGAAGTCTAAGATTTATGAACTTGAAAAAACCTTGGATGCTAAAAGGAAAGAGTTAGATGATGAAATAAGAAGTTCAAACAAGATAAAACAATATTTATTTGATAAACTTCGTAAAGTTGAGTCAGAACTGAATGATGAGAGGAACTCTCAAGGAAACAATCATAAAGAAGTTGAGGAACTAACTGAGAAACTTCGTAAATCTGAGAGTGAATTGATTGATGAAAGAAAGTTACTGGAATAGGAAAAAGATAAAGTGTTAGAAGCTGAAAAGAGTTTGGAAGCCGAAAGGAAAGTTCTGGAGAAAGAGAAGAAAATGATAATAGAAGTTGAGAAAAGATTTGGTACTGAACGAATATCTTTTGAAAAAAAAAATTAACTCGTTGGAACTGAATGCTAAAATGCTTTTAAAGCAAATTTTTGATTTTGAACAACTTATCATCTTGGAATGAGCCAAGGTTGATAAAGAAAAGAAAGAGTTTAAAGAAGAATGTCTAAGCAAGAATTTGGAATTGCTTAATAGTGCTGAACAAAAGTAGAAAGCACTAGATGAAGAGAAGAGATTGTTTGCTCTTGAAAAGAAAAACACTGTCATGAAACATGCAGCAATTGCCACAGAACTTACAGAAAAGAAGAAGTGGCTTGACATTGCTTCAGAAAATGAGAAGGGACGTTCAGAAGAAGAAAGGAAAGAATTTGAGAAAGAAAGGAAAAGTTTTGAAAAGCTGAAGAAAGAATTGGAATGTAAGTTCTTGGAATCTTCAAAGAAATTGACTAATCTAAAGAAAAAATTTCTTGTTGAATTGAATATGAGATCTGAACTTAAGAAGAAATACAATTTAGTTGTTGATGAGAGAGACCAATTAGTTAAGAAAGTAAAAGACTTTTCAAGTGCTGAAGGCTCAAGTGATTCTCAATCTCAGTGTAAAACTTGCTTTTATAACCATTCCAGTGTTAAATCCAACAGTTATTTAAGTAGTTCTAAATCAACTATTTCTAAGAACAAGTCTCATTCTTCAAATCAGTATTATCAAGGGTATGTCATTGGATCACCCAATAATTTTTCAAAAGTTAAACAAGTTTGGGTTAATAAACCTGATTCAGTTATGTCTCATAAATCTGTTGTTACTAACACTGTTCTTCCTTGCACTGTAAAATCTACTAATCAATTGATCAGTCTCAGCAAGAGAAGAATTATGTGCTCAATGTGTGGATCTAATGACATTGTCAATAAGAAAAGGCTCAACAGATGGTATGGGAACAACTTGTTTAGAAAACAGCTGGAATTCATTTAACAGGTATGATAATGACTGATATGGATCTTATTATGTATTTGATCAACCTGTTGAAAGTGCTAAAAAAAACATCTAATAAGAATAGATGGTTTAGAAGTTACAACATACCCCAACCTGATACTAATAAAATAGGACCCAAGTTCGTTTGGGTACCAAAATCTGTTTGATCTTATTTTGCAGGTGTGACATTGTCGTCCTGATCAGAATATTATGCTTATGATGCACTAATGTAGGAAGAGTTGTATATTGTGCAAATGAGGCTTCTGAATATATATCTGTTCAGGACCCACGCTTAACTGAATTGTGGTTTCTAAACACTCAGTTTTTGACCCGTGCTAAACATGTTTCCCATTTTTGTTTATTTTTGAGTTGAATCGAAACATTTCTTAAATCTATTTTCTAGGGGGAGTCTGTAGAAATTTCAATAAGTGTTTTCGGAAAGTAAATTTTTTTTCGGAATCGAGTACACTCTCTGAACAAGTATTTCTTGAAATTTTAGTTGTGTAATTTCACATCGTACATAACTCCAATACTTGTTTCAGCTATTCTTCAAATTGTTATTATCACGTCTCTTACATAAAATCATTTTCGGTGATAATACACTCGTTTTTATTCAAAGTTTGTTTTTTTTTTCTGATATTTTTTACTTTGATTGATACACATTATATAATGCTTTGAATATTCTGAATCTGTGAACTTGTACTTACAGATCTTCATTCATTTCTCTCGCATTCTGAATAATCTGATTATTGTCGTATCACTCCTTCATTGTTTGTGCTTAAACGATATATTTTTCTTGATCAATTTTATCTGATCATTGTGCTTTATAGAAATAATATTTTGATCAACTGCTTGTGATCATATGAGCATACTGCTAATTTTAGGAGGGACTGAGTGCTTAACAGAAATACCTCTATGGAATGTCAGAACCGACAAACCAACCCAAGAGGACAACCATATCTGAGTGAGCTTAAACTCAAAATGGGTTTGTGTGCTGAGATTAAAATAAAAAAGAGAGGGGTAGTTGTTGTGAGCYAAAAGAATTKAYRAGAGTTGTGTCAGGATTAAAAGAACATAAGAATCATGTTCTAAACTTCTAAATTCTGGGCATACCATGTAATCTATTAGTTCTCAATTTTTTCAAGACTATTATTGAAAAAGGCAAAGCCCAGGACAATTCTTGTCACAAACCCACCAGCTACCCATTTATCTCTTAACATATAAGTGTTTCAATAACATTTGGGGCACGCAACTCACAATCTATCAATTTCTCATTTGGAGAAAGTTGATAATGAATCAGAAGGATATATGTCCCTCCTTCTAGTCTTTTTGACCACTAATTGAGTCTGATAAATTTGTGTAGTCCACACGGTTTATCTTTTTGAGCCTAAACAGAAGCATATGTTGCTTTATCTTTCTACACTACACAGATTTTGCAAATTATATGTTATTTTGCTGAAACATTCATAAATATACTTTTTTAAGATATCGATGATTGAATGGAAGACCTGGTGAGATGAACCTTAAAAAGTCTCATATATGAAGTACATCCGTTGTACTGAGTATATTTGTTATACTCACAGGGCAATCTTTTTATAAGATTGAAAACAATTTCATAAGTTGAAATTGGTTGTTACCTTCCAATTCCCTTAATCTGAAAAGATTATACAAGTGGATTTGAAAAGATCAACTTACAATTTCATGAGTTGACAGTTCTCGCTGAAAATTTCATTCGTTCTTATGTATGATGCTAATGATTCTCATTTCATCATAAGGGGGAATATGAAATAATGAATGAAACGTTCAATTCCGAACGATATAAGAGGAGTATGATATATAAGATCAAGGGGGAGTAACATCAAAGGTTGGCAAAAGACTCAAAGGAGTGTGACTGGAGATTATTATAGAAGATTATTCCTGTACTACAATGTCTGAGAGTTTTGCTTGTGAAGATCATCCTTACAAAAGTTTACTGATAAGAGATTTTTGATCAAAGAGAAAGTTTGTGAATTTTTGTCTGAAGAAATTCATTTTTGTGGAGAATGTCTGTAATTCGTTATCTGAAGAAATTCTTTGAAAATCACATATTGTAGATTGTTTCTGAAGATTATTGCTGATTCTGTTTTACATTGTCAAAAGAGAAGATCATCGCTGTTCTACATTCGAGGGGAGAAAGTTAGAAGATTTTCTGAAATGTCCAAATCATACACAATTGATCATAATCTTCAAGAACATTAAGAATGAGATGAAGAAAGAGAATAGATCACCAAATGTCTCTTGAATTGATTGAGAGAGAATTACAACTAATCTCAGATTACAGAATTTGATAATGACTTGCTTAAGACAATTACAAAGTAAACTCCTATTTGTACTAAGAAAAGTATAAAGCTAAACTATTACAAAACATGTAAAATATGGAGAATTTGAATACAACAATAACGCGCATACTCGAACCCAACATTCTCCCCCTTTGGATTCAAGTTTGAACTCTTGTAAATTTGGTCTTTCTAAGTCCGAGGAGTTTCTCCAACCTCCTTAGAGCATTCCGGTATTGAATCTTTTCCTCGAGCAGATTTATGGCATTAATCAACAAATATCTATCTTTAGAGCTCATTCTCTCCGACTCCGCAGCCCTATCAATGTTCACCCTCTTCAAGTCAAGTGCCCGTCTCACCAGTCTTATTGCTCCATCTGAATACTTGTTTAGCTCGCTGAATCTCATAAACTTCTTCACTTGATGCTCAGCAAAGTATATGACTCCGAACTCTAGTTTTTCAAGAATCATGTAAACTGGATAAATATCAATATCTTCTAAGTCTTGGTCAGGTCTCTTCGGATTGATGATTCTTTGATTATCTTCAAGACCCATCTGAACATCAATAACCATAGCCAACTTTACATGACTTCACATATATCTTTTAATTGCATCAAGAGCAACCAGAGCTCCATCTTTCCTGTTGGTCATGTTTCAGATCTTACAGTACATATACTCCAAGTCTTCCAAATATAAGTTCAAGAAATCAGATTCTCCCATCAGATTCTCCCATCTTGTAGAGTCACAGTGAAGACCGAATACCAAACTCTAAGAAGTCTTTGAGCATCTATCTGTTTGATTGTGACAACCCGATGTTTGGTACGAACTTCACTAACAGGCAGAYRCTTGGCTTTCAGAAAGTGCTTGTATTCTAAGCGATAATCTTTGGTTTCCTGGTGGATACCAAGAATTTTATCACCACTCAGAGCCTTACGATGTCGGAGGAAGATTCCAAAGTAGATGTCTTCAAGGTACGACTCTTGGATCCTTTCCCTATCATACCCTAGAAAATTTGCTTGAATGACGAATGACACAAAATTCCTCGTGAATATCTCTGTAGAATCAAAAGGCTCTCTAGGAGCAGCATTGTCAGATGCACCAATTACAGTTGTAGTGGAGGATTCTGATACTGTCTGACGGTCAACCTAAACTGGGAAAACTGGATCTTCATCATTTATGTCGGCTGCAAAGTCAAAGTATAGCCCAGTTGACTCGTCAATGTTCTCAATATCCTCTCCAAAATCTTGCTCTCCACCCAGCATAGTAGCAAACACGTCATTGAAACCAACATTGGCAGACAAGTCCAATAACAACCTTGTTCCTACTGTGGAGTCCGCCAACTTTTCAACCATTGGCTCGATCATAGGACTTGTCTCCATTTCTTCCTCATTTTCTACAATAATTGCCTCGATGATTCTTTCCCGTGTAGACTTTGGGGCAGAACCTTCAGCATTTACATCTTGAGCAGCTGGCTCACTTTCAACCCTTGTAGTTTGATCAGACGTCTCAGCCACCCTATGTGTGACATCCGTCATTTCTGGAGCATCAGGTTAGCACCTTTGTAGAGTTCATGTATTTGGAATCATATTTTATTAGGTTCTAGTCATGTTGATTGGAATTCATCTGACTTAGTTCCCTAAGTATAGTTTAGTGATCTGTGATTCGACGGGTTACTGATAAGGTTAACTTATGTAATGGCAAATATATTAAGAAAATGCTCCAAATATAATAAAGTTGATATTGCAAAGTCCAAAATAAAACATAAAAGTCTTATGTGAATGTCCAAATAATTTGACCAAAAAGGTGTAACTTCGATTTAATAATAATATATTTTTTATCGATGTTTGGCAAATTGTATTTTGGATATAAGTTTAAAAAGGGCCTTATTTTGTTAAAAGAAAAATGAATTTTTATTGGACTTGGGCCTTCGAGGCCGGCCCATTTCCCTTCTTCAAAACCCACTCATAAATACCCTACATCCTTTGAAAACTCTCATTTCCAATCCTCATTTTGTATAAACATTTCCTCTCCCTAATCTCTCCCTAAATCAAAACTCCTCCAGCTGAGTTCATCTCCACGCACCTTTAGGAAATCTGTCAATCTTGAAAAATATTCAAGATTTCAAGAAAAAGGTATTATACTAGTTATCTTACCTATATAAAATATCATTTATTCTACTCCTACTTCTTGTTCTTGTAATTAAAGTTTCTGGAGATCTCAAAAAGGGAGATTATACATCCAAGACATGAAAATGTCTTCAAATGATGATAATCTATGAACCACGAACTTTGAACTCTAAGAAAATAGGAGAAAACCCATTGCATATGGAATTTAATCATGAAAAGATGTATTTTGAAATCTGGCAGAATCTTGCATGCATCTCAAATCGGTTTTATCTTCCTCAAAAACTCAATGGAATTGGGTAATTCTTTTTCTGGAGGTTAGCCTTATTTGTTAGCTTTAAAATGGAATTAAAATCTCTGAAAAATGATGAGTTTAGACCCCCTAAATGGCCGTCACTCGAACAATGTGCAATCTGTTTTGGGGGCTGTGTCACTCAAGGTTGTACGGTATTAATGAGTGCCTTAAACCCATCCAAAATTCTTGATATTTGGGAAAAGTCTCCTTAACTCGTTATTTTGGTTGATATAAAAAGTTGGACATAAAATGACGTTTGGAAGGTTCCTCTTTATAGTGATTTGTGGGACCAAAAATTACCAGAAACAGAATTTATATTATGTCCAAATATCAGCTTTTTGTGCAAAGGTCTTTGATTTTAAAAATATATAATTTTTGGGCTATTTTTTAAGAACAGATAATAAAAGTATCAACTTTAATTCATCAAAACCGTTGGCATTACATAAGATATAATTTGGCTTTATCTTTATCAAGACTTGTTAGGTGATTTAATTATTGGATTCGGACTGTTTAGGAAGGTTAGGGCGAACGTTGAACGCTTCAAACGTCATCTCCTTGGATATTCATCGTCTAACCAGTGAGTTTTCACGACCCCACTTTTAATGTTTTTTGTTTATTTAAACTGGGGGAAAAGCATGAAGTTATGCAAACTATACTGTTATTTATCAAACTGTTGGACTAAAGAACTGTTTAGTCAAGATTTGTTTCAAACTGTTGGACTAAAGAACTGTTTAGTCAAGATTTGTTTAAAATTGTTGGACTAAAGAACTGTTTAGTCAAGATTTGTTTAAAATTGTTGGACTAAAGAACTGTTTAGTCAAAAATTTGTTTATGTCATGAAATATTGACTGTTTTGCACTATGATATAAATGCTAAATTGATGTACTTGGGAGTATGTTTCCAAATAAAGTCCTCATCCGTAAACGCTACTTGTTAACTCGGGCATGTCCCCAGGCCATGGTAATTGTGGATAGCCGCTATTGTGTTGACAGTCCCACCCAGAAAGGGGTGCACATTACCTATGTTTTTCTTAGTCTATTCATGTGGAATTTGGACCACTGCTGAATTAGTACTACTACGAACTATGGGACCTAAGTGAGTGTACGGGCTACTTAAGGTCGTTCGTAAATAATGGGGCACATTGGTCAAGAAAGGCTCAGTAGCGTCTCAAGTTTAAACATCGTGGTAGATTTACATTTATTAAGTGCAAAAGTTATGTAATAGGTTTGCAAGAAATGATTTATGCATTGTAATGTTTTGTGCATATGAAAACCCGTGAACTCACCAACTCTTTGTAGTTGACGTTGTTTTATGTTTCATGCTTTTCAAGATCTAAATAAGAAATGAAGTTTTTGGGAGCATATTTGTGGCGACACCGATTGAGTTCAGTTTGCAAACTTTTGTAAAGAAGTATTCAATCCCAACTTGGCTATGGGTGTTTAATGCAAATCTTTTGTAAAACCTGAATGATGTTATTTATATTCTGCTGCTGTGACTCGCTTACCTGTTACTTCTTGTGTTTCCGCTTTAGCGGGGTGTGACAGGTTTGGTATCAGAGCCTCAGTTATAGAGAACACCGGTTTTTCCTTAAAAACCACCAACTATAACCAAATATTTTCAAAATGGTTTTTCAAGTGATTTAAAAATGTATATATACAAARCGGGTCACGTTATTATATRTCAATTAAACAAAGCCTGATCACCTATGTTTAATTTAYGTATAATAGAAGGACTTAATCGGTTGTACTAAAAAAATATGCTCCAGTTAAGAAATTGTTGTGAAAGGCATGATTTTGTATGTGTTGCATAAATTATGAATATCCATTGCCCTAGACCAACCAGAGGTGAAGGATTAGAGAATCCTTTATATTGTTAAGTGTCCATGTTGGACCAAAAGCGCTGGTTAGAAGGACCAGAGGTGAAGGATTAGAAAATCCTTAAAATTGTTAAGTGTCCATGCTGGATCAAAAGCACTGGTTAAAAGGATTAGAGGTGAAGGATTAGAGAATCCTTTATATTGTTAAGTGTCCGTGTTGGGCCAGAAGCGCTGGTCAAAAGGACCAGAGGTGAAGGATAGAAAATCCTTTACATTGTTGAGTGCTCATGTTGAACCAGAAGTGCTGGTTAGAAGGACCAGAGACGATGGGTAGAAAATCCCTCATATTGCTAAGTGCTCATGTTGAACCAAAAGCACTGGTTAGAAGGACCAGAGGCGATGGATAGAAACTTCCTTATATAATTAAGTGTTCATGTTGAACCATAGACGCTGGTTAGAAGGACCAGAGGCGATGGATTAGAGATCTTATATCGCTAAGTGTGAGAAACCAGAGGCCGATGGACCAGAGATCCATGGTTGCAAAGTGTGAGGAACCAGAGGACCGATGGACGAGAAATCCATTATTTCTCTAAGTATGGATGTTGAACCAGCGACCGATGAAATGGTATTCCATTGGTTTGCTTAGTCTGTATGTGGAACCAGAGGACCGATGGACGGGTTACCCATTACTTTTCTAAGTATGTAAGATGTAAGATGAACCAGAGGCTCTGGTCAAGCAACCAGAGGCTCTGGTCATGCAACCAGAGGCTCTGGTCATGCAACCAGAGGCTCTGGTCATGCAACCAGAGACTTTGGCTATCTAGAGGTTCTAGCTTGATTGCCACCCTTAGCCTTGCTTAGAAGCTTCTATTATATCACTAAGCATTTATAGATGATACATTTCGTAATTAAGATTGTTAATATCGCAGATCGCTATGACATCATCTGCTCCTAGAATATTCAGCAGACGAATCCGGCTATGTGGTTCGCCGATCTAGAAGGAGCTCATCCATCAATATGGAGGTAGACCCGTATGAGCATGAAGACACAACAACTAGCGAGACACCTGCTTCACCACCTGCATCCATATCTGTCACACCCCGCTAAAGCGGAAACACGAGATGTAACAGATAAGCAAGTCACAACAACAATTAATAAATAACACCTTTCAATTTTTACAAAATAAAACGAGTTTAATATCATAACCAAATTTTGATAAATACTTCTTTTACAAAAACTTCCATTGCGAACTTAATCGGTTTTKCCACAAGTATGCTCCCAAAGTACTTCATTTCTTACTTGTTACCTGAAAAGCATGGAACATAAACGAGTCAACTACAAAGTGTTGGTGAGCTCACGGGTTTTCACATGCATAAAACATTTTAATGTATAAACCAATTATTTGCAAACTTATGCGTAATATTTTGCACTTAATTAATGTAAATCTACCATGATGTACAAACTTGAGACGCTACTGAGCCTTACCTGACCAACGTGCCCCATTATTTTATGAACGACCATAAGTAGCCCATACACATATTTAGGTCCCATAGTTCGTAGTAGTACTAATTCAGCGGTGGTCCAAATTCCACATGATTAGACCAAGAAACCATAGGTAATGTGCACCCCTTTCTGGGTGAGACTGTTAACACAATAGCGGCTATCCACAATACCACGGCCCGGCAACGTGCCCGAGTTAACAAGTAGCGTTTATAGACTGGACTTTATTTGGAAAATATACTCTCAAGCACATCAATTTAGCATTTATTTTATTTTATAGTGCAATAACAGTCAATATTTCATGATATAATAAATTTGACTAAACAGTTCTTTAGTTCGATGGTTTCAAACAAAGCTTGACTAAACAGTTCTTTAGTCCAATGGTATCAAACAAAGCTTGACTAAACAGTTCTTTAGTCCAATGGTTTAAATAAATTAACATGCATAGTTTGCTTAATCTCATGCTTTTCCCCCAATAAAAATAAACAAAGCATTAAAAGTGGGGCTAAAGATGAATATCCAAGAAGATGACGTCTGAAGCTTTCAACGCCCGCCCTAACTTCCTAAACAGACCAACATCCAGTATTTAGATCACTTATGGGTCCTTGACAAGGATAAAGCCTAGTTGCATCCTATGTAATGCCATCGGATTTTCATAAAATAAAGTTGATATTTTATTATTTATTCTAAAAACAGCTCAATATTTATATAATTTAAAAGAAATCAAAATCTTTTACTCAAAAGCTGATTTTTGGACAGATTATACATTATATTCCAAATATTTTGGGGTTTTACCAGTCACTAAAAGTAGGAACCTTCCAAAAGTCATTTTTATGTCAACTTTTTACATCATTCCAAATCATGAGCTAAGCCGACTATTCCAAATATCAAGAATTTTTGAGCGGGTTTAAATATCTCATTATTACCCTACAATCTAGAATTACACAGCCCCCAAAATAGATTGCACACTCTTCGAGTGACAACCATGTACTCAACACTTTCTAAAGATTTTAAAACTACCAAAAATGGTTGGTCTTTAGAAATTATTTTCCGATTTCATTAAATTTTGAAGATGTACAAATCGATTTGGGATGCATGCAAGATTCTTCCATACTGCAAAACATATTTTACATGATCGGACTTCGCATGCAAAGGGGTTTCTCCTACTTTCTTAAAAATCAAAGAATATGGATCATGGATTATCATCATTTTTGAAGACATTCTCATGTCTTTGATGAATAGTCTCCCCTCTTTATCTTTCCAGAATTTTAACTAAAAAGCCAAGAAGTGGGAGTAGGAAGATGAAAACTATTGTTATTTACAAGGGTAAGATAACTAGAATCATACCTTTGTCTTAAAATCTTGATTATTTTCAACGATTGACAAAATTTTCCTGAAGATTTGCTAGAAGGAATTGGCTGGAGGGTGGTTTGCTTTAGAGAGAGGTTAGAGAGATGAAATGCTTAATTTGAGAATTTGGAAATGAAAGTTTTTCAAAGGATGTGGGGTATTTATATGAGGATTTTAAACAAGGAAATGGGCTGGCCTTTAATAGCCCAAACCCAAATAAAACTTTTATTTTTCTTAATAAAAATAAACCCACTATAATTTACCCAACATAAATAAAATAACACTATTAGTTCCAAAACTCCACCTTTTTTTAAAATTTGTGGACATTCAAATGGGACTTTTGTATTTTTATTTAAAAGTTTATAATATCAACTTTATTTTATTTGGAGAATTACTAAAATATTTGGCATTACACAAGTTAACTTTATCGGTTACCAGCTGAGGCGTGATCTTCCAAACTAAACTTGGGAACTAAGTCAGATGAACTCCAACCACCATGACTAGATCCTAATAAATTTATAATTCTAAATATAGGATCTATAATAAAGTGCTAACCTGAAACTCAGAAGTGACAGAATGTCATAGTCTCTCCATGTCAGAAAAATTTTGTCCCGAAATTTATTCATTAATCCAGATCATGACTCGCTTGAGAACAAGTGGGGATACTTGCTTTTCATGAAATCTTCTCTTTCCCACGTGTACTCCGGCCCATGCCTTGAAGTCCAACGAACGTTCACAATTAGAATCTTGCTACGCCTCAATTGCTTGACTTTATGGTCGAGGATTTCAATCGGCTCTTCAATGAAGCGTAACCGTTCATTAATTTGAATGTCTTCCAAAGGTAGAACCAATGTTTTGTTGGCTAAACATTTCTTAAGGTTTGATACATAAAATGTATCGTGGATTGCACTAAGCTCTGGGGGTAAGCTTAGTTTGTATGCAAGCGGTCCTACTCTTTCGAGTATTTCAAATGGGCCAACATACCTTGGGCTAAGTTTTCCTTTCTTTCCGAAGCGTACAATCCCTTTCCATGGAGATGCTTTTAAGAGGACTTTATCACCCACTTGAAATTCCAAGGGTTTCCTTTGGTTATCAGCGTAGCTCTTCTGACGATCTCTCGCAGCTTTAAGCCTTTCTTGGATGATTGAGATTTTGTTGGTTGTCTCCTGGATAATGTCAGGCCTAGTCAGCTGTCTGTCACGAATTTCCAACCAGCTGAGTGGGGATCTACACTTACGCCCATACAAGGCTTCATATGGTGCGCATTGGATACTAGTGTGATATCCATTGTTGTAGGAAAATTCAACCAACGGCAGATGAGTATCCCAACTACCTCCAAAGTTTATCACACAGGCTCGTAACATATCCTCTAGCGTTTGGATTGTCCTTTCCATTTGCCCATCCTTTTGAGGATGATAGGAAGTGCTCAAGTCCAGCCTCGTGCCTAGTACCTTTTGAACTGATTGCCGTAATCGTAAAATAAAACGGCTATCTCTGTCTGATATAATGGAAATAGGTACTCCATACCGCGATACAATTTCATTGATATATAACTACGCAAACCTTTCCGTACTAAAGTCTTCTCGAACAGGTAAAAAGTGCACGGATTTCGTAAGTCGATCCACTATGACTCAAATTGAGTCATATCCTTTCCTAGTTCTAGGTAACTTTGTAACAAAATCCATTGATACATGATCCCACTTCCATTGGGGAATCTCTGGTTGCTGAAGAAGACCAGACGGTTTTTGATGTTCAGCTTTTACCCTTGCAAAGGTTAAACATCAACTTACGTACAAAGCAACGTCCTTTTTCATTCCTGACCATCAGTAATATTCTCTTAGCCCTTTGTACATCTTATCGGAACCTGGATGAATAGAGTATCTAGAGCGATGTGCTTCCTCTAGAATTGTTGACCGGAGACCATCGTTCCTTAGTATCCAAACTCTATTTTTGAAGTAACGCTCCCCATATTCTCGAGTTTCGAATTCTTTCTCTAGGTGGTGCAGGGTTTCGTTCTTCAGATTCTCTGTTTTCAACGCCTCTTCTTAAGCTTCAAGAATTTGTGTTTTTAGGTTTGTTTGAATTAACATTCCCATGGCTCGTGCCCTTGATGGTTTCACCCTTTCTTTCCGACTTAAGGCGTCTGCTACCACATTAGCTTTCCCCGGGTGATACTTTATTTCACAATCATATTCGTTGAGAAGTTCGACCCACCTCAGTTGCCTCATGTTCAACATCTTTTGATCTAGTATATGTTGAAGGCTTTTATGATCAGTGAAAATGATGCATTTGGTGCCGTAAAGATAGTGCCTCCAAATCTTAAGTGTAAATACTACTGCCCCCAATTCGAGGTCATGTGTAGTATAATTCTTCTTGTGCACTTTAAGTTGCCTTGATGCATATGCAATGACCTTGTCTTTTTGCATTAGCACGCATTCTAAGCCTTGATGCGATGCATCACAATAGACCACAAAGTTTTCCGAACCCTCTGGTAAGGATAAAATAGGTGCATTGCATAGCTTCTGCTTAAGAGTCTCAAATGCTTCTTCTTGTTTCTCACCCCAAACAAATTTCTTGTCCTTCTGGGTTAAGGCTGTGAGTGGTTGTGCGATTTTCGAAAAGTTCGCGATGAATCGCCGATAATAGTCTGCCAAGCCAAGGAATTGACGGATTTCCGTCGGGGTTCTTGGGGCTTCCCATTTCTTAATGGCCTCAATCTTGGCAGGATCTACCTGAATCCCTATTTCATTGACTATATGACCAAGAAATTGTACTTCACGAATCCAAAATTCGCATTTGGAAAATTTTGCGTACAATTTCTGGTTTCGGAGTACCTCCAATATTATCCTCAGATGTTGCTCATGGTCCTCCTTGCTTCGTGAATAAATTAATATATCGTCTATGAAAATGATTACAAATTTATCCAGGTACGGTCTACAGACTCTATTCATTAGGTCCATAAAGACAGCCGGTGCATTGGTTAGCCCGAATGGCATAACCAGAAATTCGTAATGAACGTAACGAGTTCTGAATGCTGTTTTGGGAATGTCCTCTTCCCGAACTCTCACTTGGTGGTATCCAGAACGTAGGTCAATCTTGGAAAAATATACCGCTCCTTGGAGTTGATCAAACAGATCATCGATTCTAGGAAGAGGGTATATGTTCTTGATGGTCAACTTATTAAGTTCCCTATAATCAATGCACATTCACATTGACCCATCTTTCTTTTTAACGAACAGAACCGGTGCACCCCATGGTGAGTAACTCGGTCTTATAAATCCCTTGTCTAATAACTCTTGGAGTTGATTTGACATTTCTTGCATCTCCGATGGTGCCAAGCGATATGGTGCCTTTGCCACTGGGCAACTCCAGGAATTAAGTCGATACCGAATTCGACTTGTCTTTGCGGGGGTAGTCCTGGTAAATCCTTAGAAAATACGTCAGAAAACTCCTGAACTACAGGGAAATTCTCAATACTTTTCTCCTTTACCTTCCCATCAATCACATGTGCTAGAAATGCAGCGCAATTCTTCTTCACTTTCGCATCTTCATGCAGGATATTATCTTAAATTTTCGATCCGACTTGTCTCCTTGAATCACAATTGGGTCATTTCCATCTTGAGGAATCCGGATAGTCTTCTCTGAACAGACAATCTCAGCTTGATTTTTTGGTAGCCAATCCATACCGATAACTATGTCAAAACTTCCTAGTTCAATTTGTATAAGGTCTATGCTAAAATCCTTATTGGCTAAGCTTAGAGTGCAATCCTTAATTATGTCTTTAGCCTTAATTTCTTGGCCATTAGCAAACTCAATTACGTAAGCTTCTTCCAACCTTTGGAGCCTTAAGTTAATCTTAGGCTTAAAATCTAGTGATACAAAACTCCTATCTGCCCTTGAATCAAATAAAACTGATGCAAATTCATTATTCAAAAGAAACGTACCTGAAACCACATTGGGATCATATCTAGCTTCTTTGGCTCCGATCTCAAATGCTCTGCCCCGTGCCTGACCTTCAGGGTTTCCTTGGCTGGTTGGTCGGGCTTGGCTTGCATTTGCTCCTTGTTTCCTTCTTGGGCATACATTTCTCATATGATCTGGGTTCCCACAATCGAAGCATAATCGTCTTCGACAGTCCTTTGCTGTATGACCCCCTAGGTGGCATCTTTGACAAATGATGCAATTCCTCTGTTGTGGATATTTGCATCTATTACACTTAGTCGTGCCTCCTTGATTTACTACCTGAGTTTGTGCCCCAAAATTTCCTACCACTCTCCTATTCTTGTCATATTTTCCCCCAGATCTTCGATTCCCCTGCTCCTCCATTTTTCTTTTTCCCTTGGCAAATTCTCCTGATCGAATCGCATTATTCGTGAGYTTGGTGGCAATGTCTATTGCCTCCTGAAGAGTCTTTGGATTTGCYGAGGTAATGTTTCCTCTAATCTCTRGGGACAATCCCCAAATATACCTCTCAATGCGGACTTCCTCCGGTGTCACTAAATGTGGTACTAGATTCGCTAACTCATGGAATTGGGCCGTATAAGCAGCTATATTTTCTTCTTTCATTTCATGATTCCATAACTCCATTTCTAAACTTGGGAACTAAGTCAGATGAACTCTAACCACCATGACTAGATCCTAATAAATTTATAATTCTAAATATAGGATATATAATAAAGTGCTAACCTGAAACTCAGAAGTGACAGAATGTCACAATATTGCCCCCATCGGAGCCAATACTTGATATTCCACCTCAAACCTTTCATGGTCCAAGGACTAGAGTCACGCCTAGGAAAAGTGTTCCCCTACCTCAGCGAGTGACTTTTGAGAATTCCACTAGAGTTAGAGGAGAGTCATCCCAACCACAGCATGGGAGCAGGACCTCTCAAGTAGTGACCGGAGTACCTGCATCCTACACTCTGCGCATGAATCTGGCTGAACGAGAGTGGGTGCGGAGAATCGCATCAGATACTCAAACTCACCAGACTTGGCTGGGATATCATCACCATATTTTTAACAACCTATCCAATGTGATGGAAATGCACCATCAGCGAATGATGAGAACCACAGATGCCGTCATTGCAGCGAGGCGGGAGATTAGAAGATTGTACAAGTGTTTGGTGGTGAGTGGGATGATGATGTTGATGCTAGGAATACTGATAGGTTGGATGTTATTCTAGAGATAGTGACTAGTGATAGGATATCTACTCGTTTGCATAGAAACCCAAGATCCTGTTTTTGTGGCTGTAATCATCTATGAATGCATAATATCTTTTGGGAAATGCTTATTTACATCAAGCCATAATGAATATAAGATTATTCTGTTTGGTTATATAAATGCTTGAATGTTACCCATTCGATGAATATCCTTTTGCATCATTTAAATGACGAAGTTATTTTCTTTGATAATGCCATGAGAATGATGAAATTCCCTTCTGACTTAGGCCTAAGAAAATGCCGCCAAGAAGAGAAAACCCTAAAGTTGCACGACTCGTATCAGAACAACTAGTGGCTGCACTCCCCAATATTGTCATCCAAGTAGCGGCAGGACTAAATGCAAACCAACCAACTAATTCTGAGCTTAGAACACCCCAGGAATGCACCTATAAATCCTTCAGATTCTGCAACCCAAAGGAATTCCATCGAACTGAGGAGGCTGTAGGATTATTGACTTGGATAGAGGGTATGGAATCTGTCCTCCACATCAGTAAATGCTTAGAGGCAAACAAAGTAGAATATGCTGCATGTTTACTGCAAGGTCGAGCGTTGACATGGTGGAACACATTAGTTCAGACTAGGGGTTGGGAATCGGCCAACCAACTTTCATGGGAAGAGTTCATGAAACTACTTAAGGACGAATACTGTCCAAGAAGTGAACTTCAAAAGTTGGAAATGGAGTTATGTAACCATGAGATGAAAAGGGAAAACATAACTGCATATACTACTCGATTCCATGAGTTAGCAAATCTAGTGCCGCATCTGGTGACACCCGAGGAAGTTCCAATCGAGAGATATATTTGGGGATTATCTCCAGAGATTCGAGGAAATATCACCTCGGCAAACCCAAAGACCCTTTAGGAGGCAATAGACATTGCCACCAAACTCACAAATAATGCTGTTCGGTCCGGAGAATTCGCCAAAGGAAAGAGAAAGATGGAGGAGCATGGGAACCGAAGATCTGGGGGAAGATTTGACAAGAATAGGAAAGTAGTAGGAAATTTTGGGGTGCAGACTCAGGCGATTAACCAAGGAAGCAATCCTAAGTGCAATAAATGCAAATATCCGCACTGGGGGAATTGCATCATTTCTCAAAGATGCCACAGAGGGGGTCATTCCGTGAAGGATTGCCGAAGGCGATTGTGTTTCGATTGTGGGAGTCCAGATCATATGAGGAATGTTTGCCCATAGAGAAAACAAGGATCAAATGCTAACCAATCCCGACCAGCCAATCAAGGAAACCTAGAAAGTCAAGCACGGGGCAGAGCATTTGAGATTGGAGCCAAGGAAGCTAGGCATGATCCCAATGTGGTTACAGGTATATTTCTCTTGAATAATGAATTTGCATCGGTATTATTTGATTCAGGGGCAGATAGAAGTTTTGTATCACTAGATTTTAAGCCGAATATTAACTCAAAGCCCCAAAGGTTGGAAGAAGTTTATGTAATAGAATTTGCCAATGGCCAAGAAATTAAGGCTAGAGACATAATCATGGACTGCACACTAAGTTTAGCCAACAAGGATTTTAGCATAGACCTTAAAGAAGAATTATGTTGCATTTTTGGCACATGCTATTGATAAGAAGGTCAAAGAGAAATGTATTGATGATTTCCCTGTAGTCCGGGAGTTTCCTGATGTATTTCCCAAGGATTTACCAGGATTATGTTAGCTCCAATATTTGCTTAATGTGAAAGTATGAAAAAGATTTCTGCAAGTGTTGACAGAAGGGTTTCTTCCACAGAAGACAAAAGAGGACCAGCAACAGAAGCTCTTTGATCGTACAAGTCAAGATTGACAGAACCTCTGTTGTCTCTCACAGAGGTTCTGGAAAATGGTCCTCTGTTATCAAGAGCTTACAAGTCATATGCAGCAGAGCCTCTGGGATGGCTCACAGAGGGTCTGCATTTCATTTTCTGTGGAGAACCTCTTCTTACTGTTTTACTTAGGTAGTTAGCTGCATGTGCTTCTCATGTGACTATGTTTGTAATCGACTTTATTTTGGACGGCTTGAATCGTTTCACACGTCTAGGTCATGTCAGAAAAACCGTTAGGAACGAGTATAAATAGCAGCTAGGCCTTTGTAATTCAGTGTGCTTCCCGTATTGTAATCGTCTTATTTTCAATTCAATTGAAAAACCTTTGAAGCTATTCTCTCGTGTTCATCATTCTCATATACTGTGTGTTCTTGATTCTTACTCTGTTTGTTCTTATATTGTTTCCGCTGCACTTTGATTGTCTTAAAGATCATCCAGAGTATTTGATTGATATCAAAACTGAGTTTATAGGTCCTAACAATTGGTATCATGGCAGGAATCGAATTCTTATTTGATTAATTCTGTTCTTGGTATTAATCTGCTTTTGTTCTAGAACACCAGTCTTCTTCTTCAGGTTACCCTGTTTTACTCTATTTTATCAGTTTCATGTTACTCTTAATTTTCTTCTTCTTTCAATGGCGAATCTGGCCAATACCTCATTCATGAGCACTGGTTCTCAATCAAAACCTCCCA
>NC_037544.1:15554130-15555288 GCF_001531365.2 Cynara cardunculus var. scolymus | reverse complement strand
GTTAATATCTGATGAGGCCTTAGAAAAGAAACAACTATTCTCGGTGAGAGGAGAATTCATGTTGATGATATTAACATTGTCTAGACGAGAACCGGTTAGAGCAACCTTATCATCTTTGTCGAGATCATGACAAGAATTCTTGAGGAATTTAACTGTATAATCTTTATCACACAGTTGGCTGATGCTAAGAAGATTGTGCTTCAATCCTTCAACGTATGCAACACGTTTAAAAGTTGTTGTACCATTGGATAATATACCAAAACCTTTAGTATATCCTTTTCCATTTCCACTGAAGGTTACGGAAGGTCCTCTTTCTTCCTTG
Organism: Cynara cardunculus var. scolymus; assembly: GCF_001531365.2. Lineage (NCBI taxonomy): Eukaryota > Viridiplantae > Streptophyta > Magnoliopsida > Asterales > Asteraceae > Cynara > Cynara cardunculus. The sequence goes on along the minus strand of NC_037544.1, from coordinate 15,554,966 downwards.
AAGTGATATAGAAGAGATATATCTCCACTCATATGTCTTGAACATCCACTGTCCAGATACCATATGCCTCTGACATCCTGAGTAACAGAAGATGGCTCATAAGAGGTAGATGCTTTAGAAGAACCTTCGTCAGCATCAATGGCCATTAAGCAGACATAAGCTTTATCTTCCTCGTTAGAAGATGATTCATGAGATGATTCAGCCCCAGTCATGCTCTTCAGCAATAAGGCCTTTAGCCTTTCGCTGGTTGTTCTTCATCTTCTTGTATTTCTCCTTCAGTTGACGAGATTGCTCATGGTTGAGCAGAATCCCGTATAAGGAAGAAAGAAAAAGAGTGGACATGTCATTTGACATCTTGAGACACATGGAAAAGGTGTCCCAAGACTCAAGAAGGCATTCTAGAAACTTAGTCAAGGTTTCAAAATTATAATATTCCCTGTCGACAGCCCTAAGATCAATAAGAAGGCAATTAAATCTTTGATGTACTTCAGACAGTGTCTCGGACTTTCCACAGAGAAAGCTTTCATACTGTCTTACTARRTTRATCTTTCTAGTCTCCTGAACCTGAGTGGTTCCTTCGTATTGGACACAAAGAGTATCCCATACAGATTTAGAAGTTTTGAGTTTCATCACAGAGTGATATATCTCATCAGGAAGAGACATAGCTATTATAGACCGAGTACGCGTGTCTATAGTTATTTTCTTCTTGTCCTCATCGCTCCACTGATGTGGAAGCTTTGGAATCTGCCGTTCTGGAATCACGGCAGTTGTAGTTGTTGCTGGAACTGCCGGAACAATAGCAAATGGAATATATGGTCCATTTTTTATGTAATGTG
>NC_037544.1:15543278-15553135 GCF_001531365.2 Cynara cardunculus var. scolymus | reverse complement strand
CGTACTCGCCAGTCTCTAATCTTCAGTTTCAGTCTTCGATGTTTGCTGAAGGTTCTTTGGTGTGAGTGTTGTCTTCTTGAAGTATTGCTGTCTCTGATGAATTTACAATGCAAGTTCTTCAGCGATCACTGAACATACTCAGTGATGATCGCTGGAACTGAAAATACTGAAACACAAATACAACGTGAAAGGGAAAAGGGATTATCGTCAAATCACTGAGAGAGAGGATCAACAGAGGTTTAGTCAAAGAACCGGCACTATACATGGAGTTCCATGATTGAGAGGACATTTTAGATAAAAAAAATTTGGGAAGAAGATTTGAAGAGAAAGATGATACAGAAAAATGATTTACAGATTACGTAAAAGCAAACGTTTTAAAACGGAGAAAAATAGGAGTGAAAATCCTTTTAAAACGAATAATCAAAAAGAATTAAAAGTAGAATCCAGTTGGATATCGATCGACTAATCAATGAATTTGATTAGCAAGCTCTGATCCCAATTGTTGGAACCGAGATACTCTTAATTTGTAGAAACACAGTTTATGAATGATAAGAATGAAAACAAACAGTGTACCACGAATGATTAATAAAAATATTGAATGTAAATATGAACAATGAAGAAACTTGAATATGTCGAATGCTTTTATTGATGAACGTAAAGAACAATCAACAATTGTAATCTCACAATAATTTGGTATAGTATAAGTCGGCTCCCTCAGGTGATCTGAACCTGAGGAGGAAGCCTCCTTATATACGTCAATGTCTAACAACTATGCTATAAAATAGGCTTGAAACTCTGAGCTCGCTAGTCTGCATCCTTATCTTTGACTTCTCTTGAAAAGCGGAGCAGACTTGGTCAAGCCACCTCAAATCTATTAGACGCTTGCGAGAATGTCTGGGCTAACACGCGCGTTCCATGGAGAAAATGACGAGAAGTTATGCTTGCAACATACAAAAGCTCTGTATGTACTATGTAGAGGCTCTGGGTCTTGGAGTTATAACTTTGTGTCAAGCGCTTATGCTTTTTGGTACACAAGGCTTGATCAGCCACGACGATAGAGCGCAGGCTCTGTATGAATGGAACCTTCACTCTTGAGTAAGAGCTCTGGTTCTTGATCTTCTGCATGAGAGCTCTTACTCCAGACCACTTCAATAGACTAAGTCCCTATGTGACTAGAGTAAGAGACTTCTTTCTTACACTTTCATAGGTTGGGGTCTAACAAAACTAGATACCAAACTCTTACAAGTCTTTTGGCTTCCACCATCTTTATTGAGACAATTTGGTGCTTTATTCCCACAAAGTGAATGGGTTGGCGTTCTGCATTAAGGAAGTACTTATACTCTTTACGGTATTCAATGGTTTCTTTACGAATACGTAAGACTTTATCAGCACTTAAAGCTTTGAAATGACGAACAAATATGTCGGTGTACATATCTTTAAGATAAGGTTCTCTTGTTCTAGCTCTGTCCCACCACGGAGTTTCAAGCTTCTCAGCGATAGGCACATACCTTCTGGAAGATTGAACATTTGTAGTTTGAGGTACATAAGATGTACTAGAAGCACTTGGTGGTTTAGAAAAAATTGGTTCAGAATCTACCTTCGGATCGACCTGAAAAGGAAAGATTGATTCATCAACATTTTATATCTGCTTCAAAGTCAAATAGCAACTCATCTGAATCAACAACTTCTCCTTCCGACTCAATATTAAAATCCTGACCTCCACCAACGTCATCAGCACAAACATCATTATAGCCAACATTAGCTGACAAACCCAACAATCTCCTTGTGTCTACAGTGGAAAATTCAACCACCGGCTCGATATCGGGGTTTTCAAACACTGTCATTTACATACCCATCATCCTTTCACCAGAATTTTTAGAGTTATGATCATCAAAACCTTCTTCACTTCCTTCCAACTTCAATCCATGTAATCTTGAAGACTCAACCACTCTTTTTCTCTTGTTCTCCCCCTCATGGTGATCAAGATCGTCCTGTTCATCATGCCTTCTTTTGTGAGAAGTGGCTTGAGCTCTGCATGTAGTTTCAAGGATTGAAACTCTTTCTGACAATACATTTATTGAGTTCTAAAAGTTCAAGATACTCTGGGGAGAGGAAGCAATTGTTGAACCAAGCTTTGACAAGCTCGAAGCAACAACGCTCTGAAAGTTATGAAACTCTGAGGCTCTAAGGGTTTCGGTCTCTTCAATAGATTGAGTAGCATACCAACCAATTCGGCATCCGCCGAGTCCATGCTAGGTTTAGAAATCATCTTAGCATAGAGCAGGGACTTTAGATCATCCATCGAGAAGTTTAGTTCTTGTTGCGGTTGAGGTTGATGTGGTGGCAACAGAGCACGGCTTTCTTCTTCAGAAGTTGGCTTCTTTTACTTCAACAAAGTCTTCAAACTCGTTATTTCTTCCATTAAAGTATCCTAAACAGTCTTTAGGGCACCATTCATAAATTCCCTTGACACAAAGTCAGGTAATGTAACTCCTGGATCACATAGATTACCAACTGAGACATTAGTTGAATAAACTGGTGTGCCTACGCTCAACATTGGAATATATTTAGCGTTGGTAGGACTTCAGATATCTCCTCGTAAAAATTCAGATGACTCTACTCTGGTCCTTTCGGAATGTTCACGAAGAACAGTAGGTTGAGCAACAAATGCTCGAATATCATGTGTACCTAGAGTGTATGAGGGCTCTAGACTCGATGTGATATTGAAAGAAGTTGTAGACTAGGGAAACTGTCTACTTGTTTCAATATCTAATTCCTCCGAGTGAGGAATAGATTGATTTTGTGCTAAATCCCCGTGAGAAGGTGAAATTGATACATGTTGAGAGGCATCATCAGAGTGGCTAGGAGGGGTGTGCAGGTGCACAGGTGGGTGGACTATGCCTTCTTCAATATCAACATTCAACGGATGAATGTCAATAGCAAATGTAGCTACCCATCTTTTCCTAAAGGGTTGGAGAGGAACTACCACTTGATTTTCAGTTCCTGTCACACACTCGCCATGTTTTTCTCTTTTCCAATCACACGACCTCTCAGAATTTTCAACTAGAGCTCCCTCATCCATACTTATACCTTATAAAATATTATCAATTTCAACCTCGTAATCGAAATCCGGAATAGCATCATCAAAAATAATTTGTATTGGTTGATGCTCTTTCATGTTTATTTGTTCAGCAACACAAGGATTTTCATCATTGTCATCATTGTTACCATCTTGGTCATTATCATCAGCAATTGACTCATCTTCAGCTTGATCATCATTATTATCATCATTAGATTCAGTGTCTTCCGAACTTGAAGAAGTTGAGGAAGCACTGCCTTCGGAACTTTTCTGATTAGTGTCTCCCCCAACCGTGCCCCTCTCAATTACATTTTCCCTCAGCTCACAACCCTGTCAGATACCCCATGTAAATGAACGCACTCGTCTAGACTTAGACCCTTACTATGCTCAACTAAGGCATGGGTTGTTCCCTAGGTAAGTCCCTCCGGCTCTGGGTGGACTATAGGAACTATCACTCTCCTATATTTTATCACATATTGAGAACTCTGATCAACATAGGCAAGCAGTTCGTCAGGAATGTTCATAATAGAATCAATATTTTCGACTTCAGCATGGGGTCGAAGAAACTGTATTTCATAGTCTAGGCCGAACAGTTTGTCTAATCTTGATGGAATTTCTTTGTTAGACCACTTCATCGACCTGATGATCAACTGTAAGAACCTCTGAAATGGAACAAACTTCCTTGCTTTCGAGGTAAATTTCTTCGCATGCACCAACTCTACCAGGTTATTCCAGATTACTATTATGTAGTCATAGTGCCTGTTGAACACTACGCTGTGGAAGAATTTTAGGAATGCTGTGCTGCAAGTATCGACGCCGGCAATCTTCGAGGTAAGGCATCTGTTCAAGATTGAGATGAAAATATGCCATACTAAAGGTAAGAACTTGCATTTGAACTGCCATGAATGGTTAAGGATTCCAGAATATCCTAGCTTCTTTATATTAGCACAGAGTTCTTCATTTGAAATGAATTCTTCAAATTCTTCTCTTCCATGTACAGAGTTTGGCTTTGGAAAATTCAGAATCTTCCGCAATCTTTTAAATGTTTGCCTGCTCATGAAATGATCCACATGGCCTTCAAAATAGAACTGGTTTCTTGCTTTGATGTAGGATAATGTACACCAAAACTGTTGGAGATAGACGAGTGGAACATCTGCAGTTGCAGTTAAAGCATAGGCTATGGAATTTCCTTTTAGGTTTCCAGTATGATTGGGTATTCGGCAAGCATTTCTGGGTTTAATTGGTGGTTATTGGGTTTCAAGTCAAGATATAGGGCTTTAGGAAAGATTGTTTCATCAGGATCCGTATTGTTTGCAGACTGGGAAGAGGATGGAGGTTGTGATTTGATTGATGGAATATGGTTTTCATCGTCAGATTCATAAAAAGAATCGTGATATTCTGCATTCGACATTTTTTAACCTGTTAGAGTTAAAATTATTATATCTACAATTGAAACATATTTCCATAAAAAACGATTAACTCAAGACTCAATTTCCAATACTTACAAAAATGTTTTTCCAAAATTTGATTTAAAATGCCTCTCAAGTCAAGAAAAATTCATTCAATGCTTGAGCTGTAAGAGATGAAAGTCTCATATACGGTTCTCAGAGGGGGGATCGCGCCTATCTCAATAAAGTCTATGATTGGTTTGAAGAGCGTCTCGAGATTCGGGCGATTTTAAGCTAAAAAAATAACATCACTTCAGAAAATGTAACTCATTTTTTTTTCTACAAAATCACACACAAAAAAGATACTAAAAAATTAAAAATTTAAAACATTTACTTAAAAAAAATTAATATCAAAACAAAACAAATAAAAAAAAAACTCAAAACAATCTCATCTCAAAGAAAATATTATCACTCATCGCCCAAGAATTACGAACTCATCGCTCAAAAAAATCTTTCATCTCCCAAACTGAAACCAATTAAAAGAAATACAGATTCAAACTAGAATATGAACAGATTTATTAAGAACATGAAGAACACAATCAGATTCAGTTTTTCAGATTATAATCATGTTAACAAACCTCTTAGATTGATTAGATTAAGTCCAAATAATTCTTCCAAAGATCAAAAGTTCAAAACAGTTCCAAAGAATAAGATGAAGATGATGAAGAATAGGTCTTGAAAATGGTCGATGAAGATAAACTAGTCGATGAAGATTATGAGAGGAGAATATGAAAGTACATTTAACCAAGGGTAAAAAGTTAAATAGAATTAGGACACCCTTTATATAAGGTAAAAAAATGAATATGTGTCAAAAAAATGATTGGATATAAGCAAAGCACAGGGATTAGGATGTTTGGTATTCTTCATCGCCCTACGCTTTTTCTGATTAGACACGACATTCGCCCAAGCCTTTGGTCGATGAGGCAAGGTCATCGCCCAAGACTTTGATCGATGAGAAGATTCATCACCCAAGACTTTAGTCGATGAAACATACTCATCCGTCAAGCCTTTGGTCAATGAACAAGCTCATCGCTCAAGCTTGTACCCTTAAACTTTATCTCCCAGGCCTTGGGCGGATTGGAAGCTCATCGCCCAAGCCTTGTCTGGATAGACCTTTTATCGCTCAGGCCTTGGGCGGATAAGATGCTCATCGCTCAAGCCTTGGTTAGCTGATTCATCTCCCAATTCTTTACTTCAAAAGCTTGTAAAATTTACAACATGTTAAGCATCCAAACATCATACAGATAACTATTAAAACAATTATTCCCCCTTGAAATAAGAAATAAGATCAAATAAAATTCAAATACTCCCTATGGAATTATTATCATATTCAAATCAATATTTTAGACACCATCATATACTCTCTTAATTCAGATAAGCTTAAATTCTGAACTGGTTTATTCAGAAACATGTCATGAAGAACAGGTCCTGAACTAATTTGTTCAGAAACTAAAGTGGCCAACACTTCACATACTCCCCCTCAAACCAAGAATCAGTCTATCATGTGTTTGAATATCTGAATTCAGCACTACACATGACATACCTGCAAAATAAATTACACAGGTTTTGGTACGCATACTTTCATGGGTCCTAATTTGTTAGCATTGGTTTGGGGTATGTTGTATGTACCATACCATCTATTCAGATCATACCTTTTCACAGGAAAAATCAAATACACAATATGTACCATACCAATTATTATCATACATGTTATTCTCATACCGGTTATTGCCATACCAACTATTAGCATACCTGGTATTACCATTCCAGCTGTTTCCATACCAGCTATTTTCATACTTACATTTTCCATACCATATTTTGACATTCTTCTTATTCACAAAGTCATTTGATCCACTTGTTGAGCAATGAATCTTTTTCTTGCTAAGAATGATTAACTTTTTAGTTGAGATTTAATAATAAATCTTAAAACAGTCTTGGAAACAAAAGACTTTTTTTTTCAGAAGTATGAGATTTATGTTTTGAAAAATCAGGTTTAGAATTGTTAGAGTGTCTGTTTGAATTAACACTTGAACAATCATTCATACATATTTTACACTTAGAAGGAGAATCAATAGAACTTGAAGTATTTACAACATAAAGCTCTTTGAGTTTATTTAATTATTGATCTCTTTCTTCAGTAACTAAATCACATTTCTTTTTAAACTCATATCTCATAGTCTTCTCAGTTGCAAGGTCAGTCTTCAAATTTCTTTGTAATCTCAACAAATTTTATTTTCAAAATCTCTTCTTTCTTTTTCAAAATCCCCCTTTTCATTTTCAGAAGCAACATCTAACCACTTTTTCTTTTCAGCTAATTCCTTAGCTAGAACAACATTTTTCTTTGCAGCATTCTTCCTTTTAATTGTAAAGGTTTTTCTTTCATCATCTAGACTTTTCTGAAAAACAGCAATACTCTTTGAAAGCTGCATACACTTCTTATTAGATTCTTTCTTCTCAACTTCAAACTTAGCTCTTTCCACAATATTATCTTTTAAAAATCAATGATTTGTTCTGAAAACTTTATAGAATTCAGCTCACAAGATTTCAGTCCGCTTTCAAGAATATTCTTTTCAGCATTAAACTTTTGTTCTTCATCAGAAAACTTATTCTTCTCTTTCTCAAACTTTTTCCTTTCAGAATCCAATTCTCTCTAATTCAGTTAACCTTTTCTTATCTTCTTCAGACTCTTTTCTTTCAAATTCCAAAATTTACTCAACATTATAAACTCTTGATGTCAATTCAAAATTGTTCTTCAACAAATCAAAGTTTCTCTTTTGTTTTTCACTAAGATAATCATTTTTACCAAGAAGTTCATCTATCTCTGCTCGTAGAAACTTCTTTTCTTCTTCAATATTACTCATATCTTGTTTCATCCTCTTACCCCAAAATAAATTTAAATGATTTTCTTAAAAAACATCTACATACTTTCTTGTTCCTTTTTTAGTCTTTTCTACAAATCAGAAACTTTATCTCTGTGTTCTTTATGTTAGCTCCATTATTCCTATCTTGTAAAAGTATAGAAAAAGTATTTTGCAAGTCTTGACAGAAGGTTAACTCCACAGAAGACAACAGAGGATTAGCGACAGAAGCCGTATGAGCGAACAAGTGAAAAGTGGCAGAACCTCTGATGCGTCTCACAGAGGTTCTGGAAATTAGTCCTCTGATCAAAAGAACATGCAAGTCATTTACGGCAGAGCCTCTGAGATGGCTCACAGAGGGTCTGTAGTTTTCATCTTCTGTGAAGTTTCTATTCTAACAGTTTTCAAAGGTGGTTAGCCGCATGTGCTTCTCACGTGACTAGGACTTAATCGACTTTCTTTGGAAAACCCAGATGAAGACACTTGTCAAGATCTAGTCTCTAAGGTCGTTAGGAACTAGTATAAATAGCGGATAGGGCCTTTGTAAACTGTGCGCTTCCAGTATTGTAATTGTCAAAATTTTCACTTGAATCAATTGAAAACCTTTGGAGCAATCTTCTTGCATTCATCTTCTTCGTTGTGACTGTGTGTTCCTAATGTGTTTAGAAATTCTAATCACTTCCTTACTCTGCTTTGCTCTTATTAATATTTTCGCTGCACTTCAATTGTTTTTGAGCTTATTTAGAGTATTAGATCAATACCAAAGTTGAATTAAGATCCTACAATTGGTATCAAAGCAGGTTTTGAATTCTAATTCAATTAATTCTGCTTTTGGTATTAATCTGTGATTCCTAGAACACCAATTTCTTCAGATTACCCTATTTCACTCACTGTTGAATCAGTTTCATCTTGTTCTTATTTTTTCTTCAAATTTCAATGGCGAACATGGGTAATACCTCGTTCATGAGTACTGGATCTCAATACAATCCTCGCACGCTTATCCGAGAGGAATACCCACAATGGAAAGTGCGCATGATCAACTTCCTGGAGGGAATTCACCCCAGAATTTGTGAATTTCTCTACAATCCACCATACGTGCCAATGAATTTGATTCCACGAGTTCCAACAACTGGTACAACCCCTGAAGTTCCTGAGCACAATGAGCCAAAACCAATTGCAAACTGGAGCGATGAAGATAAGGTATTGGTTGAATTGGGAAGCAAATGTAAAAGGCTGTTAATCATGGYTATTCCTCATGAGATTTTCAAATGTATTGATCACTGCCATCTGTCTATGGACATTTGGGCAGAATTGGAGAAACAGATCAAAAGAGGGAAGAAGACTCTCAAGAACAATCGAGCCATTTGTATTGATGAATATCATAGCTTCAAGGCTAAGGAGGGTGAATCCCKRTCAGACACATACTCCAGGTTCAATACCTTAATCAGCAATTGCAAGAGATATGGAGTGGTGAGAACTATAGAGGACAACAACTCTATGTTCTTGAGAAGTCTTGGAAATGAATGGATGCATTTGACCATGCCAATGAAGGCCACTTTGGATTTAGAAGTATGGACGTTGGCTGACTTGTTTGGTTCCCTCAAAAGTCAAAAGTCTCAAGTGCTTCAAATGAAGAAGAATTATGGTGGTCCTCTTGCTCTAGTTGCAGAAGATGGTGGCTCTGGTAAGGGGAGAAAATCAAAGAAGGAAGAAAAAGAGAAGAAAAAGAAGATTCTGATCGCAGAGAGTGAGGAAAGCTCTGAAGAAGAAGTAACAATGAAAGAAATGATGAAGACTCTGGCATTGATCACCAKARAGTATAGGAAKGGTGGTGAAAAGAAAGAGTATAGAAGTTTCAACAGAAGAAACTACACAGAAGATGGAAGATCTGATGGAAGTGAAAAGGAGGAGCAGAAGCCTCCACAGAAAATGGTTGAGCAAAAGAAGGAAGAGGCAAAAGAAGGATGTTTCAAATGTTGTAAACCAGGCCACTTTGCTGCTGAGTGTTGGTCAAAAGGACCTAAGGTTCCACAAAAGGGTCCAAGAGATGCAGCCTTCTACAAAAAGAAGGCTGAGTACTATCAATAAAAGTCTCTGCTAGCTCAAACTAGTGAGTTAGTCACTGATGAATCCTCAGACGAAGATGATCAGAAGGGACTTCTTGCATGGGAAGACTCAGACACAGATTATGAGATCTTCTGTAATATGGCAAAAATTGACTCTGACTCTTCTGACTCAAATGACCAAGAGGTTTCCACTTTTCACTCTTCTGAATCAATTGATCTATACAAAGAGATCATTAATAATCTTGATTCATGCCATTTGTAACATTACAAGCTTAAAGAAAAACTTTCCTTTTGTGAGAAAGAAGTCACTCTTCTCACAGAGGAAAGAAATAKATTTTTTAAAATGTTCGAAGAGRYACAAACAAACTTTGTGAATTTGGAAAAGTCCTCAAAAGAAAAGTTTGCC
>NC_037544.1:15540681-15541597 GCF_001531365.2 Cynara cardunculus var. scolymus | reverse complement strand
GGAATGATTGTTAAAGAAGAAATAAAAATGAATCAAGTCTCTTATGTGGGTGGACTGAAACACAATGGTCTTGATGTGCTCTTCAAAGTCAAATTCTGCATTATGTACAAATCTGATACTCTGATAGAGGTAATGAGGGCCAACAGAAGAGGAGATATGTATATTTTGTGTTTTGACACATTAGAAACCAAAAAGGAAGTTTGTCTTGTATCCTCTATGAAGAATGAAAAAGTTTTGCTCTGGCATACCAGGTTCTGTCATCTTAATTTTCATACTCTTGACAAGYTGGTAAGGCTTAATTTAGTCAAAGGACTGCCCAATATAAAATTTVAAAAAGACCATCTTTGTTCAGCCTGTGAAATGGGARAACKYAAAAGGTCTTCTCATAAAACCAAGTCTGATCCTTCCTATGATAAGCCTTCGCAAATGCTACATGTGGACCTCTGTGGTCCTATTTCAGTGCAAAGTCTTGGAGGAAAGAAGTACATTCTTGTACTCACTTATGAATTTCAAGATTTACTTTGGTAGAGTTCATTAGAAAAAAATCTCAAGTTCCTTCTGTACTAATCAATCTTTTGAAAAGAATCCAAGTTCTTCATAGTCTTCAGGTTAGAGTACTCCGAAGTGTCAATGGCACAGAGTTTAAGAATTCTGTGATTGAAGAGTACCTGGCCTCTGTTGGCATCACTCACAATTTCTCATTCCCAAGGACTCCACAACAGAATGGAGTAGTGGAGAGAAAGAACAGAACACTCGTTGAAGCTGCCAGAACTATGTTGAATGCCTCTGGGCTACCAGTCTCCTTGGCAGAAGCTGTCTCTGCTGCTTGCTACACACAGAATAGGTCCTTGGTAGTAAAGAAATTTGAGAAGACACCCTATCAGCTTCTCCACAACAAAAGACCAAACATCAAGTT
>NC_037544.1:15532253-15538516 GCF_001531365.2 Cynara cardunculus var. scolymus | reverse complement strand
CATGCAAGGTTTGAGGGGGAGTATATGCTTTAAAAGGAATAAAACCTATTGAAGAAACAAAATGTTTTTCATCACATAAGTCTTTTCACAGATCTTCTGTGATAACTCTCAGAGGCTCTTTGAACAGGCCCTCTGTCGATACTTACCTTCTTCTTAGGATTTTAAATGTTTTTTTTTGGGGAGCCATGGAAGCTGGCTTCAAGGGGGAGTTTTTAAATTGAAAATCAAAACCTCAGAAGGTGCCAAATTTTTTTTTGAAGTATCTTGATCTCAGAGTTCAACTCATTAGAAGCTCTGGCGCTTCTATCAGAGGCTCTGTGGGTCTGAACTGAGCAAGGGACCCTGTTCTAGAGGGAACCCCTATTGAAGAAAGCGTGCATACGCTGAACCCTGAACCAACCAACCTCGCAGAGGACATTCTTTCGTCCTCTGTCAAACGCATAAACCGGGAACCCTATTCTACTCCATCATCCTCTCAAAAGGATGGTAGTTTATCATAAGAGTTCGTTCGCCCAAGGACTCGACACTACCAAGAGAGGCATCTGTTGCCCCTCCATACGTGAGTGAACCACCCAGTCATGCTTCAGGGGTATGCGAGAGAATCACCGAGGCTGCGGGTCTAGAACGCCCAAAGTCTCTACTCGATCCCTCTACTAAATTAGGCTCTGAACCTATTAGGCACGAAATCAACAAAACATCGGTAGGCTCTCCAATTGGTGATGTCCGAGGATCTGGTGGAAGTCCCCGAGATGACAACGCCAAATCGGTCACTGAGGGCGCCTTACACTCCAAGGCTACTAGGTCACCATGTGTTGGTGATCTAGGTTCCTCGAGTGCCTATGTGACGAAGGAGGAGTTACAAACCTTCACCACAGAGGTACTCAAGAGGTTGGATGAGTTGAAAAGCTTGTTCTCCTCCTCTCCGGCAACAGAGGTACTTACACCTCTCACAGAGGCTCTGAAGGAGTTGACTTTTACAACTTCTGAACTCAAGGCGACCTTATCAGCCCTTCAGAGCTCTGTCCTTAACAAGGCTGATCTCATAGAAGCCTTCAGCGCGCTGTCTCTCAATCCTTCTTCCATCAACACTCTCAAGACAAAACTGACAGAGGTCGCTGCCCAGTACGCTGCAGACATGAATTCCACCGGCTACACAAACTACTCCGCCTTCAAGGAGGAAATCAAAGAGATGTTCTCCTCTACGATCACTATTGGCGTCGACTCCTCATCCTCCAGGGCTAACATTAACCATCTAGCCACTCACAGAGAGATAGACGCAATGGTTGAGGCCCTCGGAGAGACCGTGCAGAAACACCACGACCATCTTCTCAAAGAGTCCCGAGCTACTAACGAATCCATTAGAGACTGCATGAAGAAACTCGTCAAAGAAGGTCACTCATTCCAAAACGAAATCTATCGTTGCATCTCTACCATGAAATGAGCCACATAGATTGATATCAACACCGCCACTCTGAATGCGGAAATGGTAACAGAGAAGATGGAGAAGGCGGCCTCCAAAGTTCTCAGGCGCTTGAAGAAGGCTCCCCTCACCTCCTGCAAGGCAGAGGCTACTCAAATCCATGATGATCAGGGAGGCAATGACCCTGATCGTCATGAGGGGGAGAAGAAGACAGAGCCAAAGAAATCAACGTCTGCCAAACCACTGAAAATAGTGGATTCTGCTGCAGCCCTATTCTCCAAAGAAAAATCTCCAAAGCCTACGGGGAAAGGCAAGGGTAAAGTAGTAGAGGAGTCGCCAAAGAAAAGGTCTATCTCTGACACACTGGAGAAGATTAATGAAGATGAATATGACGACCCTGATCTGGTTCAAGCCCTCAAGGCTTCTCTGGCAGAGGCTCGGATGAAGAAAGGCAGAGCTCCCATCTCCAAAGTCGGAGAAGGCTCTTCCAAACTAGCCAAGATACCTGAAGAGACGTCCACGGGTACGTTCGACGCTTTGTTAGGAACAGTCAAACCAATCCTACCAGAGGGGTCTACCTAGTGGCCAATAGTTGAAGAGGACACCAGGACGCCAGAGTCTGCCACAGTGGGGAGGGTCTCTGAAATTATTGATTCAATGAACAAGATTCCTACGCAGAAGATGCGTACAGAGCCCGTAACCACTGTCGAAGAGATTATGCGGTGACATTACTCATCCACGGACACAGAGCCCCCATACAATCCAAAGCTAACTGGCATGCCCTCTATCGAAGCAAAGTTTCACTTCTCTAAACTCACCAAGCCACCAGTGCATGTCTTCTCAGAGCACGTTATTTGCTCACTAGAAACCATCTCTCCACGCACCATGCTGAAGAAGACCGTGCTGTACACTCAATATACGATGAAGAGGGATGATGGCAACCTCTACACTTTTACAGATGTTGACCTCCATAATCTATGCGTATTTGATCTAATCTTTTTGCACAAGATCCTGAACAAGTACATGGAGAGGAGGTCAAGCTACTCGATTTCTCTCAGAAGGCTGATAGAGGTGATGCGTGCCCAAGTCAAATTCTATAGCCAGAAAGACTTCGATATTGCTATGAGGTCGGCCCAGCCAGAGCTGAAGATTACTCCTCCAAAGAACAGACCTATTTGGCTACATAGGTTCCATCCCAACACTATTATCCACAATCCCATCTTTGGGTTTGTTTTCTTGGACAAGGATGAGATACTAAGATTATTCGGTCCGAAAGAGGCGCATAAGTATTCAACAGATCCCTCGAATGGTTGTTCAACTCGGTGGTGGCAGAGGTGCCGAAAGTGCGAGTAAGGGCGGATGAAGTAACGGACCTTCTGGAAACCATCAAAATACAACTCTTATTCAAAGAATGGATCTTCAAGGTCTCCAAGACTGTTAAGACTGATTTACAATATGTTGTAGACGATTATCCAGACTCTGCTGTTGAGTAATCTTTTGTAATAGTGTAGGCCTGCACAATTTTAATTCTTTCAGTAATATAAATTTTTGCAGAGGATGAGTTTAATCTCCTCTTGTATTTTTCCTTAAGTTAAATCTTGCTCCCAACTGTCCACAATTACTTTTTCAATACTTAGGGGGAGATTGTTAGCTCCATTATTCCTATCTTGTAAAATTATAGAGAAAGTATTTTGCAAGTCTTGACAGAAGGTTAACTCCATAAAAGAAAACAGAGGATTAGCGACAGAAGCCGTATGAGCGAACAAGTGAAAAGTGGCAGAATCTCTGATGCGTCTCACAGAGGTTCTGGAAATTAGTCCTCTGATTAAAAGAACATGCAAGTCATTTACAGCAGAGCCTCTGAGATGGCTCACAGAGTGTCTGCGGTTTTCGTCTTCTGTGAAGTTTCTGTTCTAACAATTTTCAAAGGTGGTTAGCCGCATGTGCTTCTCACGTGTCTAGGACTTAATCGACTTTCTTTGGACAACCCAGATGAGGACACTTGTCAAGATCTAGTCTCTAAGGTCATTAGGAACTAGTATAAATAGCGGATAGGGCCTTTGTAAATTGTGCGCTTCCAGTATTGTAATTGTCAAAATTTTCAATTGAATCAATTGAAAAACCTTTGGAGCAATGTTCTTTCATTCATCTTCTTCGTTGTGACTGTGTGTTCCTAGTGTGTTTAGAAATTCTAATCACTTACTTACTCTGCTTTTCTCTTATTAATATTTCCGCTGCACTTCAATTGTTTTAGAGCTTATTTAGAGTATTAGATCAATACCAAAGTTGAATTAAGATCCTACACTTTATTCTCTCTTTTTAACACAAATGCCATCTCAAACAATTAAACTGATTGATTAACACTTGATCTTTTAAACTGTTCAAAACACAGAAAATTCAGATTATGTCTTTGCTTATGACCCAACACTTGATTGTTCAACCTGCTTATCGCTCAACTTGATTTTCCAAATTGCTTTTCGCCGAAGTTGTTTGATCACCGTCCAACATTGTTTACCCCAAGTCTCTTATCTTCCAAGACTCCTTATTGCCCAACTCTTTATCTTCCAACTCTATATCTTCCAACTCTTGCTTATCACCCAACAAGTACTTATCACCAAAGATGAATATCACCCAACTGCTTATCGCTCATGACTTGAGCGATGAGGACTTCACTGGATGAAACTATGAGCGTTGAAATATTTTATCGCTCAATGATTTAAGAGATTAACCAAATACAAGATTCAACAGGTGATGAATGGATTATCACCTAGTATTGAGCAATGAAGATTGCTTATTGGACTACAAGATATATTTAATGAGCGATGAAAAGAACTTATTACCCAATGAATGTATTTAACAAGCGATAAATGTAACAGTTAAGCAGATTACACAAAATTATTTCAAAACACTCAAAATCAAACAAGTAATGGGTTAAACTTGCACAAAATGATTCAAAATATGACCAAAAACAAGTTTTTAATCCCAATTCTTGCCAAAAACAGATTAAAATGATCAAATTAATCAAGAATGTCAAGAACATTTTTCAAAACTTCATGATTCTAAAAATCCAAAATTGGAACTCAAAATCAATTCAATTATGAAATTGATTGATTATAATAGATTCAGAAATGAAATTTGAACACCTAGCAATCAAATTCAATCAAAAATTGAAACAAATTAAGAACAACATATTCAAAATAGTAGGTATTAGTTCGACAGAAAATTGGGCCATTCTTTATCCAAAAATTCAATCCAAAAA
The DNA here is from genome assembly GCF_001531365.2 of Cynara cardunculus var. scolymus. Classification (NCBI taxonomy): domain Eukaryota; kingdom Viridiplantae; phylum Streptophyta; class Magnoliopsida; order Asterales; family Asteraceae; genus Cynara; species Cynara cardunculus. The sequence continues at coordinate 15,533,837 of NC_037544.1, read as the reverse complement.
CTGTTACAGTTTGATCTCTGGTTGCTGTTTTCCTGCTCTGACACCAATTGATGTTCTAGGAATTAATCAATCCATTACAACTCAAGAGTGCAATCAAGATCAATGATGGTTAACAATGGCAGTTTCTAAGAATAGTAGAGAGAGAATTCTTTAAAAGTTTTGTGTATATTTCTTCAAAGATTACAATTGAGAACTATAAAATGAAGTTCTTTAGAAAACTTCTTACACAACTTACAATGGAAGTAAACTATTTATACAAAGGAAAATACAAAGCTTGAATACAACATTAACCCACAAAGCGTTGAACCCAACATACCCCATTAAAAGCATAACTTCTTGATCAACAACTGTCAAACAAGCAAGATAAGCCGATTTCCTTCATACTTCCAAAAAACTGAATAAACGAACCCAAATCCAAAATTCTCAATCAGACGAATGATTATCGGCACTCAAAACTCTAAATCACAGCCATACCTTCAGAACAATGATTGTAAATACTCAAACTTCTAATTGATCAGGTTAGATCAATGATTGAAAACACTCAAAGGTCTAGCATCTTGAGGAAACTCCAGAACAATGATTACAAGCTCTCAAAATTCTGATTGATTATGTTGGATCTGAATTCAACTTTGGTATTGATCTAATACTCTAAATAAGCTCTAAAACAATTGAAGTGYAGCGGAAATATTAATAAGAGCAAAACAGAGTGAGTAAGTGATTAGAGCTTTTAAAGGTTTTCAATCACACCAAGAACACACAGTCTCAACGAAGAAGATGAATGTAAGAAAAATGCTCCAAAGGTTTTCAATCAATTCAATTGAAAATTTTGACGATTACAATACTGGAAGCACACAGTTTACAAAGGCCCTATCCGCTATTTATACTAGTTCCTAACGACCTTAGAGACTAGATCTTGACACGTGTCTTCATCTGGGTCGTCCAAAGAAATTCGGGTCGTCCAAAGAAAGTCGATTAAGCCCTAGTCACGTGAGAAGCACATGCGGCTAACTACATTCGAAAACTGTTAGAACAGAAACTTCACAGAAGACAAAAACCGTAGACCCTCTGTGAGCCATCTCAGAGGCTCTGCTGTAAATGACTTGCGTGTTCTTTTGACAGAGGACTATTTTCCAGAACCTCTGTGAGACACATCAGAGGTTCTGCCACTCTTCACTTGCTCGATCATACGGCTTCTGTAGCTAATCCTCTGTTGTCTTCTGTGGAGTTAACCTTCTGTCAAGACTTGCAATATACTTTTTCTATACTTTTACAAGATAGGAATAATGGAGCTAACAATCTCCTTCTAAGTATTGAAAAAGTAATTGTGAACAGTTGGGTGAAAGATTTGACTTAAGAAAAAATACAAGAGGAGATTAATCTCATCCTCTGCAAAAATTTACATTACTGAAAGAAGTAAAAATTGTGCAGGCCTACATTATTACAAAAGTTTACTCAACAGCAGAGTCTGGATAATCGTCTACAACATATTGCAAATCAGTCTTGACAGTCTTGTAGACCTTGAAGATCCATTCCCTGAATGAGACTTGTATTTCGATGGTTTCCAGAAGGTCCGTTACTTCATCC
>NC_037544.1:15528843-15532068 GCF_001531365.2 Cynara cardunculus var. scolymus | reverse complement strand
AAATCGAGTAGCTTGACCTCCTCTCCATGTACTTGTTCAGGATCTTGTGTAAGAAGATTAGATCAAATACGCACAGATTGTGGAGGTCACCATCTGTAAAAGTGTAGAGGTTGCCATCATCCCTCTTCACCGTATATTGAGTGTACAACACGGTCTTCTTCAGCATGGTGCGTGGAGAGATGGTTTCTAGTGAGCAAATAACGTGCTCTAAGAAGACCTGCACTGGTGGCTTGGTGAGTTTAGAGAAGTGAAATTTTGCTTCGACAGAGGGCATGCCAGTTAGCTCTGGATTGTATGGGGGCTCTGTGTCCGTGGATGAGTAACGCCACCACAGAATCTCTTCGACAGTGGTTACGGGCTCTGTACGCATCCTCTACGTAGGAATCTTGTTCATCGAATCAATAATTTCAGAGACCCTCCCCACTGTGACAGACTCTTGCGTTTTGGTGTCTTCTTCTAGTATTGGCCTCTAGGTAGACCCCTCTGGTAGGATTGGCTTGATTGTTCCTAACAGAGCGTCGAACGTACCCGTGGACGTCTCTTTAGGTATCTTGGCTAGTTTGGAAGAGCCATCTCCGACTTTGGGGATGGGAGCTCTGCCTTGCTTCATTCGAGCCTCTGCCAGAGAAGCCTTGAGGGCTTGAACCAGATCAGGGTCATCATATTCATCTTCATTAATCTCATCCAGTGTCTTAGAGCTAGACCCTTTCTTTGGCGACGCCTCTACCACTTTACCCATGCCTTTCCCCGTAGGCTCTGGAGATTTTTCTTTGGAGAATAGGGCTGCAGCAGAATCCACTATTTTCAGTGGTTTGGCAGAGGTTGATTTCTTTGGCTCTGTCTTCTTCTCCCCCTCATGACGATCAGGATCATTGCCTCCCTGATCATCACGGATTTGAGTAGCCTCTGCCATGCACGAGGTGAAGGGAGCCTTCTTCAAGCGCCTGAGTACTCTGGAGGCCGCCTTCTCCATCTTCTCTATTACCATTTCAGCATTCAGAGTGGCGGTGTTGATATCAATCTCTATGGCCCATTTCATGGTAGAGACGCAACGATAGATTTTGTTTTGGAATGAGTGACCTTCTGTGACGAGTTACTTCGTGCAGTCTCTGATGGATTCGTTTGTAGCTCGGGCCTCTTTCAGAAGATGGTCGTGGTGTTTCCGCACGGTTACTCCGAGGGCCTCAACCATTGCGTCTAGCTCTCTGTGAGTGGCTAGATGATTAATGTTAGCCCTGGAGGATGAGGAGTCGACGCCAAAAGTGATCGCAGAGGAGAACATCTCTTTGATTTCATCCTTGAAGGCGGAGTAGTTCGTGCAGCCAGCGGATATCATGTCTGTAGCGTACTGGGCGGCGACTTCTGTCAGTTCGGTCTTGAGTGTGTTGATGGAAGAAGGATTGAGAGACAGCATGCCGAAGGCTTCTGTGAGATCAGCCTTGTTGAGAACAGAGCTCTGAATGGTTGATGAGGCTGCCTTGAGTTTAGAAGTTGTAGAGGTCAACCCCTTCAGTGCCTTTGTGAGAGGTGTAAGTGCCTCTTTTGCCGGAGAGAAGAAGAATCAGCTTTTCAACTCATCCAACCTCTTGAGTACCTTTGTGGTGAAGGTTTGAAACTCCACCTTCATCACATAGGCACTCGGGGAACCTAGATCAACAACACAAGGTGACCTAGTAGCCTTGGAGTGTAAGGGGCCCAAAGTGACCAATTTGGCGTTGTCATCTTGGGGACTTCCACTAGATCCTCGGACATCCCCAGTTGGAGAGCCTACCAGGGCTCTGTCGATTTCATGCCTAATAGGTTCAGAGTCTAATTTGACAGAGGAATCGAGTGGAGACTTTGAGCGTTCTAGACCCGCAGCCTCGGTGATTCTCTCGCATGCCTCTGAAGCATGACTGGGTGGTTCACTCACGTGTGGAGGGGCAACGGATGCCTCTCTTGGTAGTGTCGAGTCCTTGGGTGAACGGACTCTTATTATAAAACTACCATCCTTTTGAGAGGATGATGGAGTAGAATATGGTTCCCGATTTGTGCATTCGACAGAGGATGAAAGAATGTCCTCTGCGAGGTTGGTGTGTACACGCTTTCTTCAATAGGGGTTCCCTCTAGAACAAGGTCCCTAGCCATGTGGGTTGCACTGGGAGGGGGGTTTGGATGTGTGCCTTTGGCATCTTTTTCACCCTCTTCTAACTCCACTTCTTCCTCTTCGTTGTCTAGTACGACTTCTGTCCCCAAATCTACCACCTCTGTGGGCGTTGTAAAAATCTGATGGAGATCAAAGATTATATCTTGGATTTGCTCAGTGGGGGACTCTTCTCGAATAGCCTTTCGCACCCTTCTGCACTTAGGTACAGCCTCTGCCGGGCCTTCTTGAATCTCGGCCTCTGTGACCTCAATCTCTGTGGGTTGGGCCTTCTTTCATTTCTTCTTTTGGGGTTTTGGCAGAGGACTGTTTGGACCCTCTTCTGCTACAGGTCTCTTTTTCCCTTTCTTTTTCTCAGAAGGATCGACATCCTTGTGAGTCTTCTTAGACTTCTTTGGTCTTCGTGGGGGACTACTAACTACTCTCGGTCCTTCCTCACTCAGCTCCCTTGCCTCTGCAGGCTCCTCCAATCTTCCCTCAACTCTCATTTTGTGCACTCTCTCACCTACGGAGATACCTATTCGTGGAGGGGTTTCATGAATCGGTTCTGGCCTCCTGTATCCATGTCTATAAGCCTTCCTATCTCCTTTGCTAAGGTACTTGAGCATAGCTTTTGATAATGGCCTCAGGCTTCTATAGCCTAGCTCATGCTCTGTTTGGTGAAACTCCTCCATTGGGTATAAACGAGCATTCGGCTATGCAGAGGGCAGCTTCTCTGCAATCATATCTCCAAAGACCAAGCCGAAGAACCTTTGTAAGATCAAGTTTGGGTGATTGAGGTCTTCCTTGGCTTTCTTCTGTGCTTTTACCTTCGATTTCTCACCCCGTTGAGTAGCACATTTTTTCTTGATCAGACCCACCATATCATCAAATATGAGTTGCGCGTAATCCAGGGCAAGTTGAAGTATATTCCATAGACTATGGAGAGCATGGCGTGAGATGCTTGATCGTGGCTGCCGACCTTCCCCGTTAAACAACAATTGATGATCGAAAACAGAGTATTCCATATAGGAGGAAGGCCCTTCCTCTTGAATTCAGTCCGTTTGATGATTTTCGTCTTTGCCGTATATGAGTGGAATTCG
>NC_037544.1:15526512-15528503 GCF_001531365.2 Cynara cardunculus var. scolymus | reverse complement strand
GGGTGATTGCGAAGGATCTCCAGTAGTGGATAAGTGTGTTCCGGGAAGCCATTTGGGGATGGAGCGAAGTAGTAGTTATTAGGTTTATTTACCAGCATCACTTTCTCATATTGATTCTGTAAAAATGATATGGCATGAGAGGTCAGTGCCTGAGATTGGTTCACTTCACTACTGCTTGGGTTGTTTTCGGATTGAGCGGAGGCAGATGCTGAGCTTGAAGACATATTTGCAAGTTGCCGGAAAGCTTGAGATTTTGTTGGAGGAGTATTTAGGGAAGTGAAGAGGTATAAGATGGGGGGAAGAGTATTTATAGTAAAGAATTTTGAATGTGAATCGTTTATTTGGCGATATACGTGATGAGTGGCTTATGGAAAAAGACAAATCAAAATATGTCACGTGTTTTTGGGAGGACGCACGATTGATGACGTGCGCCCCCGTTTCTGACACGCACATGGTCAACTTTAACCCTTATCTATAGAGCCACACGCACCATATCAATAATAGAAAACTATAGAAGCGAGTTTTGTCAGAAGCCTAAGGGTAATAGAGCCTCTGTGATATGTGCGGGGCCTTCTAACATGTTACACCTTTGTATACCTAAACAGTTTGAAAATCCTCAGAGAGATGAGTACTTGCTCAGTTCAGACCCACAGAGCCTCTGATAGAAGTGCCAGAGGTTCTGATGAGCTGACCTCTGAGATCAAGATACTTCAAAATTTTTTGGCACCTTCTGAGGTTTTGATTTTCAATTTAAAAACTCCCCCTTGAAGCCAGCTTCCATGGCTCCCCCAAAAAACATTTAAAATCCTAAGAAGATAGGAAGTATCGACAGACGACATGTTCAAAGAGCCTCTGAGAGTTATCACAGAGGATCTGTGAAAAGACTTATGTGATGAAAAACATTTTGCTTCTTCAAAAGGTTTTATTCTTTAAAGCATATACTCCCCCTCAAATCTTGCATGTCTTTGCGAGGAAACCTACTAACTAAGAAAACAAGTGAAGGTTAACCAAGAAGTAAAACTTTATACAATGCATAATTTAACTTTAAAGAGCACATCAAGACCATTGTCACACATCTGACTGACACTTATGAGATTGTGTTTCAGTCCATCCGTATAAGAGACATGATTCATCTTTATTTCTCCTTTAAGAATCATTCCATATCCTTTGATCTTCCCCTTCTGATTTCCACCAAATGCAACAGAACCTCCTTCTTGCTTTAGGTATGATGACAGAAGCTCTAAGGTGCCAGTCATATGTCTCGAGCATCCTGAGTCAACGACCCAAGTAGACACATGCTGCTTCTTCTATAATTAGACAATGTTTAATTTGGGTACCCACTTCCAATTGGGTCCCTTTACATTAGCCTGTTTGAAGTATGCCATAGCATATTTTGGTTTGGTCTTATTGTTCTTTGAAGAAGAATTGCCAAATTGTCTATTGTTCACCCCAGATCCATAGTTCTTGGGGGTGAGAGACCAGACATGATGAGTGGTGGATATGTTTGGATAGAGCATGCATAATATTGAAACAACCACATAATGTAACATTGCAAGAAGCTCTCTTGAAATTTTCATTAAAATCGTCAAAGAAGGGTACAAAGTTTTTATTTTTAGAGCCCTTCTTAGGTATGGGCTTCTTTTTACAAGACTCCTTCCCTATTCTAGGCTCCTTTTTTAAATCGTTTTTAAATCTCTTCTGTTTAGATCCCCTCTTTGATTTTCCTGCATTTACTGAGATAGAAGCAGTGTTAGATTGAGGCCATTTTCTCAATTGTTGCCATATGTATTTTGGTCTTTGAGTTGTAGAGGAAGAGCTTTGAGAGTTAGTTAGTCTTAGTTTTTCCTTTTCTCTTTTCTCAAGATCAAGAGAGGTCTTGATATTTATGCACATATCCATAAAATTAGGGCAAATCATTACCCCTGTTTTCTTGTTGCTTAAGGCAATATTTGATTTTTGTGCAACAATATCAGTTTCTACAACTTGTGTAG
>NC_037544.1:15490502-15520587 GCF_001531365.2 Cynara cardunculus var. scolymus | reverse complement strand
TTTTTGACTAAACTAACCTAACTAATTCCTAATCTATAAATTAACTTCAATAACACTAATATAATCTTAATAAAAAGCTAACCTGGGATTCCGAATTTGACTGTTGCCACATGCATCCATTCGTTTCCAAGATTTTTCAAGAACATAGAGTTGTTGTCCTCTGTAGTTCTCATCACTCCATATCTCTTGCAATTGCTGATTAAGGTATTTAACCTGGAGTATGTGTCTGACAGGGATTCCCCCTCCTTAGCCTTGAAGCTATGATATTCATCAATACAAGTGGCTCGGTTGTTCTTGAGAGTCTTCTTCCCTCCTTCAATCTGTTTCTCCAATTCTGCCCAAATGTCCATAGACAGATGGCAGTGATAAATACATTTGAAAATCTCATGAGGAATAGCCATGATTAACAACCTTTTACATTTGCTTCCCAATTCAACCAATACCTTATCTTCATCGCTCCAGTTTGCAATTGGTTTTGGCTCATAGTSCTCAGGAACTTCGGGGGTTGTACCAGTTGCTGGAACTCGTGGAATCAAATTCATTGGCATGTATGGTGGATTGTAGAGAAATTCACAAATTCTGGGTGAATTCCCTCCAGGAAGTTGATCAGCACACTTTCCATTGTGGGTATTCCTCTCGGATAAGCGTGAGAGGTTTGGATTGAGATCCAGTACTCATGAACAAGGTATTACCCATGTTCGCCATTGAAATTTGAAGAAAAAAAAGAACAAGATGAAACTGATTCAACAGTGAGTGAAACAGGGTAATCTGAAGAAATTGGTGTTCTAGGAATCACAGATTAATACCAAAAGCAGAATTAATTGAATTAGAATTCAAAACCTGCTCTGATACCAATTGTTGGATCTGAATTCAACTTTGGTATTGATCTAATACTCTAAATAAGCTCTAAAACAATCGAAGTGCGGCGAAAATATTAGTAACAGCAAAACAGAGTGAGTAAGTGATTAGAAATTCTAAACACACCAAGAACACACAGTCTCAAAGAAGAAGATGAATGCAAGAAAAATAATCCAAAGGTTTTCAATCAATTCAATTGAAAATTTTGACAATTTTGACAATCTACTAGTTCCTAACGACCTTAGAGACTAGATCTTGACACGTGTCTTCATCTGGGTCGTCCAAAGAAATTAGATTAAGCCCTAGTCATGTGAGAAGCACATGCGGCTAACTACCTTCGAAAACTGTTAGAACAGAAACTTCACAGAAGACGAAAACCGCAGACCCTCTGTGAGCCATCTCAGAGGCTCTGCTGTAAATGACTTGCGTGTTCTTTTGACATAGGACTATTTTCCAGAACCTCTGTGAGACACATCAGAGGTTCTGTCACTCTTCACTTGCTCGATCATACGGCTTCTGTCGCTAATCATCTGTTGTCTTTTGTGGAGTTAACCTTCTGTCAAGACTTGCAATATACTTTTTCTATACTTTTACAAGATAGGAATAATGGAGCTAACAGATTAGGTCAAAACGATGATTTAAAGCACTCAACGGTCTGGCCTCTTACAGAAAAACTTCATAGTAATGACTGCAGAAACTTAAACTTCTAACCAATCCAATCAAACACGGAATTCAATCACCCAATTCTGGAAACTTTTCAAATTAGGCTCTTCAAAATACAAATTTGATAATTTTGACCCAAAAGTCAAACTTTGATTTCAAAAAGTCAAATCTTGAACAGTAGCTGATAATGCTTTTTGTAGGGCACTGATATCGTAGGGCAAATAAGAGAACAAGAAACTTTATCACACAGGGTTATCTTGGGCAAAAACAACCAAAATATCGCACACAAGTAACCAAGAATAATAACGACTTGTATATAGGTGAAGCGATATACGAAGGATAAGAATGATATTGCTAACGTTTTACGCGATATCCTCGATGAAAAATATTTATACTGCTTACATTATGAGCGATATACTCCAGCTTTCAAATATCACTTGACTTAAATCGTTTGATGCTCGATATTGCTTAACACTTGAACCGCTTGATGCTTGAGCGATATTCTTAAACTTCACATCACATTAATATCACTTGGTACACAATATCGCTTGATGCTTGAACGATATTCTTAAACTTCACATATCACATGTATATCGCTGGGCACTTGAGCGATATACTCAAATATCATTTATGTCTTGAACAGATTACCCAAGTATCACTCAAAGCGTTAATAGATTAACTAAGTGTCACTCACATCTTTTACAAGCGATATCTTCATAAAAATTGATCAAAGCAAAATTCAACAAGCGATATCTTCCCAAATATCGTTCAAAGGCGATCTTCAATAAGCGATGTTCATCAAGAACAAGCGATAAAGATAGATCTTGCAATCAAAGCTTAGCTGTTCGACCAAAAATCATCGAACTCAAATCTGTTCAAGTTAAACCTCAAATTGATGATCAATTCATGTTTAGAAACATAAATATGTAAATCCTTGAGCTTGAATTGGATTAAAACACTCAAAATCACCATGAATTTGACATAAACTTGTTTGAAACAATCGAGCATAAAAAAACTCTTCAAATCTTTGTAACTTGACCAAATTTATCCAAATTGTAAACTATAATTGATTCCAAAAGGATTGACTATGATGTTAGAATCAATTTATCATCAAAGATTAATGAAATTAGCATCAAATCACCAAAAAAATGAATCAAAATGGTCACTGTTCATCGTATGAGCACTATTCCTTCAAAAATAGATTCAAGCACTTGAAATTACTGTTTTAGAAGATCATATAGAATAAATATTGATTCGATTTTTCTCTGATACCACATGTAGATCCCAGATTCACAGCAAATCAAGTGTTTTACACTCTAATATTTGATATTGAAGAACAAAGTGTTTGGAGAGAATAAGTCGGCCTTATATTTTATTATCAATCAGATGAATTACAAAAGACTCTCATACTAAAATCTAATCCCATACTAAAATCTAATCCCAAGACACCTACTTATAGGCGTCCAATACAACATGTAAGCCCAAGTCCAAAGCCCATTTACAATACAAAGAATATTACAAAACAATACATTGACTTTATAAAAAATTTAATATCTTGGGGCTAATCTAGACCCAACAAAATCATTTTAAATAAAGCTTTTGAAATAAAAACGCACATTGAATAACAAATAGATAGAAAACTTAAACCAACAACAAAATTAGATAAGAACATGTAAACGTTTATCTTCTTTTTCTTCTTTTGTTAGCTCGAACCTAGGAAAAATCTTACCAACTTTCTCTCTCTTTCATTCTCTTCTTATCTCTTAAAAAAAATAATTAAAAGAAAACATGCACATATATATATATATATATATAATAAGAGTCGGTGGGTTTAAAACTTTTAAGACAAATATCTAAAACATACCCCTCAATTTTTCAGAACATTTTAAAATCAACCCCAAACTTTCCAATCAATTTAAAAAGTGATAATTATACCAATATCCTCCCTTCATAGGAATTCAATCCCGGAATTCAATCAGTCAAACAAATGAGAATATTTCATGCTCATATCATATTCTAATTCCCAGGTAGATTTTGCCTTTTATGATACTGCCATTGAACTTTCACCAAATGAATCTCTTTATTTCTCAAAACTTTAGTTTTACGAAAAGTGACAACTTATGGGGTTTCAAGAAAAACATAACTTTTTATGAACGTGGATTTTAGATAGGGGTACAAGTAACCTTGGATCACCTAAACATTTTCATGGATTCAAAATGTGAAAAGTGTTGTGAATAACATTAAGCTCAACTGGTAGCTTTAATCGATATGCTACTTCACCAACCCGATCGTTTATCTCAAATGATCCAATATACATTGGACTTAGTTTACCACTCTTTCCAAAACGTATGATCCCTTTCTAGGTGAAAATTTCAACATTACTCGATCTCTCACTTGGAACTCAATCGGTTTATGGCGTTTATTGACATAACTTTTATGTCGATCTTGAGCCGTCTTTATTCGTTCTCGAATTCGATCTATCTTTTCTGTTGTTATCTGAACGATTTCTGGACCAGTTAATTACTTTTCTCCCACCTCATTCCAACACAATGATGTTTGACATTTTCTACTGTATGGAACTTTTATAAGCCGCTGCCCGAATACTAGAATGATAATTGTTATTGTAAGCGGACTCTATTAAAGGTATGTGGTCTTCCCACAAACCTTCTAAATCAATAATACAAGCTCGCAACATATCTTCAAGAGCTTGAATTTTTCTCTCACTTTATCCATCATTTTGTGGATGATAAGCCGTACTCAACCGTATTTGAGATCCCGTTTCCTTTTAAAAGCTTCCCCAAAATCTTGAAGTAAATCTGCTGCCCCTATTTGAGATAATTGATAACGGGATGCCATGTCAAGTTACAATTTCATTGATATATAACCTCACAAATCTTTTTCAATGAATACGTCTCTTTGATTGGTAAGAAATGTGCAAATTTTGTCAAATGGTCTACAAACCCATATAGCATCATAACTTTTCGATGTTCTTGGTAGTTTCGTTATGAAATCCATCATGATATGATCCCATTTCTACATTGGAATTTCTAATGACTGCAAACTCTAGTAAGGTCGTTGATGTTCTACCTTCACTTGCAGACATGTCAAGCAACGTTCCACATATTGTGCAATATCTTTCTTCAAACCATCCACCAATTAAATGGTTTCAAATCTCTATACTTTGTTAGTACTAGGCTAAATCGAATATCGAGATTTGTGGATTTCATCTAACACCAAGTCTCAATTATTTCCAAAACAAGGTACCTATATTTTGCCTTCAAAACATAAAATCCCACGGGTGTCCTTCACCAAACTCGATATCATTCCACCGATTCGTTCAGCCTTTATATTTTCTTCTTTTAGAGCTTCATTTTGACATTTCAATAACTCATTGAGAATATCTAGAACTAAATTGACTCGCACCACAACAGATTCAATCGTTCCACTCTTTTCTTTGCGACTGAGTGCATCAGCTACTACGTTTGCTTTTCTAGGATGATAAAAAATCTCGCAATCATAATCATTTACCAGTTATAACAATCATCACTGCCTTATAATTAACTCATTTTGATTAAATAGATGTTGCATACGTTCATGATCTGTGTAAATCTGACACTTGGTCCCCAATAAATAACGTCTCCAAATTTTTAAGGCAAAAACAACAGTCATAAGTTCCATATCGTGTGTGGGATACTGTTATTCATGATCCTTCAATTATCTTGAAGCATAGGCAATAACTTTCCCCCGTCACATTAGGACACAACCCAAAACTAGTTTTGAAGCAATACTTTATACCACAAACTCTTCCAAACCTTATGGTAGTGAAAAATTCCTTGCGCTACACAATCAGTTTTTCAACAATTAGAAAGCTTTAGTTTGCGCTTCTTCCCATCCAAATTTCACATTCTTTCTTGTTAATATTGTCACAGACGGTGCGATACGAGAAAAATCTTGTATAAAATTTCTATAATACCCGACCAAACCTAGAAAACATATGATTTCTGTTGGTGTTCGTGGTGCTTCCGATTTTTTGATGGCTTCAATTTTAACTGGATTAAGTTTATCGCCTGTTTCTGAAACCACATGGCCTATGAATTGGACCTCCCTCAACCAAAATTCACATTTTGACAATTCGGCTTACAACTTTTCCTTTTTCAAGAGTTCTAAAATTATATGAAGATGTTATGTGTGTCTATTTCTGATCGAGAGTATATAAGAATATCATTGATTACATACCCTGTTCATTAAGTCCATAAATGTTGCTGGTGCATTAGTTAAATCAAAAGGCATCACTAGAAACTCATGATGCCCATATTTGGTATGGAAAGTAGTTTTAACTACATCTTCTTCTCGATCTTTAAATTGATGGTACCCCGATCATAAATCAATCTTTGAAAAAATAATTGACCCCAACCAATTGATCAATTAAGTCATCAACTCTGGTTATAGGGTATTAGTTCTTTATCGTTAATTTATTCAGTTCACAATAGTTTATACACATTCTCATTGACCTATAAATTTTCTTTACAAACAAAACAGGAGCACCCCATGGAGATGTACTGGGTCTAATAAAACCCTTATCCAGTAATTCTTTTAACTAACTCATCAATTCTTTCAATTTAGACGGAGCCGATCGGTATGATGCATGAGCCACTAGTGTCGCTCCAGGTGTTAGATCAATCCAAAATTCTACTGATCGGTCTGGGGGTAGACTTGTTAAGTCATCTGGAAACACATCTGGATAATCACTAACCACTGGTAATGATACCATTTTACTCTTTTCACTTTGACACCCTTTCTGTATACACTTTCGGGCATTTAAGGCATAAATCAAACTAGTGTGATGGTCTATTCGATCACCGTATATCACAATTGGTCCCTTACCAGGAAGATCAATATGGATCATTTTCTTGTTTCACACTATACTTGCTTGATTTTTCGACAAATAATCCATACCCACGACTACATCAAATTATCTTAAGGGCATGAGAAACAATTGAATCAGTACTACACACCCTTCTACTTCAATTGAATTAGTACTACACACCCTTCTGCTTCAATCACGACTACATCACTTTGGTGATAGAAATCTGACAATTATTAGCATTATCAACTACTATATTCCAACGGTATGGGTTTCATGTATAGACAACCAACAAATGAAGGTGACACATAAGAATAATTTGTACTATAATCAAATAAGACCTTGGCATATACTGAGTTAACAAGAAATATACATGTCACCACATCCGAAGTTTCTTCAGCTTCCCCCTTGGAGATTTAAAAAGATCATCCATTCGCTTTCTCTGGTTCACTGCTTCTTATACCTCCACGGTTACTCTGATTGCCACCAACATAATTTTATCTTTGATTCCTTAACTGTGGACAAACTGGTTTAATATGATTTGGAGAGTCACAATGGCAACAACGTTGAGATATTCAACAATCTCTAGAAATATACCTTATTTTTCACATCAATAACATATCTTTGTTCAATATTACATTCACTCTGATGAATACGGTGACACCTCGGACATGGTCTCTCATTAAATCTCTGAATTGGACAATTGTCTGTTCTAAAAAATTTTGGTCTACGGAAATCAGTTGACCATCTTTCCCATTTTCTCTTTTCTCTGACCTTTCCCCCCATTTGTCTGTTCTTATTCCTTTCAATGGTTCAGCAACATCTACTAAGGATGGAAATGTGATAGGATCCATCGCTATTGCAAATTATTTGATAGATGGTTTCAATCCCCAAATATATGGGCCTCCACAGAAATGCAATGTTATGCAAATCAAGAGTGTTCTAAAATCTTTTCTGTATATTCTTGGACGATCATATTTCCCATTTCCAATTTTAAAAATTCCTCCTCTAACTGTCTGGCTGCAGCTTTTGGGTAGAAATGTTTTTTAAATTTGTCAAAAAAACTCCATCCAACACATTGTTCTTAAAATATCCGGTCTACGAAATTCAGTTGCCGATTTTTCCCTTTTTCTCTTTTCTCCGACCTTTTCCCCCATTTGTCTATTCTTATTCCTTTCAGTGGTTTCAGTAGCATAAACTGAGGATGGAAATGTGATAGGATTCATTGCTATTACAAATTTTCTGATGGATGGTTTCAATCCCCAAATATATCTTTCAACTTTGTGGGCCTCTGTAGAAATGTAATGTTCCGTAAATCGAGAATGTTCTAAGTTTTTTTCTGTATATTCCCGAACGGTCATATTTTCCCTGTTCCAATTTAAAAAATTCCTCCTCTAACTGTCCAGCCGCAACTTTTGGGTAAAAATTGTTGGGTCAGCAGACTCGGTGTTCCCTCGGCAGGKYMAATHSTCGTCCTTAAACCCACCGCTCCTGTAGCAATGCAGGAGCATCCCACATCGGTGAGGCTAGGGAGTCTTCTCTTCCTTATAAGGAAGTGGGAGTCTTCTCCTACCAGTGACGCGTTTTTTTTGTGACGCGTTTTAGAAAACAAAACCGTGAGGGGTTGTTTCCATGCGAGGAAACCCCGGGGCCGCCCAGAGCGGACAATATCACGTGGGCGGCTCCCTAGTGCAGTTACCGGTCCAACAAAAATGTTCTTTAAATCTGACAAAAAACTCCATCCAAGACATTGTTCTTAAAATATCCAGTTTAGATGATGATTCCACTTCCCACCAATACATGGCATTAGATTTTAACATGGCGATAATGAATCTAACCCTATCCTCATACAATCATTTACTGGTATTAAAAATTGATTCAATTTTTTTAACCAGCACATCATTTTGATAGGGTCTGTTTCACGCAAAAAACGTTTGGAGGTTTACATGTTAAAAACATTTTGATATCACCCTCCTTTTCAACAGTAGTAAGAATTTGTGGATTGATTTTGACTCTTTTAGTTTCAACATGGGTAGAAGGTCTTAGTAAAGACGTTAAGGTATTTCGATGCTTACTTATTTCTTCAGCTAACATATATCGAGTGACGTATTCAGGATTTTGGGTCTGATCCCGACCCATGAATCTGATTCTATTCTGATTGTCATTTGCACTTCCTTATATTAATTATTTTTGTCCAACATATATTTTAGGAGGAATACTTCTGCCTCTTCCCCGACCTCTGTCCCGGCCAACATGTGGATTTTCTGGATATTTTCTGGTGGACTATCCCTTCCTTCTGGGGTAATAAATGCAATTCTTTTAGATCTTCGAGAATTACTTGCCATCTGTAGATCCCAATCTTCACACATCCAGAGTATGTCTATTTCTTGGACAAAGCTCTGTATGGACTTAAGCAAGCACCTCGAGCCTGGTATGAACGTCTTTCGTCTTTTCTCATATCAAATGATTTTGAAAAATGTAAAATCGATACAACTTTGTTCATTAACAGGTATAAAGGTGAGATGGTTCTAGTACAAATTTATGTGGATGACATTATCTTTTGATCAACAAAACCAGAGGTACTGTGATAAGTTCTCTGCTTTGATGAAGAGCGAGTTTGAAATGAGCATGATGGGAGAATTAACATTCTTCCTCGACTTGCAAGTAAAAACAGAGGGAGGATGGTATTTTTTTAGCCAAGTGAAGTATGTCTCTGACATATTAAAGAAATATCAACTCCACAACTCTTCCATAATGAGAACACCAATCGCAACGGGAACTAAGCTTGACACAGATCCATACGGAAAACCGGTGGATGTTAAGACTTACCGTGGAATGATTGGATCACCGCTGTATCTCACGGCTTTTCGACCAGACATTATGTTTTCTACGTGTCTCTATGCTAGATATCAAGCAAACCCTAAGGAATCTTATCTATCAGTTGTGAAAAGAATCTTTAGATACCTTAAAGGAACTCAATTTTTGGGTCTCTGGTATCCAAAGTATTTTGGATTTGATCTTATTGCATATACAGATTCTGATCATGTAGGATGCAAACTTGATCAAAAGAGTACATCAGGGAGTTGTCAAATACTAGGAGACAAGCTTATAAGCTGGTCTTCAAAGTAGCAGAACTGCGTATCTACCTCCACTACTGAAGCAGAGTATGTAGCTGCAGCCAGCTGTTGTTCCCAAGTAATATGGATGAAAACTCAACTGAAAGACTATGGCATTGCGTTTGACAAGATTCCAATTCTGTGTGATTCAGAAAGTGCCATCGCGATCACAGCCAATCCCGTGCAACATTCTAAAACAAGGCATGTCGATGTTCGCTACCATTTCATCAAAGACCATGTAGAGAAAGGTATGATTGAAATGTTTTTTGTAAGTACATATCATCAACTTGCTGACATTTTTACAAAGGCTCTTGATGAAAAGAAATTCAACTTTTTGGTTAGCAAGTTGGGTATGCTCAATCTTCACTAACAAGGACAGAGCCTCTGCATCCCTCCTGAGCATACTTTTGTATTTGTTTTAAGTTTTGATCCATCAGACCGAGCCTCTGCATAGTATATTCAGAGCCTCTTGCTCAAGTCTAAATAGTATTGTAATACAGAGCTTCTGTATAGTACATATAGAGCCTTTGTACCTTGTTCATCATGCTGGAGCATTACTTATCATTTATGATCCAAGCATAGTTCAAAGGGGAGCAAATCAAGAAGAGCTAAAGTCGAGGGGGAGCATTAGATCATGTATCATACAGAGTCTCTGTCTCTAAAAACTTTCATGATTATAGGACAGAGCTTCTGTATGTACTATACAAGCCTCTGCCTCTAAACATAACAAGTTTATTAGACAAAGGACATGTATAGTCCAACCATGAGCCTCTGTATGAGATCCTAAGATTTGTTATCTTTCTCTCATGTAATACTCTGGTATCATTCTCAAATTCTTTGAAACAATTTCAGCACAGTAGATCTGTATTCAGATACAGAGTTTATGTCTCCTGATTGTTGTTTTAGTCAAACCAGAGTATGAATGCTCGTCAATTTCCTCTCAAAGTTTTAAAAAAATATATATTTTTAAAAGGAAGGCGTACAGTTCTTATTTGTTAATGTTTTATTAGATTGTCATTTACAAAAGCGTCACCGCCTGTTATTTTAATTTTTCAAATAAGGGAGGCGTCATTTGCAGCTGGCAGGCTACGTGGCAACTCCCCACAGGTGGTTGAAAACCTATTCAGTTTTCTGACGTTTGGGGGAGCGTATCACTCAAGTGCTCTATTTTTTCTATTCTATTTAAACATATCTTTCCCCCAAATTTTCTTTTATGCCTTCAAATACTCTCAAGAACTATTGTCGTCTTCAAGCTCTCAAACAGCTATTGACAATCCTCAAAAGGCTTCCTGGAACTATAATCTTCAGTGGAATCGTTCAAAATCATTCTCTAAGTAAGTACATCAATCCTTTTTCCAGACCTGTTAAAGAATCAAGAATCGATTCTTTCCAAACCGTAGGTTTTCAAAACCCTCTTCCAAACCTGCAACTATGTCTTCCTCAGATTCTGGAAACTCTCAAACCCACACAACAACCCTCAAAACAGTGGAAGAAACCAGTCAAAATGTTGTTCCACTTCCACTATAACCAAACAACCATGCCCTTCAACTCTCTTTAGAAAGTTTTGACCCAAAAGTTCATCCTGTCATTGACATCCTACAACACCATTTCTTGAACCCCACACTTACAAATTCTGACGATATTGTCCCTAAGCATTTCATATAAGAATTTTGGCAAACCTGTTTAGTAACTGACTCCCAACGAGGGATTGTTGGAGATTTCTATGTACCTTCTTCCAAGCAATTCATCACTGTCATAATTTCAAGATCCCTGTTTTCACGTGTTCTCCAAATCCCAACCAAGACGAATCTTGGGTTGAATGAATATGAACCTCTCCCATCTGGGGATGAAATAATGTCCTTCTTGAAGTTCTTAGGGTACAACAAGGCGATTCAATACCCTTCTCAATACCGACGCCAGTACCTGCCACCAATGTGGAACACAATATTCACGTTGGTGAATCGCTCTTTGACTGGGAAGATTGGAAGTTTGGACATGTGCTCAACCAACATTCTCCAAATCATGTATGGGATCTTCTTTGATCTCTCGCTGGACTACTCCTTGATCCTCTCCACGGAGTTCAAGGCTGTCGTTGGCAAGAAGTGCAAGAAGGTAGCTAAGGGAAACGGCTTACCAGCGCTCATGTTTCCTCGTTTTCTGGGTCTGTTTCTAAGACCCATTCTTGATGAAAATGACATTGATGTGGCAAGTCTGCCTATGCACAAGGTGAATGTGCTTACGCACTACAAACCAACAGTCAACAAAGAAGGCTATGCTACAGAGAGGCCAATCCTGATGAAACTGTTAGCATACATGAAGACGAGGAAGGTGAGGATAGCATACAGACGTGCACACGAGGCACTAGAACCAGTGCCTTCAACCCCAGCACCCATAGGGTCCAACCAATAAGATGAGGGAATAGAGGATACACAAAGGCCTCAGGCAAAGGAGGAGGAAGTGAGATTGGAGAAGGAGAGAATGAAAAAGAGAAAGAGGGCAGAGGCAAGAAAGAAGAAGTTGAAAATGAGGGAATGAGAAAGGAAGAGGAGGACAAAGTAGAAAGAGCAAAACTTGAAGAAATTGCCCGTTTGAAAGCAGAAGAGGAGAGAGTACAGAGAGCAAGACAAGAAAAAATTGCTCGTCTAAAGGAAGAAGAGAGAATCAGAGAAGAAGAAGAAGCCAATTGAGGCTTGGAGCTCTTCTCGAGCTCTGAAAAAGAAGATAACCAAGAACACTATGATGATGTTGCTGGGTCAAATACAACAAGTGAAGAAAGTGAAGAGGATGAAGAAGATGAGGAGGGAGGAGGTGAAGTAGCTGCTCTGCCTCAGGGTGAGCTAGAGAAGCCTATGATGGTGAATATGCACACTTACTTCCCAAGCCCCAATCCTAGTGCTACCACATCATCTGACTCCAGTGTTCGAGACACGGAGATCATTGAAATAGAGGTGCACACCTTGAACCCTAACCTGCCAAACCAACTAGAGGTCGCATCTGCCTCTGGTCATATAAGCCAAAGGCAAGCCACACATCAGGGATCACCCTCTCAAAAGGGTTAAACCTTTGAAATGATAAGTGATATGTCTCCCCATGTCACGCCACTCTCCCAACGAGAGGAATTCATTTCCTCTACACTTGTCGTTTTCCCACCATGTTCAGAGCAAGGTTTAGGTGCACAAGACTTGGAGATTCTCGACCAATCTCCTAGTCCACTCGTGGAGGGTCCTCTGGCTGGCTCTGAACCTGTCTTGGAAGTTGGAACCCCTTCACGACAGAACAACGGTAGTCACCTCTCCTCAAAGTGAGCCACAAGGATCTACAAGAAATCCTTCCTCAACCAACATCCCATAAGTCAAGATAGAAGGTGTCCTTGGAATGAGGACTCACTCTGGCCCATGTGTTGAGCCAGAGGTTACCCCTACAGCCTATGTAATAAGGGACGTGTTACAGCCCTTTGCCACCTCTGTGTTGTGCTTCTTGGATGAGCTAAAATTCAACATGGCCTACGCAGAGCCATCTCCTTCTGTATCTGCTCTTGATGAAGTTTGATTATCATGAGCAGTATTGAGGGCTAAGTCAATGACGAATGCCTCTCGACTTGACAAACTACATAAATTGATGACTAAAAATGCAGAGGCCCTGCAAAGAGTCCTTGCATATATTCAGAGGGATGAAGCCTCTACTTCATCTCAAGACGCTCAAGCGCTCATTCCTCTGAATGTCCCTGTCGACTATGTCACCCAGTCTACCATGAATGCTCTGGGTGACCGTCTCCATAAAGTGGCCAACTTCACATCTGAATTTAATAGCAAGGCCAAGGAGGCAGTAGCAGAGATACGTCGTTCCTTGGTGTGCTTCAACTATCGTACAAACATGGAGATCCTCAAAGTCTCGGAGGCAGCTGAGGAGATTCTCAAACTCTTTGAGAAAAAGATCAAGTCCATGCCACAAGCAGAAGAACAAAGGCCAAAGAGGAGAATGGAACCATCTGCATGTGCTGAATCCTCGAAGAAGAGGAGGCTTGACGACGATGCGGACCCAGACAAGTCTGGCACTCAAAGTCGTCAAGAGGGGGAGAACCATCCCAAAGCTTCTCCAAGTACCATTCCTAGGGCTGCCCCCTCTGCCTTTGCCCCACGCCAGCCAGCGCCAGAATCATCAAGGCAGAGAGCACAGAATGCGCCAGCACATGCAGAGGCGCTAAGAAAAGGAAGATGCCAGCATCATCCCATGTAGGGCCAGAAGGGCAACAAAAAGATGAAGAAGATGTCATCCAGCTCTTAGTTGTATACGTCTCTTCATCCGAATCAGAAGATTCTCTGTCATCTTCCACAAAATATTCCATGGAGACTTCTGCTCCATCTACATTGGGGCATGAAGAAGAAGAAAGGGTGGCAGTAAATGTAGCCGATCCTGCACTAACGGCTATTCCTGTTGCTATCCCACTTGAAGGTGTTATAATAGCTGCTCCACCACCACAAAGAAACACACACAGAGTTAAGGTCCCTACTCAAGGGACCAGAATAGTCACACCGGCTATGAGGCAGAGGGTTCCCGTCAAACCAATCAGACCAGAAGAAGGCGGAAGCAGCAGGCCTCGGAGCTCCAAACGACCCTCTGATCGAGTTCAAAAGATCAAAGATAGTATGGATGCAATGATGATGCCCATACCCCATGACTAGCCAATCAAGGACAAGGCAGATAGCGAACACATCTACCAGTTCCTCTATAGTCTACGAGATGAGACACCGGTCATCAAGATCAACCTCCATCCAACAGCCCAAGAGAACATCAGGCAGAGGTTCTTATAACGCTATACACAACCTATCTCTGTAGTCCATTATGTCGATGCCATCAAGCAAGTTCTCGACATCAAGAAACGAACCTTCGTGCACAATCAAATCATCTTCCATGAATATATGGTGGAGAGATCTCATGGACAGATTAGCACATTCACAGATTGTGATCTTATAAATCTGAATCCATGGGACCTTTTGACTCTAGATTACTTCACGGATCATAAGAAAGACAAGGGGATAAAATATGATGTGGCCAATTCTTCAATAAGACAGACAATGACGGACCTTCCGGACTTCAGATGCAAGTTTGACTTCCAACTGGATTTGGACCTAGGAATAGATCAACTGAGCACACTGCACCAAATAAAGATCTGCAAGGCATCAACAACATTCCCTCATGGACCGTGCTGGTGGAACCAGAAGTAGGGGTGGTCTTCCGAAACGAACAAGGAAATAAAATATTTTTTCGAGAAGACCAGCGCTTAAAATAGTCTAACTCTACTCTGCGATACATCAGAGATCATTTACTCAGGAGCAGAGATAACACCCCCGGAGTAAAGGAAAGAGCAAAGATAATTCTAAGGTCAATCAATAATCTGTTGGAGTTTCGAGAGCTTCTTAGGAGGTTCATCAAGATTCAACATATCTAGGCCTTTCTTTTATAAGTTTTTGGTTCTATCTTTTCAAGCAATGTAATTTCCTTCCATCATATTGTATTTTCTAGATAGAAAAAGTAAAACAGAGGTTTCTTTCAACTTCTGGCTTCGACTAGACTTGTGTTTTTTCAATTCTAGTAAGAGCATGACTTATTTACACTTAGGGGGAGACTGTTAGACCCTATTGTTGGATCTTAAATTCAGCTTTGATATTGATCTAATACTCTGAATGAACTCTAAGATGATTAAAGTGCAGCGTAAACAATAATAAGAACATAATAGAGTAAATAAATCAAGAACACACAGTGAAGATGAGGAAGAAGATGAATACAGGAGAATTGCTTCAAAGGTTTTTCAATTGATTCAATTGAAAAATTAGACGATTACAATACAGGAAGCACACTGATTACAAAGGCCTTAGCAGCTATTTATACTAGTTCCTAACAACCTTACTGACAAGATCTTGACGCGTGAAATCATCTAAGCCGTCCAAATAAAGTCGATTTACTCCTAGTCACGTGAGAAGCACATGCAGCTAATAACCATTGAAAAACAGTTGGAACATAATCTTCACAGAAGACGAAATCCGCAGACCCTCTGTGAGACATCTCAGAGGCTCTGCTATAATTGACTTTCTTGTTCTTATTGACAGAGGACCATTTTCCAGAACCTCTGTGAGAGACATCAGAGGTTCTGTCATTCTTTACTTGCACGAATATACATCTTCTGTCGCTAGTCCTCTGTTGTCTTCTGTGGAAGATATCCTTCTATCAAGACTTGCAGAATACTTTTTCATACTTTTAAAAGAAGTGAATAATAGAGCTAACAATCTCTCCCTAAGTATGAAAAAGTAAATTTGGACAAATGGGTRCAAGAATTGACTAAAGAAAGAATACAAGAGAAGATTAAACTCATCCTATAAAAATAATTACATAAATGAACGAATTGAAAATATAGAGCAGGCCTATACTATTACAAGAGATTAATCCACAGCAGAGTCTGGATAGTCATCTACGGCAAATTGCAGATTAGACTTGATGGTTTTGTAGACTTTGAATATCCATTCTCTGAAAGAGATTTGAACCTTGATCGTTTCCAGAAGGTTGGTCACTTCATCCGTCCTTATATGCCCTCTCTGCACCTCTGTCACCACTAAGTTGAACACCCACTCAAGAGACTCTGTGGAATATTTGTGCGTCTTTTTTGGATCGAAGAACCTTAGAATCTCATCCTTGTCTAGGAACACAAACCCAAAGATGGGATTGTGGACAATGGTGTTGGGATGAAATCTAAGCAGCCAACTTGGTCTGTTCTTTGGAGGAGAAATTTTCAGATCTGGCTGGGCCAACCTCATAGCGATGTCAAAATCTTTCTGGCTGTAGAATTTGACTTGAGCGCGCATTACCTCAATCAGCCTTTTGAGAGAAATCAAATATGTTGACCTCCTCTCCATGTATTTGTTCAATATCTTGTGTAAGAATATTAGGTCAAATACACAGAGGTTATGGAGGTTAGCATCTGTGAAAGTATATAGGTTGCCATCATCCCTTTTTACCATGTACTGAGTGTATAGCACGGTCTTCTTTAGCATAGTGCGTGGAGAAATGGTTTCGAGTGAAGTGATCACATGCTCTGAGAAGACCTGCTCTGGTGGCCTTGTGAGTTTTGAGAAGTGGAACTTTGCAATGGCAAAGGGCATTCCTGTAAGCTCTGGGTCATAAGGGGGCTCTGTGTCCACGGCTGAGTAACGCCACCGCAGAATCTCCTCAACAGTGGTTACGGGCTCTGTGCACACCTTCTGCGTAGGAATCTTGCTCATAGATTCAAGGATCTCAGATAACCCTCCCCACCATGGCAGATTCTGGCGTTTTGGATTCTTCTTCTAGTATAGGCCTCTGGGTAGACCCCTCTGGTAGGATAGGCTTTACAGTTCCTACCAGAGCATCAAACGTACCCATGGATGTTTCTTCTGGTATCTTCGCAAGTTTGGAAGAAGAGCCTTATCCAACTCTAGGGATGGGGGCTCTGCCCTTTCTCGCCTGTGCCTCTGCCAAAGAAGTCTTTAGTGCTCGAACAAGATCCGGGTCATCATACTCTTCTTCATTGATCTCCTCTGGCGTTTCAGAGCTTGACCCCTTCAGTGGTGACTCCTCTACTGCTTTACCCTTGCCTTTCCCCTTAGGCTCTAGAGATTTATCTTTTGAGAATAGGGCAGCAGCAGAGTCCACTATTTTTAGTGGTTTGGCAGAGGTTGTCTTCTTTGGTTCCTCTGTCTTCTTCTCCCCCTCATGACGATCATGGTCATCGCGTCATTGATGATCATGGATTTTAGTGGTCTCTGTCTTGCAAGTAGTAAGAGGAGCCTTGTTCAATCGCCTGAGAACTTTGGAAGCTGCCTTCTCCATCTTTTCAATGACCATCTCAGCATTCAAAGAAGCATTGTTGATATCAATCTCTGTGGCCCGTTTCATTTTAGAGACGCAGTGATAGATCTCATTTCTGAAGTTGTCACCTTCTTTGACGAGTTGCTTCATGCAGTCTCTTATTGATTCGTTGGTTTCTCGGGCTTCCTTGAGAAGATGGTCGTTGTATTTCCGCACGGTCTCTCCAAGGGCTTCRACCATTGCGTCTAGCTCTCTGCGAGTGGCTAGATGGTTAATGTTAGCCCTGGAGGATTTAGAATCAATGCCATAGGTGACCGCAGAGGAGAACATCCCTTTGATCTCATCCTTGAAGGCAGAATAATCAGTGTAGCCGGCGGAAATGAAATCTGCAGCAAATTAGGCGGCAACCTCTGTTAATCCTGTCTTGAGCTTTTGGATTGAAGAAGGGTTGAGAGACAGGGCGCTGAAAGGTTCTGTGAGGTCGTCTTTGTTGAGGACAGAGCTCTGAAGGGGGCCTGATACGGTCGCCTTGAGCTTAGAAGTTGTGGAAGTCAACTCCTTCAGAGCCTCTGTTAGAGGTGCAAGAGCCTCTGTCGCCGGTGCAGAGGAGAACAAGCTTTTCAACTCATCCATCCTCTTGAATACCTTTGTGGCAAAGGTTTGTAACTCCTCCTTCGTCACATAACTACTCGAGGAACCTAGATCACCAACACATGGTGACCTAGTAGCCTCGGAGTGTAAGACGCCCTTAGTGACTGGTTTGTCGATGTCAGCTCGGGGACTTCCACCGGATCCTCAAACATCTCCAATTGGAGAGCCTACCAGTGTTCTGTCGATGTCGTGCCTAGTAGGTTCAGAGCCTAACTCGGTAGAGGGATCAAGTGGAAACTTTGGGCGTTCTAGACCCGCAGTCTCTGTGAATCTCTCATATGACTCTGAAGCATAACTTGGTTGTTCACTCAAGTGTGGAGGGGCAACGAATGCCTCTCTGGGTTGTGACGAGTCCTTGGGCGAATGGACCCTTATTGTAAAACCAGCATCCTTTTGAGAGGATGTTGGAGTAGATTGTGGTTCCCGGACTGTGCATTCAACAGAGGACGAAAGAATATCCTCTGTGAGGTTTGCTGGTTTAGGGCTCAGCGTGTGCACGCTTTTTTCAATAGGGGTTCCCTCTAGAACAGGGTCCCTAGAAATGTGGGTTACACTAGGAGGGGGCTTGGGTGTGTGCCTTCTTGTGAATAATAGAGCTAAGACCCATCTTGTGAAAGTGTAAGTAAGAAGCCTCTTACTCTAGTCCATATGACTTAAGTCTTTAGAAGCAGTCTAGACTAAGAGGTCTCATGCAGAAGTCAAGACCCAGAGCTCTTACTCAAAAGAGGTAAGGATCTTACATACAGAACCCGCGTTCAATCTCCATGGACGATCAAGCCTTAAGCGCCAAAAAGCTTAAGCGCTTGATGCAAAGCTACACCCAAGACACAGAGCCTCTGCATAGTACATGCAGAGCCTCTACATATGCAGAACCTCTGCATAGTACATACAGAGCTTCTGTATAGTACATGTAGAGTCTCTGGTCTCCTATCTCCATGGAATGCATGTTTACTCCAAACATTCTCGCAAGCGTCAAACATAGTCAAGGCGGTTTGACCTGGTCCGTGCCACTTTTCAAAGGCAGTCAACGATAAGGATGCAGACTCGGCAACTCAGAGATTCAAGCCATAATTATAGCATAGTTTGTTCGACTTAGGCGTTTATAAGGAGGCTTCCTCCTCATATTCAAACTACCTGAGAGTGCCAACTTATGTTATAGTCTTTTCTTGTGAGAATTGGTTTAGATTGAAATTCTTATTTTCAACTAATAAAAGCATCTGAATTATTCAAGTCTTCTACTGTTCTTATTTATTTTGAATATTTCGTTTGATCAAACTCAGTACACTGTTCGTACTTCATTCATATTCTTTATCAACTGTGTTTTTCTGAGAATTAAGAGTATTTGGGTTCCAACAGGAACCATCATCTGAGAAATCAGAAGTGATGGAACTTCCAAAAGACTGTTCTGAACCTTCGACCTCAAACCCCTCTCTCCCAAAAACGTACATGAAAATTTTGATTTTAAGAAATCTGCAAGAGACTTTCTTGATTCTGACTCTGAAGATGAAATAATCTGTGAATCACTAGAAATCATTGTGGATAAGAAACCACAAATTTCGAAAATCCCAATGAAATCTGACTCCCAGACTTATGCATAGAAGATAAAAATTCTTCAGACCAAGAAAGAGGAAAGCTGAAAAAGGTTAAGACTGCCAAATAAACTTTATGTGGCCCAACCCTTCAATCTAAATTTATAAAGTTCACTCCTGAACAGAAACAAAAGTGGTCTGCTTCTGAAAATTCTAACCTTCATTTTTCTTTTCCTTCAGCTAAAGGGAAGAAGCCTCTCCTCAGCAAAGAAGTAAAACCCATGTCTGCCCCTTCAAATAAAAATTTTGCACTAGGTAGGAAGTTTGTGAAAACAACCAAAACTAGGACATAACCTTTACCTTCTGCTTTTATTTAAAGTTCTTCGAATAAAAAGAAATTTGGTAAATGTCCTTATCCAAAAACTCCCACTTGTCAGTGTTTAACTCTTTTACAAAATCTGAGGAATCACATGTTAAACCATCGCTGCATTTTTTCTGAGCATGTCTATAGATATCAAAATGTTAAATCTCATGAAAAAAATGAAGAAGCCCAAGCCTACAAAAGGTAAAGGAAATCAGCCCAAATCCAAGAGGGCTGATGAAAAAGAGGATGTCAAATCCCCTACTAACAAACGAGGACCCATCATGAAAGGGTACCTAAAACCTCTTAATTTGTCTTGCAGGACCAACATGTGCAACCATGGTACATGGACTCAGGTTGCTCCAGTCACATGACAGGTGATAGAAGTCAGTTGTCCTCATTCATTGAAAAATCTGGAGGATTTGTAACTTTTGGAGACAACAGCAAGGGAACTCTCATGGGATATGACACCCTCATCAAGGGGAACATATCAATCGCAAAGGTGGCTTATGTTGAAGGCTTGAAGCACAATCTATTAAACATATGTCAGTTCTGCGACAAAGGTCTTGAAGTATGATTTCGCAAAGGTTTCTACATTATCGAAACAAAGCCCAGCCAAACCATCATTAAGGCGAAGAGAGACCAAAATCTCTATCTTCTAGATTTTCAATCTTTTGTGGGTCAAAGACACTCTCTGCCTTGTCTCCCATAGGAGTGAAGAAAATTGGCTATGGCATCAAAAATTCTCTCATCTGAATTTTGATGTCTTGAAGAAATTAGCCAAACAGAAGTTGGTCAAAGGGATGTGCTCGTCGGTTTATTCAACCTTAGATTTCTACACAAAAAATGGAACTCGGCGCAAGTATACACCTTGAACTACTGCCGTCTCGTAACAAGTAATAATGGTATAAGTACCAGATATCCTTCCCACAAAGATAGCTTGTAAAGTTATTTCAAAAGTCCAGTCTATAAAAACTAGTTTAAGATGGCAAATCGAGGGATTTGATTTATATAAAATTAGGTGATTTGATTAACAACGAAGTAAAATATCAATCTTAAAAAGAAGCACAGGGTGCAAAGGTTGATTAAGACATTAAACAAATGATTCAGCAAAAAGGTGACATAGCATTCCTGTCACAATTATCTAAAATCAATAAATGATTTTATATAACTGTCATAGTATCAACTAACGGGTCAAACGGCCTCCAAAGAGCACATACCGGTCAACGTGCTATCAATACGATATTATCTATGTTAGACATCGTGAATCCTAGCACCACACAGTGTTATCATCCTACACCGTAGGGGTATAGCATTTGTCAGATAATAAAGCTATTTATAGCCTTCTCCTATTACCTCAGGTTTTGAAAGTCAATACATTTTTATACACAAAAGTTGTCAATTAATTATATGTAATCATCAAATGAAATATTAAGCACCTGAAACAAATAGTAAACTATAATGCTAATAAGACACCTTTGTACTTTCACATCGGCTTTGGTTTTAATTTCCCGTTACACCCCAAGCTAAGGCGTTTAGCCCATCATCGCTTGGTTTCTTCTCTCGAAGGATGCAAGGACTGAAAAATAAATAAATGATACGGAAAAGTAAATTGCAGAAAGTAAATTACAAGAAATGGAAATACTGGAATTTAAAGTACTGGAAAGTAAATGAGAGAAATATAAATGACTGAAAGTAAATTGCTGAAAACTAAAATACAGAAAGGTAAATTGCAGTAAAGTAAAATGCAGAAAAGTACAGACTGAAATAATTAAGACTGAAATTAAACTACTAAGAAATAAATACTTACTAATTAAGATTATTTTAATACATAAAGTAAGGACTAGACATAAAGTAAATACATGATTATTGAAAGGTGATAATTGAAAACATGAAAAGAAGAGAAAATTTGAAGTACTAAGAAGTGACAATTGAAAGCATGAAAAGAAGGGTTGACTTTGAAGAAACTTGCAAGGCAAGTAATGAAACTTGCAACACAAGTTTCGTTAACAAGACCAAAAAGTTACTTGCAAAGTCTTAAGAACTGATTATTTAGTCTACGTAAATTAGTCGTGAGCCACAAAAGGATGAAATCCAAAGTAAAACAAAAGATATCGACTAATTCGTAACTTGCAACGAAAATCAGAAAGCATATTGTAACTTGAAAGTAAGAACATAAATGAGATGAAGATTAAACACGAACATTTGTATTAAACTTGAGAAGGAAATCACACTTCACAAAAATTGGTTCTTGGTTGGAAGCAAGAAAACCGAAAGCACAAAACTGAAAACAATAATAATTAGAGAGCAATTGTCTCTAACTCAAAGATTGAGTGTAAAAAAGTGTGTAAGTGTGTGTTTAAACACCCTTAAACCTCTATTTATAGGCTAAGGAAGCTTGTACAATGGGAGCCGCCTAATAGGACAAAAGGAGCTTCAAAAATGGGTTTTGACCAGACCCAAGGCCGTTGACCCAGCAGCTTCAAGGGAGCAACCCAAGGAAATTCGGCCTAGGCAAAGGTGCAGCTCACGGACAGGTGCTATACTACATGACTGCTGCAGGATTTGGCCCAAAAATCATCAAAAATCTGCATAAACAGGGAATTAACATTAGATATGACATATTACCACAAATATATGAAGAAGACATAAAAAGACTCAATTAAGACACTAATGGGCAAATAAAACAAGTGAAAACGGTTAAGAAAATGGTGTAATAAGGTTAATAAATTAACAGTTATCACACCCCCAAACTTGAATTGTTGTTTGTCCCCAAACAACAGAAAATCACAAACTAAAAGACTCAAATTTCTAATAAACTAAAAAAATTGAGCATAAACATTCCATAGCCAAAGTATGCATATTTTTGAAATTTTTTGAATGAAAGTGTTATACTCTTGACTTGATGCTTGAAATCCATAGCCCTTCATAAACCTAGCTCCCCCAAACATAAATCTTTCATATTGCCAAACCATAAGCTAGCCTACATTTCTATTGCCATACTAGATTCAACAGATATTTTGGGACTTTGAATTGGGTTTTGCATTTGGCTTTTCTTTTCAATGCATGCCTTTTACCTCATCTCACTTTTTCACTCCATAGCATAATTTTACTGCTATGCATCTCATATTGAGGTATTTTGGACACTTTGGTCCTTTTCAAATAATTTGGTGTACTTTGACACTATTTTGTATGCACAAGACATGGAACTATGTTTCTTTGTTTGTCTTTTGGTCTTGATGCATATGTTTCATGAACTCTATTGTGTTTGGTACTTTTTAGAACCCTCCCCCAAACTTAAGGGAAACAATGTCCTCATTGTGAGTGTAACAAGGCTACAAATTGGCCAAGTTGAAATGATGGCCCAATTGAATCAAGTTCAAGCTTTGGAAATGGTTGGCTAGTTCTAGAGGCTTAATTTAAGACAAAGATGGTTAAACTGTGGATTATTGTGGCTATGACATCAATTCAAGCATTTGTACAACACATTAATCATTTATTCTATTTTTGGTGCATTTATGGCCAAAAGAATATATGCTACTAAAATCAGTGCCCAAAATCCTAAATTTAAACAGAAAAACAAAGATGAGAAGTCACAAGTGTGACTTGATCATTTTAAAAGTAAAATGACTCAAAGCTAAGCACTATTGAAATAGAAAAGCAAAGATAATCAAGCATAAGCATGGTATGATCATCTTAAATGAAAAGGACATAAAAACATATAAGAGAGGGACTGTCTCTTATGATCACAACAATACCGACACCAACATATTTTAAGACAACAAATAAAGAAACACAAGTTAAACATAAAAACACAGAGTATGGTAAGAAGGCATAACCTATCCTACTCAGATTGAGTAGGAGAGTCAGAATACTGTTGTAAGACTGAGGTTGAGATATCTGATAGTGGGAGCAACTTGTTAGAATATATCTATCTCCACTTATGCTTCAATCCTTTCCTCTGTATGTCCTTTACTCCTTTCTCATGAGTTGAAGATTTAATGGAAAAAATATGGGAACATTCGTCATTCCCATCAGGGTACCTAAGGGAATTAAAAACATTAAAAGTCACTTTTTGATTTTGGACTCTTATGGTTAACTCTCCCTTCGGTAAATCTATCAGTGTTCTTCCAGTAACTAGGAAAGGTCTTCCAAAGATAATGGGAATGTCCTTGTCAGCTTTAAAGTCTAAGATGATAAAATCAGTTGGGAAAATAAACTTATCAACCTGAACTAGGACATCCTCAATTTTTCCTTTAGGATAGGCTATGGACTTATCAGCTAATTGTAGAGTCACAGTTGTAGGTCTAGCTTCACCTATGCCTAGGGTATTGAAGATAGATAAAGGCATGAGGTTTATATTAGCACCTAAGTCACATAGAGCTTTTCCTCTCTCTTTTCCTCCAATTGAATAAGAGATTGTAAAACTTCCAGTATCTTTCAACTTAGGAAGGATTTTACTAGACAACAAAGCACTACACCCTTCAGTCAGAGCCACAGTCTCATACTCAGTCAACTTTTTTTTTACTCAAAATGCCTTTTAGAAACTTTGCATAACTTGGCATCTGCTCAACAACCTCAACCAAAGGTATGTTTATATGTAACTATTAAAAAACATCAAGAAATTTTCTAAATTGTAATTCTTCCTTTTGATTCCTTAATCTTTGGGGATAAGGAATATAAGGAGTGACTGGAATATGAGACGTAGTCTTTTGAAGAGTAGGTGCTGAAATGGTGTTCAAATGAGGTTCTACAATGGATTCTAATTCAGTTCTGCAAGGGATTATAGGACTGGTCTGGGAAACTATTGTGGGACTGCCACCAGATTGTGAGACATCCACTACAATATTTTCTTTGGGAGTCTGGATTGTCTTGGGTTCATCAGGAAATAACAATGGAACTTTTGATCTTTCTGAAATGGTTGTAATATCAATGGGTTTAACTATGAGTTTAGGTCCACTGATACTATCTGACTGGTTCATATGACTGGTAGTAATAGGAGATAGTACTGGGGTAACAGAATCTGGTACCACAGTTTTCTTTTCAGGCTCTGCTTTGTTTGGTTCTTTTTGTTCTTTTTGGGGATTTTCTATTAAAGTCTTATTACTCCTCAATGTTACAACCTTGACATACTCTTTTCCTTCTCTCTGAGGTGTCTCTGTATCACTGGGTAGAAAACCTATCGGTCTTTGTCTTATTTCCAAAGCTACTTGTCCAACCTGTTTTTCAAGGTTTCTGATTGAAGCCTGAGTTTGGGTTATGAACCCTTTCATCATTGCTTCCAAGGAAGTAGACGAATCAACAGGCTGATGTGCTGTATTTTGGAAAGAGGATTGATGACTTTGTTGTTGAAAACTTGTTTGCTGGTTGAAAATTGGTTGGGTAGGGTGTTGTTGGTAAAAATTGGGTTGGTGATTGTAGGAATCACTTTGATGTTGTTGTTGAAAACCAACAGGTTCATTCAATGTTGGAGCATTCCAGAAAAAATTTGGGTGTTGTTGCCACCCTACACAATAAGCTTGAGAATCAGAACAACCCCTGTTTTGATTTTCAAAAAAATTAATTGACTCTGGGTTATATGCACATTGATCAAATGGATGACCTCCTCCACATAACATACATGCTATAGAATTGACAGTAGGATACGATGTTGCATCAACAGTTCGCACATCTGGGCTAACATTCATATTCTTAATCATGTCAGTTACAGATGTGAGTTGTGTTGTAAATGCATTATATGCATCTGTTTCATGTATCCCAACTGTATTATTCTGTATTAATGCATGTGGATCAGCCCAATATCCATTATTATTTGAAATTTTCTCAAGCATGTCATACCCATCATTATAAGTAAAAG
This sequence comes from Cynara cardunculus var. scolymus, assembly GCF_001531365.2. Taxonomy (NCBI): domain Eukaryota; kingdom Viridiplantae; phylum Streptophyta; class Magnoliopsida; order Asterales; family Asteraceae; genus Cynara; species Cynara cardunculus. The sequence continues at coordinate 15,494,849 of NC_037544.1, read as the reverse complement.
TTGTGAAAGCTCCTCCTGCACTAGCATCAAGCATTTGCTTAGCAACAATTATTAAACCATTGTAAAACGTCTCTAGTTGGATACAATAAGGAATGCCATGGTAAGGGCATTTTCTCAACAATTCCTTGTACCTTTCCCAAGCATCAGGTGTTGCTTCATTATCCATTTGTCTAAACAAACATATTTCATTTCTGGATTCAGCATTCCTGTTGGGAGGAAAATATTTTATAAAAAATTTCTTTACAAGGTCATTCCAAGAGATTATAGAATTTGGTTTTAAAGAGTAAAACCATAATTTTGCTCTATCCCTAAGAGAAAATGGAAATAACTTCAGCCTTAAGGCATCATCAGACACTCCAGGGATAAGAAAACAATCAGTTATTTCTATTAAAGATTTTAAGTGTAAATGAGGGTCTTCAGATGGCAAACCACTAAATTGGCCAATAGTCTGCAACATCTGAAACATGACAGGTGTGAGCTCAAAGTGTGTTGCCTTAATTTGTGGCCTTAGCATTCCCGAATTTAATTGACTAAAAACAGGAATAGCATAGTCTATGATTCCTCTATCCTGAGAATCAGCAATATGTATGATGTCTCCATAATAGTAACAAGTGGTAGAAAAATTAGTTTTTATGAACTTTACTTTAAAACAAAAACATTAGCGTGCTATCCCCGGCAGCGGCGCCAAAAACTTGCTCGTCGGTTTATTCAACCATAGATTCAACACAAAAATAGAACTCGGCGCAAGTATACACCTTGAACTACTGTCGTCTCGTAACAAGTAATAATGGTATAAGTACCAGATATCGTTCCCATAAATATAGCTTGTAAATTTATTTCAAAAGTCGAATCTATAAAAAATAGTTTCAGATGGCAAATCAAGGGATTTGATTTATCTAAAATTGGGTGATTTGATTAACAACTAAGTAAAATATGAATCTTAAAAAGAAGCACAAGGTGCAAAGGTTGATTAAGACATTAAACAAATGATTCAGCAAAAAAGGGACATAGCAATAATATCACAATTATCTAAAATCAATAAATGATTTTATATAACTGTCACAGTATCAACTATTGGGTCAGACGGCCTCTCAAGAGCACACACCAGTCAACATGTTATCGATACGATATCATTTATGTTAGACGTCGTGAATCCTAGCACCACACAGTGTTACCATCCTACACCGTATGAGTATAGCATTTGTCTGATACTAAAGCTACTTATAGCCTTCTCCTATTACCCCAGGTTTTGAAAGTCAATACATTTTTATACACAAAATTAGTCGTCAATTAATTTTAATGTAATCATCAAATGAAATATTAAGCACCTGAAACAAATAGTAGACTATAATGCTAATAAGACACCTTTGTACTTTCACTTCGGCTTTGGTCTTAATTTCCCGTTACACCCCAATCTAAGGCGTATAGCCCATCATCGCTTGGTTTCTTCTTTCAAAGGATGTAAGGATTGAGAAATAAATAACTGATACATAAAAGTAAATTGCAGAAAGTAAATTACAAGAATTGGAAATATTGGAATTTTAAGTACTGGAAAGTAAATGACTGAAATATAAATGACTGAAAGTAAATTGCTGAAAATTAAAATACAGAAAGGTAAATTGCAGTAAAGTAAAATGCAGAAAAGTACAGACTGAAATAATAAAGACTGAAATGTAAATGACTGAAATAATACAACTAAGAAATAAATACTTACTAATTAAGATTATTCTAATACATAAAGTAAGGATTAGACATAAAGTAAATACTTGATTATTGAAAGGTGACAATTGAAAGCATGAAAAGAAGAGAAGACTTGAAGTACTAAGAAGTGACAATTGAAAGCAAGAAAAGAATGGTTGACTTTGAAGAAACTTGCAAGGCAAGTAATGACACTTGCAACACAAGTTTCATTAACAAGGCTGATTATTTAGTCTACGTAAATTAGTCGTGAGCCATAAAGGATGAAATCCAATGTAAAGCAACAGAGATCGACTAATTCGTAACTTGCATCAGAAATCAGAAAGCGTATTGTAAGTTGAAAGTAAGAACAGAAATGAGATAAAGATTAAAACACGAGCACTTGTATTAAACTTGAGAACGAAATCACACTTCACAAAAATCGGTTCTTGGTTGGAAGCAAGAAAACCGAAAGCACAAAACCGAAAACAATAATAATTAGAGAGCAATTGTTTCTAACACAAAGATTGAGTGTAAAAAAGTGTGTAAGTGCATGTTTAAAACAAAGTCTTAAACCTCTATTTATAGGCTAAGGAAGCTTGTACAATGGGAGCCACCTAATAGGACAAAGGAAGCTTCAAAAATGGGCTTTGACCAGGTCCAAGGCCATTGACTCAACAGCTTCAAGGGAGCAACCCAAGGAAATTCAGCCCAGGCAAAGGTGCAGCTCATGGATAGGTGCTATAGGATTCTTCCACACCTGCTCGTACAGGACTGCTGCAGGATTTGGCCCAAAAATCATCAAAAATCTGCATAAACAGGGAATTAACATTACATATGACATATTACCACAAATATATGAAGAAGACATAAAATGACTCAATTAAGACACTAATGGGAAAATAAAACAAGTGAAAATGGTTAAGAAAATGATGTAATAAGGTTAACAAATTAACACTTATCAGGATGTCTGATCTCAATTTCGAAAAACACCACCTCTGCTCAGCCTATGAGATGGGGAAGTTAAAACGGGCTTCTCACAAATACAAGTCATAAACTTTGAGCTCCAAGCCGTTGGACATGCTCCACATCGACCTCTATGGGCCAATCTCCACACAAAGCCGCTCTGGGAAGAAGTACATCCTTGTACTCTTTGATGAATTGTCAAGATATACATGGGTTGAATTCGTCAAGAAGAAATCAGACGATCCTGACCTCCTCATCGCGGTGATGAAAAGGCTCCAAGTGCTTCTACAACGCAAACTCATCAAAGTTAGAAGCGACAATGGAACAGAATTCAAGAATACGAAAATTGATGAATAACTCATCAGTGAAGGTATCTCTCAAAACTTTTCAGCAGCTAGAACTCCACATCAAAATGGAGTTGTTGAGCGAAGGAACAAAACCCTTGTAGAAGCAGCAAGGACCTTGCTTGCTTCATCTGAGCTACCCATTTCCTTCTGGGCTGAAGCAATTTGTACTGTCTGCTTCACCCCGAATCGTTCTATCATCAACAAGAGGCACCAAAAGACCCTATATGAACTCATCAACCAACGATGTCCAAATATCAAATATTTCCATGTATTTGGGTTCAAATGCTTTGTACTCAACGACATGGAATATCTTGGCAAGTTCGACAAGAAGGCTGATGAAGACATATTTCTAGGTTACTCACAAACCGCCAAGGCCTACAGAGTATTCGTCAGAAGGATAAAGATCGTGATAGTCCCCTTTAACAATGATCAATCTTCAATACATCTTCATAACAATGGCAGATCTAAGATATATCTTCAAGAACATAAGAGATGAACTTTGAGAGAGAAAGTCAAACATTCAAATCTAGTCAAACCTTCTTTACATAATCTGATTTTACAAATGAGCTCCCTTTTCTAAATTTACAAAGACATCACCCTATTTATAGGGTCAAACTTCTAAACAAAAGTCAAAAAAACCTATCTAAGAAAAGTCAAACACGATAACTTTTACAATTATAGACAATTTTATCTTTCAAGACGAATACAATTTTACATAGAATTTCATTCCTAACATTCTCGCCCTTTGTATTCAGACTTGAAAGAAATTCTGCACTTTGAGTCCTGTTTGAACTTTGAATCTTTAAGCAAATTATGTCATCTTCAAAAGAATTCTTCAACTTATAATCTTCAGACAATTATCTGTTGAGTAAGATCTTCTAACATTCTCCCCCCTCGAATGTAGAATCGCGATGATCTTCTCTTTTGACAATGTAGAACAGTAATTGTCAGAAACAATGCACAAGATGTGATCTTCAAAGGATCTTCAGACAACAAATCCCAAACTTTTCTTTGGTAAACTTTTGAAACATTGATCTTCTCATTCAAAAACTCTCAGTCGTTGTTACACATGAATAATTTTTCTGTGATTATCTCCAGTCGCACTACTTTTGAGTCTATTGCCAATTTCGAAGTTACTCCCCTTTGATCTTTCCATCAGATTCCCTTTAAAAAGTTCGGAAATGAATATTTCAATTCATTATTACATACTCCCTCTTATGATGAAATGAGAATCATTCCATCATATACAAGAATGAATGAAATTCTCCGCACAAGCCGTCAATTCATGAAGATGTAAGTAGATCTTTGCAAATCCACTTATTTAATCTTTTCATATTAAGGGAATGGGAAGGTAACA
>NC_037544.1:15483212-15490202 GCF_001531365.2 Cynara cardunculus var. scolymus | reverse complement strand
AACTTTCTCCGAATGAGAAATTGATAGATGATGAGTTGCGTGCCCCAAGTGTTATTGAAACACTTATCTGTTAAGAGATAAATGAGTAGCTGGTGGGGTTGTGACAAGAATTGGCCTGGGCTTTGCCTTTTTCAAATTTATCAGACTCAATATGTGGTATGCCCAGATTTTAGAAGTTTAGAACAGGATTTTCGTGTTCTTTTAATCCTGACACAACTCTAGTCAATTATTTTAGCTCACAACAACTACCCCTCTCATTTTCAATTTAGTCTCAGCACACAAACCCTTTTTTATTTAAGCTCACTCATATATGGTTGTCCTCTTGGGTAGGTCTGTCGGTTTTGACATTCCATAGAGGTATTTCTGATAAGCACTCAGTCCCTCCTAAAATAGTATGCTCAGTTGATTTCAATGGTTGATCAAAATATTATTTCTTTAAAGCACAATGATCAGATAAAAATTTGATCAAGAAATTTGGCTTTAAGCACAATTAACGAAAGAATGATGCGACAACGATTAGATTATTCGATATGCGAGAGAAATGAATGAAGATATGTAAGAACGAGTTTACAGATTCTGATAATAAAAAATTATCAAATGTATATGTATCAATGTAAAAAAATATCAGAAAACAAAGTTTGAATACAAACAACTGTATTATCACCGAAAAAGATTTTTGTATAAGAGACGTGATAATAACAGTTTGAAGAATAGCTGAAATAGGTATTGGAGTTATGTACGACGAGAAATTACACAAGTAAAATCTCAGGAAATACATGTTCAGAAAATGTACTCGTTAAAAAAAATCATTTTCCAAAAACATTTATTCAAAATTTCTAGAGACTCCCCCTAGAAAACAGATTTAAGTAATGATTCAGTTAAGCTCAAAAAAATAAAAAATTTAAGAAAACATTTTAAACTCGGGTTCTAAATTGAGTGTTTAGAAACTACACTCGGTAAAGCACAGGTCCTGAACTGAAATGTTCCGAAGCCTCGTTTGGAATAAAATACTACTCCCCCTGCATTGGTGTATCACTGAAATGATATTCTGATCAGCACAAAATGGACACACCTGCAAAACCAGATTAAGTACATTTTGGTACCCAAATGAACCTGGGTCCTATTTTGTTAGTATCGGGTTGGGGTATGTTGAAATTTCCAAACCAGTTATTTCTATAAGATATTTTCTTTTCAGTACTATTAACAGGATGATCAGGAATAAAATATGAACCGTACCAGTAATTGTGATCATACCTGTTTTTACCTTTCCAGTCCTTCTGATCTCTGTTGTCTGTTCTCCATCTGTTGGATGTCTTATTGTTTACAAAATCTGTTGATTTGCATGTGGAGCACATGATTCTTCTCTTGCTAAGATGAATCAAATCAGAAGTGGATCTCACAAAGCAAGGAAGATTGTTAGTAACAACAGAGTTCTGAGATAAAACAGATTCAGACTTATTAACCCAAATGCTTTTTACTTTTGAAGAGTAATTGGGTGATCCAATGACATACCCTTGATAATACTGATTAGAACGAGAATAGTTCTTAGAAAAAATAGATTTAGGACTACTTGAATAACTGTTCGATTTGGAACAATCACAAAAGTTAGTTTTACACTGTGATTGAGAACCAGTTGGGCTTTTAGCACACGAAAATCTTTGACTTTTTGTAAAAGATGGTCTCTTTCAGCAGCAACTAAATCATATTTCTTTTTCAGTTAAGTTCTCATGTTCAATTCAGTTTCAAGGTCTGTCTTTAGATCAGACAATTTCTTTGAAGTATCCAAAAACTTACCTTCTAATTCCTTCTTTAACCTTTCAAATATTTTCYTTTCTTTCTCAAACTTCTTTCTTTCTTCATCTGAACTTCCTTTATCATTCTCCGAAGCAATGTGAAGCCATTTCTTTTTCTCAGTAAGCTCTTTAGCAATTGCTGTATACTTCTTTGAAGTATTTCTTTTCTCAAGAGCAAATTGCTTTTTCTCTTCGTCTAAAGCCTTTTGCTTTAGATCAATGTTTTCGGACAATTTCTATAATTGACTCTGACAGTCTTCGGAGATGTCTTTCTTTTCTTTATCATTCTTGGCTCGTTCCAAGATGATAAGCTGTTCAAAATCTGAAATTTGATTTAAAAGAAATTTAGCATTCAGCTCAAGAGAATTAATCTTTTTCTCAAAGGATTTTCGTTCAGAATCAAATCTTTTCTCAATCTCTATAATCTTATTCTTTTATTTCTCTAAAACTTTCCTTTCAACATTCAAATCCTTCTCCGCTTTCAAAACCTTTTATTTCTCTAAATTCAAAAGCTTTCTTAGCTCAATTAGATCATTCTCATATTTATGATTTTTCTTAGTAAAGTCCTCAGTCTCTGTATTTGTTCTCCCAAAAGAGTTCCTCTCAGCATTTAGTTCATTTTGGAGTTTATTGAACAAATCTTTATTAGACTTACTCATATTTTCAAATCATCATCATAGTTTTTTCAGACCGAACTCAGATTTTTCTCAAGCTTTTCAATCTTATACTCAAATTCCTTCTCGATTCATTCACATTCTTCTCTATGATCTTTCTTTAAATCTTTGATATATTCCTCATTACCATAATTCTTAGTATATATATTTATGTATTTCTCTTTATAGTTCACAATGCTCTTTTCCAGCTCAACAATCCTCTCTTTCAACTTTTTGTCCTCTCTCTCATATGAAACTTTCATTTTAAAAATAGATTGATCAGTTATAGGATCTATGTAGTGAAATCAGATAAAAAAATCAAGAACAGTTAAGCTCAAAAAGAAAAATAAAAAAACACTAAAAACTGACGAGAATTTAGAAAATGACGAAGAAGTGTCAAAAATCAGTAAAAACAGTCAAAACTGTTGAAAACAGTTAAAACTTCTCAAAACAGTTAAAGACAGTTAAAAACTTCTCAAAACAATTAAAGACAGTTAGAGATAGACTTAAGCTGCCCTTCTACATAGAAGTGTTTGACAGCAAGATATTCCTCCCAATCATTAGTCCCTGCAATTCTGTGCAATCAAAACAGCAAATACAACAATCAAAATTTGATACCACTTTGCAATATAGATGAAAATCAAACAGTAATTTAAGTAAAATCCGATTAATACTTGGCTCCTTAATCCGCTCAAAGATGATATATGCTTAAATCACTCACCAATCACTGCATGGAAATATTCAACCTACAGCCGAAAACATCCAAACAAAAACTGTTCACTATACAAGCTTTCTGATCACTGCAGAAACCTGGTCAACACACATCAATCAATTCACAACCTCTCAAGTCCACTCAAAGCTACCTAAACCTGTTGTACATTGCTAAACCACCTCACTGCCCAAACTATTAAAACAAAGAAATCTGTAGTATTCACAAAAGCTCTACTTCACAACCTTCTGCATTGAAAGTTCAAACAGGTTTAATCGCTCAAAAATACAGCAAACTATGGAATTAAATCAGCAAAGTCTGTCATTTTCATATAATCATTCCATCCTAAACTAGTGTTATCCCCACTCTTATTATCAGCAGCAATACCAAACAAGTCAAGGTGGATTAAGCAGCATTTGACAAATGAAAATGAAGCCACAAGCAGCAAATGATCAACATGGCCAAAATCCTCAATAGATGCAAGCCCTGCAAAATCTTGGTTCAGACAGGATGGGAACACATCAATTTCAGGCCATGAGAAACTTACAGCCTCAAATCCTTAATGAAACAACAAGAACAAACAGTTGCAAACAAATCAAATCTGATAGAAGCTGTCAAAGTGATCAAACAAGCAGGTGAAATCAAACAGGTAGGTGCGATGCAAGGTCTAAAACAGATATATAGATGGGATTTAAAAAAAATTGCACTAGTTCAACAGTCTTGCAATCCTTATGATCAACAGCTGCAAACAAAAACTTTCAGCTCAACATTTAACTTCAATTCTACTTTCATTGTCAAGTTCTCCACAATTAGAAGAATGCCTTCAGCTAGCTCAATGGCATCAATAGAGAATGCAAGTCGTGCGATTTCAAGGAGTAAGCTTAAAGCAACAACCCTCAACAGTTTTGTAAATCACTCACAAAGAGGTTGTAAATTGTTTAAGAACCAGCCTAAACTACTCAAGTTTGTTTCCTTATTCGCTCAAGATGCTGTTTCTTAATAGTTCAAGACATACTTTGAATATGGTTAAGTTTGCTCACTTCACAACTCACTGCACAGTGTACAGATCAAGTAAATAGCGCAAAAGATATAACTCTCACTGTTTGCTCACAGTCCGCTCACTGTTTGCTCACAGTCCGCTCACAATGTATGAAATAGTCTGGTCAACACTAGTAGTAAAACCAGACCTCAAATCCTAAAATCGATCAATGTTCTGTAATCGAGCAAATTGACCAAAAACGAAAACAATGAAACAGATGATATGAGAAATTCAAATTAGGTCAAATTACATCAAAACTTCTATGCAATTTACACTAACAGATACTCAAACAGAGAGCGATTTACCTGAGCGATTTACAAAATTAGGTTAAGAAGCAGTGAGCGATAAAGAACCCGGTGAGATGTATTGAGCGATTTAGAATCCGGTCACTAATCCGGTTAAGAGTTGTATGAATCCGGACACTTATCCGGTCAAGAGTTAATCGAATTCGGACAAATCCACAAGTCTTGGACAAAAAGTGTAATCCGATCACAATATAAACCAACGATTTATACCCTTATCCACTCAAGATGTATGCGATTTACCTGCTAATCCGTTCAAGACTAAACTTAAATCGATCAAATATCCGCTCAAGAGGTGTACGATTAAGTCAGCGATTTAGATATCCGAAGAATGAGATTGAACCTTGGTCGTTCACAGCATACGCGATTTACAGCCTTGGTCGATCAAACCATGCCCGATGAACTTTCTAATTCGACTGGATTGTGCGATTTAGGGATGAACATTGTGTCTATGTGAAATGAAGAAATTGGATGATGCTGAGTGTAAAAATATGGGATGGGCTTTTGTGTGAAAAAATGGTCTTTAATCTTTTGAGCGATTTAACAAAATAAAGCAAAAACACAAAATAACAAAAATTATTAACTAAAAATGGATCAAAAGAACACTGATTTTTAAAAAATTCAAGAACACGAAAAAAATTTAAAAACACTAAAATCGATTAAATCGTGCTGTGTAATAATCAAATCACAAAAATTTGTGAATAACAAATATTCACAATTCAATTCCGAGCATTTTGATCACGATTTAAATACAAAAACACGAGATTTAAAAAAAAAAAAACTGGATCAAACTCTAAAAATTTTAAGAACACAACGAAGAACACAAAACAAATCAGAAAAAATTTCGAAAAAAATCTTCAAAAACATGATTTCTTATCTGATTTCGTGCACTCCTGCTCTTATACCAATTGATAGTCCCCTTTAACAATGATCAATCTTCAATACATCTTCATAACAATGGCAGATCTAAGATATATCTTCAAGAACATAAGAGATGAACTTTGAGAGAGAAAGTCAAACATTCAAATCTAGTCAAACCTTCTTTACGTAATCTGATTTTACAAATGAGCTCCCTTTTCTAAATTTACAAAGACATCACCCTATTTATAGGGTCAAACTTCTAAACAAAAGTCAAAGTCAAACCTATCTAAGAAAAGTCAAACACGATGACTTTTACAATTATAGACAATTTTATCTTTCAAGACGAATACAATTTTACATAGAATTTCATTCCTGACAGATCGTCATAGAAAGCATCAATGTGTCCTTTGATGATTCATCACCTATGACTTCTGGACACAGCAGTTCAGAACTCGGGYTAACAAAAGGAGCCTCTGATTCATCTCTATGAAAACCCAATGAATTAGACTTGGCTAAATTTTTTGAAGAACCTTCTAGAGCCGATGAAATACTTGAGATCTCCAATGCTGAAGGTACAACTCTTTCTGAAACTCGTGTTACTTCACCATCTTCTTCTTGTATGTCTTCAGAACTAGAGCATCACTCTAGATATGATCTCTTTGAGGGGGAACAAGCAGTTCCATCAGTCAATGAAGAACTGCATCCTGTTGCTCCAGAACCTCAATCTTGCACCAAATAGACAAAAGACCATCCTCATCACCAAATTATTGGTGATCCATAATCCGATGTAAGGACGAGATCTGCTACTGCCAATGAATGCCTCTTCGCAAATTTTCTTAGCATGAACGAACTGTACTTCAAAAAGTGGTGAACTACACCTCTGAATTCAATAACACGGCCAAGCAGGCGGTTATTGATATGCGCCGCTCTCTTGCTACGTTCAAATTCAGGGCGGACATAGAGATCACAAATGCCACAAATGTCGCCTCTGACATCATTGACCTCTTCGACACCAAGGTCAAGGCCATGGCTCCAGCTGGCGTGCAGAAGCCTCGAAGAAGAGAAGGCTTCACGACAATGAGGACCCAAACCAGTCTGGTCCTCCAAGTTGTCAAGAGGGGGAGAAATAGCGTGTTGCATCAACAAGTACCATCCCTATTGCTGGCCCCTATGCCTCTACTCCTAAAGAGGCAGCCCTTGCACCATCCAATCAACAATCCAGAGTTGTACACGCACAATAGGAGGTCATCAGAGAAGAGACGGTGCCAGCTGCACCAGGAGTAGCTACGCCGGCAAGGCAGATAGCCGATGAAGATGACGTCATCAAACTTCTTTCAATTTATGCCTCTTCATCATCATCAAGTCTATCATCCTCCATGGAATACTTCATGGAAACGTCTCCACCCACGAGGATTGATGAAAAAGAACTGGTAGTGGCAAACGTCATGGAGCCAGAGAAGAGGCAACAAAGAACAGAACATGCTCCTTGTAATATTTGGGTTATTTTATTAGATTTAATAATTTAAATCTTTATGTTTATATGAATATTTTATGTAGATGTGTGTGGGTGTAGGTGATGTAGTTATGTTAGCCGACCTTTGAGGGGCGGCCTATGTTTATCTGAATATTTTAT
>NC_037544.1:15481809-15483062 GCF_001531365.2 Cynara cardunculus var. scolymus | reverse complement strand
GACGTAGTTATGTTAGCCGACCTTTGAGGGCCGGCCTATGTTTATCTAAATATTTTATGTAGAAGTGTGTGGGTGTGGGTGACGTAGTTATGTTAACCGACCTTTGAGGGGCAGTCATACACTTACTATAAATAGCAAGTGTATGTGAAAGAAAAAGAAGCTTAGCACACATTTGAAACACTTTCTATATTTGGAAAGACTCCTTGGTGAATCCTACAGATTGGCAGAAAAAGAAGAAGAGAATTCAAAGCTAGGATATCTGATTTCTAAGGTGAGTGTATTAAAGCTTTGAGTATAAATTGTTTACATACAATTTAATAGTATTTGGAACTGGTCATTATGAATATAATATTTATGTGGATTATCTGTATATGGACAATAAACCGTTCAAGTGTTGTCCGGACTTGATGATAAGTCTGGTTAGTTAAAGCAGAGGCTCTAGTCGTGAAACCAGATGCTCTGGAAGAGAGACCAGAGGGGCTCTGGTAGAGAGACCAGAAGGGCTCTGGTCGAGTATGTTGAAATATATTCTAAGTATGGTTTGGAACCAGAGGCTCTTGTTGTGAAACCAGAAGCTCTGGAAGAGAGGCCAGAGGGGATCTGGTAGAGAGACCAGAGGGGCTCTGGTCGAGGATGTTGAAATATATTCCAATTCTGATTAGTTCAACCAGCGGCTCTGGTCGTGAAGACCAGAAGCTCTAGAAGAGAGACCAGAGGGGCTCTGGTCCTGATTGTCGAATTATATTCTAAGTCTGGTTGGTTCAACCAGAGGCTCTGGTTGTGAAGACCAGAAGCTCTGGGAGAGAGACAAGAGGGGCTCTGGTCCAGAATGTTGAAATATTTTCTAAGTGTGGTTTAGAACCAGAGGCTCTGGTCGTGAAGACCAGCAGCTCTGGAAGAGAGACAGAGGGGCTCTGGTCCTGGTTGTCAAAATATTTTCTAAGTATTGTTTGAAACCAGAGGCCCGATGGACCGAAGCAGTGTGTTTGTAATGGCGGTGTAACCGCGAGAAAGATGTAATGGCGGTGTAACTGCGAGAGAGATGTAATGGCGGTGTAACCGCGAGAGAGATGTAATGGCGGTGTAACCGCGAGAGAGATGTAATGGTGGTGTAATGGCGGTGTAACCACGAGAGAGATGTAATGGCGGTGTAACCGCAAGAGAGATGTAATGGCGGTGTAACCGCGAGAGAGATGAAATGGCGGTGTAACCGCGAGAGAGATGTAATGGCGGTGTAACCACGAGAGACATAA
>NC_037544.1:15476933-15481709 GCF_001531365.2 Cynara cardunculus var. scolymus | reverse complement strand
CTAAGCTGCTATTTATACTAGACCTTAACGACTTTTCTGACATGATCTAAAAAGGGTGAAATCATCTTAGCCGTCCAAATAAAGTCGATTAAAGGCCTAGTCACGTGAGAAGCACATGCAGCTAACAACCTTTGAAAAAAACAACATAACATGATCTTCACAGAAGACGAATCCGCAGACCCTCTGTGAGCCATCTCAGAGGCTCTGCTGTAGAAGACTTGTAGGTTCTTACTGCCAGAGGACCATTTTCCAGAACCTCTGTGAAAAACTTCAGAGGTTCTGTCATTCTTGACTTGTATTCTCAAACAGCTTCTGTTTTAGGTCATCTATTGTCTTCTGTGGAAGATACCCTTCTGTCAACACTTGCATAAAACTTTTTCATACTTTTACATTAAGTAAATATTGGAGCTAACAGATTCTTATGTAATTAATGATTGATGGCAAAATAGTAAGATTATGTTTTGTATTACTTTAATACATTTAAATGGGAGTTACAGTACTCCTTGAATTTAACCAACTTGAAATTATCAATGTGTTGTAAGTTATATTGTTTATGATTGTTCATAAACAAATGTATTTTGAAAATAATCAATAACACTTCAACAATCAACATTCTTAATCGAATGAGTTCGTTGTGTTTATTGTATCGTATAATATGAGTGATCAATATGAACATAGTAGCAGTCAACATGAATGAGCGTGCACTCAATGTTTAATAATGAACATTGTTCACATTGACAACTTGTTCATTGGTGAACACTGTTCATCAGTCACACATACGTATACATTCATGTATGTGTTCACTGATGAATATTTTCATATATGTTATGTTTTCATTGGTGAACAATGTTCATAAGCTACTCATAAATAACAATTGTTCATTAACACACCATTCATAAGTTACACATTACATATTAATAAATGAAGGAATAATTAAAGCTTGATGTCGGTTTCAAAACGATGAAGTAATTACCGTAAAAAGTAATTAATGCTAAAAGAAATCTCCATACTTTTTTTCCAAAATTACCCTTTGCTCATGATTGTTCACTTATGTTTATTAAGCATCATTTTTTAATTTGTTACAAAAATGTTATGATGAATTTTATCCATTTACAAAGATTAAAGGTTAGGATTGGTTCACAAAGTTAACACCATATATTGGGTTAACACATGAATTCACCCCTATGTGTGTGTGTATGTGTAAGTTTAAAATGTTAAAAAAGACTAAAGTTTTTAATACCTTCTGAATTACAAAACGTTGGGATTCGATCGATGAATGCCTTGACATATTGAATTTTTAATCGTGTCTTCTCCAGATTTGGAAGTACTGACTGATTAATAATTCCAATTTTCCTGCGAAGTCTAGCACGTTTACATATAACTTTTTGAACTACATATAACTGATAAGTGGGTAAAGATAGTAATCTTTTTTGTTTGAGTTTATGGCGCCTTTCAAACTTATTTTTCCTCTACCCTGGAAACAAATAATACACACATAATTATCATACATTTTAGATGAGACTCCAAGTTTAACATGACAATATACTTGATTAAGAAAGAGAGTAATAAGTAGTTATTTTCAACAAATAAGAAAACCATGTAATTACATAACCTAAATGACTAATTGTTTAATAATTTTTATAAGATGGAATATTTTGTATAACAATTTATAAGAAATAGATAGTGTGGTTAACTATATCTAAAACTTAATAACCAAATTAGAAATGAAATAGAAATGTGTTTTATTTGTTATGTATTGTCAAAAATTAATTAAATAAATGTATGAATTAAACATTAAAAATTTAAAATATTTATCGGATGCATGTTTAGCTATGAACTAATTCTCAGTTTTATAATCTACGTATATCATTTCACATCTTTAATAATATTTAATTTATAAATTAAAATTTTTGTTAACAAAATTAAAATAAATAAATATATGAAGCAAATCAAAGTTTAATAATATAAAATATTTTATTGTTTTAAACAATCAAAAAACCATAAATTAGATGGTCCAATTAAGCATTTCTAAAATTTATTAAGCAAATTACAAAGGAAGTAAAAAAATATTGGTATTTAATATTTTTTGTCTTTTTTATATATGTAGAGTATAATGTTTTTTTTATATCCTTAGTCTTGTAATTATTAAATCTCATATTGTTGCATCCTAAAAATGATGAGTTCTATCAAGTTTTGTAGTAAGCTAATTAATCAAACACTGAATTTATATAATACATTTGATCAAACATGTACTATTTAATGATATGAGAACTTTCAACAAAAAGGTAGCATGTATTTTAACTTAAGATTCATATTTTGCTAGCATATTTGCTACATACCTTGTTAGTCATTGGGATAATGAACTTTTGAAGACGAAAAGAAAAGATGTTGACAATCTTCCTTTAAAAACATAATACCATAAGCGTTTAATACAACTGTTTATGATTGTGATTTTTTTTTTATTAACCTGGATATTCAACCCGCTATGCGAGCCGACTAATCCCAGGACTACCACCTGCTTTGCAGATAGCTTGGAGTCACCGCATTTGAACCTCCGTGGCCACAAGGAGATTTTTATTTCTCCTTGGATTTGAACCTGAGACCTCCTGGTACTTTTGACCTTTGGAGCCATGCTCAAATCAATCACGCACCACCCTTGTGGTCTTATTATTGTGATTTAGAGTATAACATGTTTAATATTTATTCATAAATAATGGTTTTGTATTCATGATACATTAAAGAGGTAAATCATTAAATTTAATAAAAATATTAATATATTAAATTTGAATTAAACTCAATTAACTATTGGAATTAAATTAATTTAAATATTGTAAATATGCATAGAATAAAATTTATACATGCAATATTCTCCGTTCGTATGGTCCAAAACGAACGGTGTCACTAACGAGACTTAATATAAAGACACAAACAATTCAAAGCTACTAAAACTCTAAATGTACATTACAACTTTCTAAGCATAATTTAAAACTCAAAATATTACATTCCAGAAGCAAGTTTGAAAACTCCAAAAATTTGCACTCTTGTTCTCAAGTCCCACGCTATCAATCACTTGGAACCTGTCTTATTAAAAAACAAAATACGACTGAGCACAAGCTCAATGAATTGATTATAATATGAAATTCGAAATAACAATAGGTAACATTGATAATAAAGCGGAAGACATACAATTCAATTCAACTAAATTCATAAAAATCAAGACAGTTCACAATTCTCGCTTCAAAACATAATTTAAATAAAGCCCGTCAATTTCTGTAGTATTCATGGTGTGGCTAAACCACACGAACTATCGGGCTGGCGTGCGGGCACACACCACAAGTCCCCTGTGAATTTAAGCACGACCATATGGTGTGTAATCCTAGAATCGATTCATCCGCCCTAGAGCCAATACAATCTGCCTAGTCCACAAGATGGTTTCACGTATGCCACTATTGGGACTAACCCTGTGGAATGAGTTCACCTGCAGGACTCCATGACTACAAAGCCACCATATAAGACATCTTATCAATGTGCCCATCAATTGGGAGATGTTGAAAATTAAGAAAACTAATCATGTGTTACTACTTAGATGGTTTTCATATATATATTTCAATATACTTCATAAAATTATAAAACTATTTCAAATATGAGAATCAATAGGCTAAACTTAAGTGTTAAAAATAAAGGTTCAACGATTTATCATATAAGTACGTATTTTGTTGACCGCTTTTAAGTGATCAATCACTAGGCGGTGTACCACCATTACGAAAGGTCAAATACAAAAAACTAGTTGCCTAAGAGTTAAAATAAGTGAAATCTGTACCTTAACTGAAAATTGAGAAGTAATGCACGATCAATGGGATTCACGGTTAAGTTTGACTTGGTTGCGTGCCTAACGAATGCATAATTCAATTATTACTTAAACGATGTAAAACCATATCCTAATTCTACTAATAAGTTGCCTAGGTCCTACATGTAAATGAACAACTTATACTTCAAGAGGGACGACCGGATACGCATTGAGAAATTGACTCGACACTTAGCTTTATGCAATTTCTTTCCCGACTTTTAACAACTTCTGTCCCTCATTTTCTTGAGCATTTTTACACCACTTAAAGATGAATACAGAAAATACTATCTAAATGAAAGTTATAATATGATATGTTATGAATCTACTACTTTTAAAATCATCTCATTTGGATCATTTATCTATTTTAGACGAATTTTGCAAAACTGCAGTAAAATCCCATGTATAGTGTAAACACCCCCAAAACGACACTGTTTTGACCCCCTTAGAACCACAAACAGGTTTTGGACATCTGCAAAATATGAGCCTATTTCGACATACGGTTTATGATCTACGCACTGTCAAAGTACGGACCTGTACAGTCGGTAAAATCCGATTTCCACTTTTTTTTCAAACAAACTTTTATGATCTCAACTTCATAATTTTCTATATTTAAGTGTTGGAAATCAAGGGAATGTTTAAAACCTTTTAAACAAACAACATAAAAGAAACGCAGGAAAAAAAACAAAAACTTTATGTAAAACCATTTCCAAAAGCCAAGATTCGATTGAGTATTATAGATCAACCAAAAGATAAAACTAAGAACGACAAGATCTGAATCTTACCTCTTAAATCTGGAAGAATCTGATGTAGAAACAAACTTCCAAGCAAAAATGTCTCTATCGGTATCCACAGGAGCAATACCAATCGGATGCTAGTCCGTACTTCAATCAAAATAGAACTTCTCTTCTCTTCTTGAGTGAAAATCAATC
>NC_037544.1:15470075-15476878 GCF_001531365.2 Cynara cardunculus var. scolymus | reverse complement strand
GGGAGGGGGGGGGGGCGCCGTTTTCAAGAGGAAGGGAGGAAGATATTAGGTTAAACCCTAGTCTCTTAAATCCTATTCATTTTATAACCGCTTTCGTAGGCTTTTTCATCATATGAGCCCTAAGCCTTTTCCCTTTAGTTTAATCTAATTAAACTAACTTGACTCATTTAATATTTTTTAAATAATAAAACCCTTTAATCAATTAATCATATGGATATAATTAATTACCCCCATTTTATTTCTTAGATATTATTTCGACCCACTTAGCCAAATAACTCTGAAATAAACTTTTACTTCTTTTGATCGAATCGTAATATATCACATATTATTGGTATCATTATTGCTCTTTGTGTATGATCCCATAGGTTTATATGCAATCAATAATATAGCTAACACCGAATAGTCTTGTTCCTTGCACATAAATCCAACATTAAGTTCTCTAAAACATACCTCAGCATACTGAACAGTAAAACAAAGTCCAATGATCGGTAACCTAAGCTTAATCATGCAAGTTTACTCATTTCCACATTTAATCGAACACTTGGTGTGCGGTTAATTACATACACCAAATCTAACTATATTGATTCCATACTTTACCTTTTTAATTTGTATATCAATTTTAACCAATCCTAACATTCTAAATATGAAGTATATCATAATTTTAACAATATTAATCCATAAACTTAGACATAAACATAATTTATTAACCATGTCTCAAGAATCCTAACGTAAACATCCTAAAAAAGTGAAAGAAATTTTTATCTTTATGAAGGATTCATGGAGTTGATTCTGAATTTATAATTGTTACTTTGGTTCCTTCAACAATTCGAAAGAAATTTTAGAGAGAAGATGAGAGTTTAGAGAGAGAGAATGAGTGAAATGAAGAAGAAGCCTATGTGTTTACTCTTATGATCTATATATATATATGTATATATATAATTACTAAGAGTTTAAAAGTTTGATGGTTTAATCCCTCAACAATTACTGACCGTTATTTAAGTACGGTACAATTCGGGTAAACTAACGAGAATGTTTTTAAAACTCGGGTCTTATAATTCTCACTCCCTTAGAAGAGATTTCGTCCCCAAAATTGAATATATACATGAAACTTACATCAATTAAATAAGTTAAGGTACTTTCATCACATATGTTCTTCAGTTTCCCACGTCGCCTCACGTTCCGAGTGATTCTTCCAAAGAACTTTTACGAAAGGAATGACTTTCTTCCGTGTACCTTTCTCATCGTGATCAAAAATTTCCTCAAGGTCCTCGCAATAAGACATATTAGTATCTATGTGCTCCAAGGGATATTCAATGACATGTAGGGGATGATAGTTGTACCCTCGAAACGAAGAGACATGAAACACATTATGTACATGGGACAATTGTGGCGGTAGACCTAACCTGTAGGCCATAACTCCAACCCTTTCCATTATTTCAAAAGAACAAATATATATCGGGTTGAGTTTCCTTTTGAGACAGAAACGTTTAATACCACGAGTCAGGAAAATCTTCAAGAAGACTTTATCACCCGATTGGAACTCGATAGGTCGTCGTCGCTTGTCGGCGTAGCTCTTTTGACGAGCCTTAGCCTCTTTCATCATTTGAAGTGCAATTTCAATCTTCTAGGTAGTGACTTGTACTAATTATGGTCCTTCAAGAACACGTTCTCCAACTTCATTCCAACATGTCTGTGTTCGACATCTTCGGCCTTAAAGTGCTTCATATTGGACATGCCGATACTCGATTGCTAGCTATTGTTATAGGAGAACTCGATCAGGTACAAGTAGTTATCCCAACTTCCATGCCATTCCAATGCACATGCTCGGAGCATATCCTCCGATGTTTGAATCGTAAGTTCAGATTGCCATCAGTTTGTGGATGAAAGGCCGTATTAAAATTCAAACGTGTGCTCTAAGCTTTATTTAAACCTTCCCAAAATCGATATTTAAAGTGCGGGTCTCGATCTGAGGTAATCGATATAGGAGTGCCATGCAGATGCACAATCTCACGTTGGCATACTTCTGTTAGCTTATCAATTGCCCAAGTTTGTCGAACAAGAAGAAAATGAGCCGATTTTGTCAGTCGATCAACCACTACCCAGATTGCATCGTTTTTCAAGGCCGTGCTGGGTAATCCGACTACGAAGTCTATAGTTATGTGCTCCGATTTCCATACCAGAATGTTCAGCGATTATAGAACACCAACCAGACGTTAATGTTCAATTTTAGCTTGTTGACAAGTGAGACAACGAGCTACAAAATTGGTGATATCTCGTTTCATTCCAATCCACCAGAAATGGTTCCTCAAATCACGATACATTTTTGTTGTACTAGGATGAACCGAAAACATAAAGTTATGAGCTTCAGTCAGAATTATATCTCTAAGCTCCTAATCATTCGAAACACAAAGACGATCCTTAAACCACAACATATGATCATCATGGATTCTTAACTCTGAACTATAATTCTCTTGTGCCTGTTAAAAATTTTCCCATAATTCACTATCGTCTTGCTGGGCTTTTTTGATCCGAGAGATTAGAGTCAATTCTATCATTCGATTAGATAGAATTTTTGTTTTCAAACTTGGATAGATTTCCATTATGAATCATTCGATCTCCAAAGCCAACTCTGTAGACACAATTAAAGAAGAAACTTGTTCCATATCTTTACGGCTTAAGGCGTCGGCGGTTACATTAGCTTTGCCCAGATAATATTGTATCCGAACATCGTAATCTTTTAGAAGTTTGAGCCATCTTTATTGGCGATGTGACAACTCCGCATTGTGGGATTTCAGGTTAGTAATTTATTTCAGGATCTTGGTTGAAAACTAAGTCTTTTTAAGATTTAGTCTCAGAGATCGTCTTGTTAAGTCTGATTAGGTCATGTTTCGACGATAGCTAACCAAGTTCATTCATGCAAGCCAATTAGTCTTGAAATATTTCACAAAAAGATAAAGTTGATATTTTAGTCTCGTTCTCTTAAAATTCAAAATTTTTCCAAAGTTTCGATTTCTTTTATTATTTAGTTGTGGAGTTTTAAAATCTTTTGTCAAATTGTTTTGTTTATTTAAAATTATTGGGATTTAGTATTAAAAACATCTTGGGCTTGGGCCTTTAAAGGCCAGCCCATTCCTTCTCTAAGAAGCCTCATATAAATACCCCTTTCCTTTTTAAAATTCCTCATTCTCCAAAACTCAAGCTATACCGTCCTCTTTTTCTCTAACATCATTACCTTCCAACCGATCCCATTTTCTTGCAAAAACTCAAGATTTCTGCTATTCTTGAGACTTGTTTGTTTCATTCGGTCAAGAAAAAGATATGTTTTACGAACTGTTTTATTCCCTTTTAGTTGCTCGAACTCCTTTATCTTTATACTCGATTCTTTAAATAAATTTATGAGATTTAAAGAGGAGAGATTATTCATTAAAGACCTGCATGTKTCTTTATTTGATGATAATCTRTGACCCAAGATTCTTTAGTSTCTAAGAAAGAAGAAGWGAGTTCTTGCATGCGAGGTCCGATCATATTCTCGGATGATTAAATCTTGCATGCATCTTTAAATCGATTTTCTCATCTTGAAAGCTTGCTGGAATCGGAAATTTTATTGTTTTATTTCTTCCCTGGAAATTATTTAAAGTTGATGTTTTTGGTATTAAAAGTTTTGAATTCTTGAAAACGTTGAGCTCGAGACCCTCCCCATCATTGCTGTCATTCTTGGGCATGCAAACAATCTTGGGAGGCGTATGACTCAAGGTTGAGGARCTCTTGAAAARAGTGTTAWACCCACTCAAAATCCCTTGTTTTTGATMRATGGCGGCTGCCATCATTATTGTGGGATGAYATTTAATGATGTCATTAATAAGGTTTTAGAAGGTTCCTTTTTATTTAAATATTAAAAATATCGGCTTTATTTTATAAAAATATTTSATGGCTTTGCATTGGAACCAACTTTGCCCTACCTAAGTCAAGGAAACCATTAAGTTAATATAGCGCTGGTTGGTCTGTCAGGAGGTTCGAGCAAGCCTAGCAAGTCCCTAGAGGAAACACAAGGATATTCGCCAAACTAGTGAGTTTTCACGGCCCCACTTTTAATGCTTTTTATATGTTTTATGGGGGAAAAGCATGATATTGAGCAAACTTTGCATGTTTATGTTTTATGATACTTGTGACTAAAGAACTGTTTAGTCGATGCTTTAATTGGAATATTTTGGACTAAGGAACTGCTTAGTCAAGCTCTGTTGAAACCTCTGGACTAAGAAACTGCTTAGTCGGGTTATTATGTTTTGTTTGATAACTGTTATTGCACTTAGAATAAATGCTAAATTTATGCGCTTGAGAGTATATGTTTCCAAATAAAAGTCTCCATCCGTACACGCTACTTGTTAACTCGGGTACATTCCCGGGCCGTGGTATTGTGGATAGCCGCTATTGTGTTGACAGTCCCACCCAGAAAGGGGTGCACAATTACCTATGTTTTCTAGCCTAATCATGTGGAATTTGGACCACCGCTGAATTAGTGCTTTATCGAACCGTGGGACCTAAGTAGTGAACGGGCTACTTCTGGTTGTTCGAAAATTAATGGGGCATATTGGTCAGGGAAGGCTCAGTAGCGTCTCGAGTGTTACATCGCGAGGGATTTACATTTATTAAGTGCAAAGAATTCGCATAAGTTTGCTATTACTTGGTTTATGCATTGAAATGTTTTTTTGTGCATGTGAAAACCCGTGAGCTCACCAACTCTTTGTAGTTGACCTCGTTTTTATTTCCATGCTTTTCAGGTTCTAAGTGATTGGTTTGGATTTTAAGGGAGCATACTTGAGCCAAGATCGATTAAATCAAGTTTTTGATGTAATTATGAACGTTGTGTAAATTCTAACTCCTGTTATGTCGATGAACCGTTTTTGTTTTTGAACAACTTGAAATGGTGTTATTTATAAACTGTTGCTATGACCCGCTTGCCTGTTACATCTTGTGATTCCGCTTTAGCGGGGTGTTACAGATTTGGTATCAGAGCTTCAGTTATAGAGAACGCTGGTTTTCTTTAAAAACCATCGACTATAACCAAATTTTTTTTTCCAAATGATTTAATTTCCAAATGATTTTCATGAAATCTGAAATCATGTGTTTTAAAGCGGGTTTTATTGTTACATATCGTTTAAGTAGAGCCTGATCACCTGTGCTTAATTGATGTGTAATAAGAAGAAAACTTAATTGATCCTAACAAGAGGTATGCTCCAGCAAAAGAAATAATTTTGAAAAGCTTGAATCTTGTTGCACTTTTATGAATATCCGTTTCGTAGGACTAGAGGCGCTGGTCAAAAGGACCAGAGGCAAAGGAAATTAGAATGCTCGATTTCTTGTTAAGTGTCCATGTAGGACCAGAGGCAAAGGAAATTAGAATGCTCGATTTCTTGTTAAGTGTCCATGTAGGACCAGAGGCGCTGGTCAAGAAGACCAGAGGCGATGGAAGATAGAATGCTTGACTTTAGCCAAGTGTCCTTATTGGACCAGAGGCGCTGGTCAAGAAGACCAGAGGCGATGGAAGATAGAATACWTGACTCTAGCCAAGTGTCCTTATTGGACCAGAGGCGCTGGTCAAGAAGACCAGAGGTGATGGAAATTGTAGTGCTCTATTCTTGTTGAGTGTCCATGTAGGACCAGAGGCGATGGTCAAGAAGACCATAGGCGCTGGCCAAGAGCCGATGAAGAACCAGTGGATCGATGGAAGGATTTCTTAGAATTTCTCTAAGTATAGATATTGCCACAGAGGCTCTGGTCTCGCAACCAGATGCTCTGGTAAAGGCGAATAGAAGAACCAGATGACCGATGGAAGGATTTGTTAGAATTTCAAGGTATCGATGTTGCAACAGAGGCTCTGGTCTTATAACCAGAAGCCCTGGTAAGTGCACCAAGTAGAACCAGAGGCTCTGACCTCGCTACCAGAAGCTCTGGTAAGTGTATTAGGTCGATGAAGGTAAGATATATAAATATTTCTTGTGTGAGGAGTAAGACAGTTATTGATAGGATGGAGTTCCATTGAATTATCAGAAAAAACAATGAATAAGAATAACTTTTCTAAGGACTCTAAGTGCAACCAGAAGCTCTGGTCTCACGACCATAAGCTCTGGTAGTATAACCAGAGGATATAGTCTGCTTGTCATGACTTAGTTTTATTTAGAAGCTTCTATTTGAATCACTAAGCTTGTGCTAGACGATGCACTTTAGTAACCAAGGTTGTCCATGCCGCAGATCTCTAAAAATGTCTTCTAATCCAAGCGAATATTCCATCGACGAATCTGGATACGTAGTCGGTCGCTCCAGAAGGAACTTGAACCRCAACRAAGAGGTGGACCCGTATGACCAGGATACGGCTTCAAGTGATGCTGCTGACACACCACAAGTGTCCTACCTACCCCCGACGGAGCCAGTACCTGACATTTCGCCACAAACCTACCCCGGTCCAAGAACCAGGGTCACACCCAGGAAGAGAGTCCCACTGCCACAGAGGGTGACATTTGAGAATTCACAGAGGGTCGCAGGGGAGTCATCCCGACCCCATGAAGGGAGCAGAATGACTCAGATTGTGACTGGAATACCTGCGTCTTACCCTCAAGGGATGAATCCAACGGAAAGAGAGTGGGTAAGAAGAATTACAGCGGACACACAAGTACACAAGACTCGACTGAGWTATCAACATCACATCCTCAACAACTTGTCCGATGTAATGGAAGCACATCATGAGAGCCTAATAAGGAACAGAGAGGCTACTGCTGCAGCCCGACGTGAAATTAGAAGGTTGTATA
>NC_037544.1:15467247-15469056 GCF_001531365.2 Cynara cardunculus var. scolymus | reverse complement strand
TGCGATCCGGAGGGTTGGCCAAAGGAAAACGAAAGATAGAGGAGTATGGGGACCGAAGAATTGGAAGGAAATTCGACAAAAGCAGGAGAATGACAAGAAATTTTGGAGCCCAATCACAGGTGGTAAGGTAGGGCGATGCAGAAAGATGCAATATGTGCAAATTTCCACACCGAGGGAATTGTATCATCTGCCAGAGGTGTCGTCTAGGGGGCCACACGGCAAAGGACTGCCGGAAGCGCTTATGCTATGAGTGTGGAAGCCCAGACGGAAAACAGAGGAAAATGCAAACTAGAATCGACAGAATAGTGCAGGTAATTCAGGAAGTCAGGCTCGAGGGAGAGCTTTTGAATTGGGAGCCAGGGAAGCCAGAAAGGATCCCAATGTAGTTTCAGGTACGTTTCCTCTGAATAATGAATTTGCATCGATTTTATTTGACTCTGGGGCGGACAGAAGTTTTGTGTCACTAGACTTTARRYAGAGRATTAACTTAAAACCCCAGAAATTGAGAGAAGCCTTCGTAATCGAGTTTGCCAATGGCGAGGAATTCAAGGCTAGAAATGTAATTTTGAATTGCACTCTGAACTTAGCTAATAAGGATTTTAGTATAGACCTTATACCGATCGAACTAGGAAGTTTTGATGTAATTGTAGGAATGGATTGGCTATCCAAAAATCAAGCTGAGATTGTTTGTTCAGAAAAATTTATTCGAATTCCTCAAGAGGGAATGGAGCCAATTGTGGTCGAGGGAGATAAGCTAGACCGAATGTTTAAGCTGGTATCCTGCATGAARATGCAGAAGTATTTGAGGAAGAATTACACTGCATACCTGGCCCATGTGACTGACGGAAGGATCAAGGAGAATAAGGTTGAGGACGTATCGGTAGTTCGAGATTTTCCCGATGTTTTCCCTGAGGAATTGCCAGGCCTGCCCCCACAGAGACAAGTCGAGTTCGGTATCGACTTAGTTCCTGGAGCTGCCCCAGTAGCAAGGGCGCCATACCGCTTGGCACCCTCAGAAATGCAAGAGATGTCGACCCAACTCCAGGAGCTGCTAGATAAAGGATTTATTAGACCAAGTTACTCGCCCTGGGGAGCACCGGTACTATTTGTCAAAAAGAAGGATGGGTCAATGCGAATGTGCATTAACTATAGAGAGCTCAATAAGCTAACCATTAAGAATAGATACCCCTTCCCTAGAATCGATGACCTATTTGATCAACTTCAAGGGGCAGTCTATTTTTCCAAGATTGACTTACGATCCGGGTATCACCAGGTGAGGGTTCGGGAAGAGGACATTCCCAAGACAGCCTWCAGGACCCGATACGACCATTATGAATTCATGGTTATGCCATTCGGGCTAACCAATGCACCAGCCGTCTTCATGGACCTAATGAATAGAATTTCTAGACCATATCTGGATAAATTCGTAATCGTCTTCGTAGATGACATACTAATTTATTCAAGAAGCCGAGAGGACCATGAGCGACAACTAAGGGTGATTTTGGAGGTACTCCGAAATGAGAAGCTGTATACCAAATTTTCCAAGTGTGAATTCTGGTTATAGAAAGTTCAGTTTCTGGGCCATGTAGTTAACAAGAGAGGAATCCAGGTGGATCCTGTCAAAATTGAGGCTATTAGAAATTGGGAAGCCCCGAGAACCCCTACAGAGATCCGCCAGTTTCTTGGGTTAGCAGGCTGTTACCGGCGATTCATCGCAATTTTTTCAAAAATTACGCAGCCGCTCACTGCTTTAACCCAAAAGGATAAGAAGTTCATTTGGAGTGAGAAGCAAGAGGAAGCCTTCGAAAC
>NC_037544.1:15450663-15466085 GCF_001531365.2 Cynara cardunculus var. scolymus | reverse complement strand
TGGACCTAAGCACTTCTTATCACCCTCAGACAGATGGACAAACCGAAAGAACAATCCAAACCCTGGAAGACATGTTGCGAGCCTGTGTTTTAGATTTTGGTGGAAGCTGGGACACGCATCTTCCATTAGTGGAATTTGCCTACAATAACAACTACCATACCAGCATCCAATGTGCGCCTTATGAAGCTTTGTATGGGCGCAAGTGTAGATCTCCATTGTGTTGGTCAGAAATTGGCGATAAACAGTTAACTGGACCCGACGTTATCCAAGAGACCACTGATAAGATTATAGTAATCAGAAATCGACTCAAGGCTGCAAGGGATCGTCAGAAAAACTATGCTCACAATCGGAGGAAACCATTAGAATTCCAGAAAGGCGATAAAGTTTTCTTGAAGGTCTCACCCTGGAAAGGAGTGATGCGATTTGGAAAGAGAGGCAAGTTGGGCCCTCGTTATATTGGCCCTTTCGAAATAACAGAAAAGATAGGACCAGTGGCATATAAGCTAGATTTGCCCCCAGAGTTAAGCACTATTCATGATACCTTCCATGTATCGAATCTCAAGAGATGCCTAACAGATGAAACTCAAGTAATGCCACTAGAAGACGTGCAGGTTAGCGATCAACTGCATTTCGTTGAGAAACCCATAGAGATCATGGACAGAGAAGTTAAGCAGTTGAGGCGTAGTAGGATTCCCATAGTAAAAGTCCATTGGGACTCCAAGCATGGACCGGAGTACATATGGGAAAGGGAAGATTTCATGAAAAACAAGTATCCCTACTTGTTCTCAAAGCCAACCATGATTTGAATTTGACGATTAAATTTCGGGACGAAATTTTTCTGGCTTGGGGAGACTGTGACAACTCTGCATTGTGGGATTTCAGGTTAGTACTTTATTTCAGGATCTTGGTTGAAAACTAAGTCTTTTTAAGATTTAGTCTCAAAGATCATCTTGTTAAGTCTGATTAGGTCATGTTTCGACGATAGCTAACCAAGTTCACTCATGCAAACCAATTAGTCTTGAAATATTTCACAAAAAGATAAAGTTGATATTTTAGTCTCGTTCTCTTAAAATTCAAAAATTTTCCAAAGTTTCGATTTCTTTTATTATTTAGTTATGGAGTTTTAAAATCTTTTGTCAAATTGTTTTGTTTATTAAAAATTATTGGGATTTAGTATTAAAAACATCTTGCGCTTGGGCCTTTAAAGGCCAACCCATTCCTTCTCTAAGAAGCCTCATATAAATACCCCTTTCCTTTTTAAAATTCCTCATTCTCCAAAACTCAAGCTATACCGTCCTCTCTTTCTCTAACATCATTACCTTCCAACCGATCCCATTTTCTTGCAAAAACTCAAGATTTCTGCTGTTCTTGAGACTTGTTTGTTTCATTCGGTCAAGAAAAAGGTATGTTTTACGAACTGTTTTATTCACTTTTAGTTGCTCGAACTCCTTTATCTTTATACTCGATTCTTTAAATAAATTTATGAGATTTAAAGAGGAGAGATTATTCATTAAAGACCTGCATGTGTCTTTATTTGATGATAATCTGTGACCCAAGATTCTTTAGTGTCTAAGAAAGAAGAAGAGAGTTCTTGCATGCGAGGTCCGATCATATTCTCGGATGATTAAATCTTGCATGCATCTTTAAATCGATTTTCTCATCTTGAAAGCTTGCTGGAATCGGAAATTTTATTGTTTTATTTCTTCCCTGGAAATTATTTAAAGTTGATGTTTTTGGTATTAAAAGTTCTGAATTCTTAAAAACGTTGAGCTCGAGACCCTCCCCATCATTGCTGTCATTCTTGGGCATGCAAACAATCTTGGGAGGCGTATGACTCAAGGTTGAGGAGCTCTTGAAAAAAGTGTTATACCCACTCAAAATCCCTTGTTTTTGATAGATGGCGGCTGCCATCATTATTGTGGGATGACATTTAATGATGTCATTAATAAGGTTTTAGAAGGTTCCTTTTTATTTAAATATTAAAAATATCGGCTTTATTTTATAAAAATATTTGATGGCTTTGCATTGGAACCAACTCTGCCCTACCTAAGTCAAGGAAACCATTAAGTTAATATAGCGCTGGTTGGTCTGTCAGGAGGTTCGAGCAAGCCTAGCAAGTCCCTAGAGGAAACACACGGATATTCACCAAACTAGTGAGTTTTCACGGCACCACTTTTAATGCTTTTTATATGTTTTATGGGGGAAAAGCATGATATTGAGCAAACTTTGCATGTTTATGTTTTATGATACTTGTGACTAAAGAACTGTTTAGTCAATGCTTTAATTGGAATATTTTGGACTAAGGAACTGCTTAGTCAAGCTCTGTTGAAACCTCTGGACTAAGGAACTGCTTAGTCGGGTTATTATGTTTTGTTTGATAACTGTTATTGCACTTAGAATAAATGCTAAATTTATGCGCTTGAGAGTATATGTTTCCAAATAAAAGTCTCCGTCCGTACATGCTACTTGTTAACTCGGGTACATTCCCGGGCCGTGGTATTGTGGATAGCCGCTATTGTGTTGACAGTCCCACCCAAAAAGGGGTGCACAATTACCTATGTTTTCTAGCCTAATCATGTGGAATTTGGACCACCGCTGAATTAGTGCTTTATCGAACCGTGGGACCTAAGTAGTGAACGGGCTACTTCTGGTTGTTCGAAAATTAATGGGGCATATTGGTCAGGTAAGGCTCAGTAGCGTCTCAAGTGTTACATCGCGAGGGATTTACATTTATTAAGTGCAAAGAATTCGCATAAGTTTGCTATTACTTGGTTTATGCATTGAAATGTTTTTTTTGTGCATGTGAAAACCCGTGAGCTCACCAACTCTTTGTAGTTGACCTCGTTTTTATTTCCATGCTTTTCAGGTTCTAAGTGAGTGGTTTGGATTTTAAGGGAGCATACTTGAGCCAAGATCGATTAAGTCAAGTTTTTGATGTAATTATGAACGTTGTGTAAATTCTAACTCCTGTTATGTCGATGAACCGTTTTGTTTTTGAACAACTTGAAATGGTGTTATTTATAAACTGTTGTTATGACCCGCTTGCCTGTTACATCTCGTGATTCCGCTTTTGCGGGGTGTGACAGGCGCGTATTAACTCTTCTTGAGTAAAGATATATTGAGGCTTCTGTGGTCGGTGAAAACTTCACAGATCTTACCGTACACATAATGATGCCAGATCTTGAGTGCGAAGATGATCACAACCAATTCAAGGTCGTAAGTCGGATAATTGACCTCACAAGATTTTAATTGAAGAGAAACATGTGCGATTACTTTTCCATTTTGCATAAGAATGCAACCGAGACCGTTTTATGAAGCATCACAATGAACTTGAAACCTAGCGGTTCCATATGGCAATACAAGAATAAGTGCGGTAAGCCGGTAACTAATCGATGCTTTAGTTCCTTAAAACTACATTTTTGTTCAGGACCCTAATTTATTTTAACTCTTTTTTGGAGTAATCGGGTCAATGGAAGAGATGTTTTAGGAAAATCTTCAACGAATCATCTGTAATAACCAACTAGTCCAGAAAACAACAAACTTCAGATACGTTCGAAGGTTGCGGCCTTTTTGTGACGGTTTCAATTTTCACCAGATCGACTTTGACACCTTTAAAGGGGATTACATGCCCAAGAAAAGAAACTTGAGTGAGCTAGAACTCGCATTTAGAATGTTTTGCATATAACTTTTTTGTTTGAAGAGCCTCTAAAACGATTTGAAGATGTTGATCATGTTGCTTTCTTGACTTCGAGTAGATCAAGATGTCATCAATAAACACAATAACAAATTCGTCGAGGTAATCTTTAAAAACCCGATACATAAGATCCATAAAGACCGTTGAAGCATTAGTTAGCCTGAAAAGCATTCCCATGAATTCGTAATGTCTGTAACGAGTTCTGAATGCGGTTTTGGAATATCACAATCTCGGATATGAAGTTGATGGTATTCGGAGCGAAGATCAATCTTGGAGAAGTACTATGCTCCTTGTAATTGATCAAACAAATCATCAATTCTCAGCAACGGATACTTGTACGAATCATTACTTTATTAAGCATCTGATAATCGACAAAAGGACGCATCGTACCGTCTTTCTTTCTAATGAAGAGAACCGAAGCTCCCCAACGTGAAACACTGGGCTGAATGAAACCTTTCTTCAATAGATCATCAAGTTCATTTTTAAGCTCTTTTATTTCAGCTGGAACCATTTGATAGGGAGCCTTGGAAATAGGAGAAACTCTCGGGACTAGATCGATGGTGAATTCGACTTCCCATACTGGTGGTATACCCGGTAGATCGTCGGGAAACACATCAAGATATTCAGAAATAACATGTATGGATGCAGATATAGGAAATACCTGTTTGGGATCTTGTATATCAACAAAAAAACTTTCATTTCTTTGCCACATATACCGGTCCACAGTAATAGAGACTACCGCACTAACATCTTCTTTTGGAGTACCTCCTTGGAAGATTTCCTCTAGGTTTTCCTATATCCCCAAATAGTATTTGTTTAGCGTTACAGTCTATAATATTCCGGTGATGTGACAACCAATCCATACCCGATATTAAATCAAAGTGAGACATATACATTGGAAGTAGATCGACCTCCCATATGTAGTCCCCAATAAGCAACAGACTGTTGGAAAATCGAGTTAACACACAAATTGAACCACCTATAGGGGTAGATATTCCCTCTCGAAATTCGATTGTTTGTTCATAAGGTTTTAACTAGAATCCTAATTGTTCAGAAACAGCCGAGTGTGTTGCCCCAATATCAAATGTAGTATAAACAGATAAATCAATTAATTTAACAGGATCCGAAATCATACTCACTTGAGATTTTCTTCTTAGTAATGAAAAGACTCGTCCACTAGTACTTGGTTGATTTCCTTTCCTTTTGTCAGTTTTGACCTGAGCTTTAGGACAATCTTTGGCCATATACCCCTGTTCTCGATAGTTGAAACAAGAGTCAATCATCTTTAGGCACGGACCCGATCGATGTCAAATATTACACCGATCACAAATATGAGAAAGGCTAGAAACATTTTGACTCCCATTGCTAGAAAACACTGGAAATTATGGCTTGAATAATTTGAGCTTCTTTGCATTCACTGCTCAACTTTGATTTCACTAAATGAGGGTTGCTTTGGAAAGATTCAGATCCATGTTTCTTATTGTCAACGCATGAGACTACGATTAATGTTATTTGATGCGTCGGCCACTTCAGTAACGGTTTTGAAAGGATTATTCAAGAGACGATCTTTATACCTCGAGTTGAGAGTCTATTTGAATTTGTAAGCTTGTTGAACTTGAGTGCTTATGGTATTTCCTGCAAAATGAGAAAAATTGAGAAAACACGCCATGTAGTCGGCAATTGTTTCTTTCTTGCGTTATTGAATCGTTGCATATTCTCGCACATAGACATCACGATCTGCCGAGGTAAAGTACTATTTGAAGAAAAATTGCTTGAAACTATCCTAAGACAAGTCTTTAACAGACGAGTCAGTTTCGATGCAAGTTTCCCACCAATTATTGGCTTCTTTCTCAAACATATAAGTAGCTAAGAGGACCCGATACTGATCTGGAACATCCAAGACATTGAAAATCTTTTCTATGTGTCGAATCCTATGTTTTCGACATCAACTGAATCTACGGCAACTGAGAAGACTTAAGGTTTCTGTTTGTTAAACCTTTTTAGCCATGTATATATATCTCCGGTTAGGTTACCAGAACTAGATCCAGGATTTCAACTATTTGTTGGAGGACCAGGATTTTGGTTCAGAGGAAGATTTTATGCTGCCTGTTGCAGAGCCTGGATGGCATGCTCGAGGTATGTAGGCATCATACTTGACATGGTCTGACGGACCACCTCAAGAATATTAGGCTCACTTCCACTGTCCATTGGGTTGGGGTTTGGGTTACCATTGGGCTGAAATCTGGATCTGCGTGAGTGACCATGTCTCGACATTCTAAAATAGAACAACATGAAGATCAGAATTCAGAACAGTTATGGATCAGAAAAACGATAATTGGAATTAAAGTCTAGTATACCGTTCTTATGTCTACCCATTCCTCACAGGTCAAGCCTACTTAATCTACAAGTCAAAACCTATGCTCTGATACCACATTTGCAACATCCCCAATCCATATGGTCCGGAGCTAGCGGTGTCACTAACGGGACTTGATATAAAGACACAAACGATTCAGAGCTACTAAAACTCCAAACATAGATTCAAACTTTCTAAGAATAATTTACAACTCAAAAGATTACATTCCAAAAGCAAGTTTGAAAACTCCTAGAAATTGCACTCTCGATCTCAAGTCGCGCCTTATCAATCACTTGGAACCTGCTGTGTCAGAAAACAAAACAAGGCTGAGCACAGGCTCAGTGAAGAAATTATAATATGAAATTCGAAATAACAATAGGTAACAATGATGATAAAGCAAAAGATATACAATTCAATTAAGCTAAATTCATAAAAATCAAAACGGTTCACAATTCTCACTTCAAAACATAATTTAAACAAATTCCATCAATTGTTGTAGTGTTCATGGTGTAATGTTCGGTTTCAAGTTATAATTGATTGGGGTTCAAGTATATAGTAGTGTAAGTAGAGGGGTAAAAATCTGGCATTTGTTGGAAATAGAGGGACCAATTGGTAAATTTGATCACCTTCTTGTGGTATTAGAATTTTGGTCTAGTAAGTAGGTTTGAAAAAAAAATTGTCACATGAGGGGATGAGG
This sequence comes from Cynara cardunculus var. scolymus, assembly GCF_001531365.2. Taxonomy (NCBI): domain Eukaryota; kingdom Viridiplantae; phylum Streptophyta; class Magnoliopsida; order Asterales; family Asteraceae; genus Cynara; species Cynara cardunculus. The sequence goes on along the minus strand of NC_037544.1, from coordinate 15,459,341 downwards.
CTGGTGCATGCCCATGCACCGCCTCATCTCTTAAACTATATATATATATATATATATATAGGTTGGTTATGAAAGGGAGAGGGTTTGGTTGGTTTAATCAGAGGAATTTTCTTGAAAATCTAAGAACTGAATAGATTAAGTAAGGTCCAGTTTCGGTAAATATCCTATAAGGTGAGTTTTTACAAAGCTTTGGTAAAATACATGTTATTACGTTACATGTGATTTACCTTGATACATGAAATTATGTATGGATTCAAACTAACACGTGAAAGTATTATATTCTAAGTCTGCTATAGCTTTTCATCACTCATCACTACATTCGATAAGGCCTGGTCATCAATCAAAGCCTTTTTTGGATTGGGCATTCATCGCTTAAAGCCTTGACCGATGAGGGAAGTCATTGCCCAAGTGTTGTTCAGATTGGGCATTCATCGTCCATATGTTGTCCGATGAGGGCATTCATAGCCCATGTGTTGTCCGATGAGGGCAGTCATCGCCCATGTAATGTCCGATGAGGGTATTTATCACCCAACAATTGTTCTATGAGGATATTCCAAATTTTGAGTATTGTGTTGGTACACCATGTATACTTGGTGGGATACCTGCGATAAATGGCAGGACAACCATGATACTTGGCGAGATAACTACGATAAATGGCGGGGCAGCCATGATAGTTGACGGGATAACCACGATAGATAGTGGGGAAACAATGATATTTGGCGGAATAACCGTGATAGATGGCGGGGCTGCCGCAACAGTTTTAACAATAGAAATATGGATTGAAGTTATTATTATTTAAATGCTGAAAATTTTATACGATGGAAATCACTCACTAGACCTTTCGATCTAACCCTCAGTTGTTGTAAATCTATTTTGTAGGTCAGCTCACGTTGGATAATAAGGGCAAGGGAAAAATATGACTAGCAGTTGAACTAGTTCTTGTTAGATCTGCTTTTGTTTGAGTTTAGACTCATTACTCATATATATATGTATATGACTGGTTTGTTGTATGTGCTGGAACCTGTATTATGTTATAACATGTTTAATATGACATTCATTTCTGTTGGAATGTTTGTTTATATGTGAATGTTACAGTTGGTATCAGAGCCCTAGTTTAAGAGATCTAGTTATTTCCCTGGTACTTAGACTTAAACTAGATGCGTTAATCATTTGATAATAGGTTCAACTGGGATTTCGAGCCTCAGAATATGTTAAATATAATTCGGTCTAAAGTGACAGAAAGTACGATAGATTTAAATTACACAAGGCCAATGTAATCATAAGTTTATAGGTGCTTGTTTTAACTTGAACATCTTATTATATTTAGGTATGTGATTAATTGTATACATGTTTATTGTTGCAGTTAAGAGTGTTAGATAAGATGGCAGATAATCCTGTACGTTCCATTAGAAATGTGTCTATGAATTTTGATGGGGAGAATTTTGAATTAAGGAGTATCCCTGAGGGAACATCTGCGGGTCAAGGATGGGACCGGAGAAGAGGAATTTTGAACACTGAAGTAAATCCAGAAGTTACTGTAACAGTAGAAACAAGGAGCCAAGGTTGGGACCGAGGTAGAGGGAGAGGTATACAACAGAAAATTCATGTTGAACAGGAAATGTCAATACAAGAAATCTCAATGTCAGGTTATGGTCATGGCAGAGCAAGGGGCAGAGGTTGTGACAACCACATTTGTACCACATACCTCATCATCTGTACCAAGGGAGGGGTGATATTAAGATGTTTCTAGCCTGCAAGCCTTTAAGTTTTCTGGTGAACGTGATCCTGTTAAGGCCATGTGTTGGCTCAAAAAACAAAGTTTAGTCTAAAAACCAGTGTATGGGAGGCAAGACTGGTGGCCAGGACCAGGCCTATAGGGTGGCACTGAACACTGGTGCCTCTGTGATATGCCAAATAAAGATCAACTACGCTGGTGTGATCTTTAAAGATCTGCGCTGAAGCTGAACAAGCACCCGCGAGAAAATGTGGTAACTTATACCAGATTCCTGTGCATGGTATTTGCCAAAATCTTTGGTAACAAATACCCTACAGAAGGCAACATGCCCATTTGCAGGCTTGGGGTCTAGAATCTTGGACCACAATCTTAACCTGTAGATGTTGGGCTGTTTGCACCTATGCTCGCCATTGCCAATGGTACATGTATGTCTTTTACCCCTTCTCTCTCCCAAGTGGTTAGGACTGAGGCAAACCTCCCTTAGCCTATCCCAACACCACAACCATATCCTCTAAGAGGACCTCCTCTCAAGCCCATATTGGTCCTTCATTGAGGGCGAAGAAAGCCAAAAAGGGGGCATCCAAATCCCTGACTATTACCTCCCAATAAGTTTCATTCATTGAAACAAGCCTTATCCCTGAGGCGTTTTCTTCGACCCCCTTCAAGCTTTTCAGTGTTCTCCATAGACACTGTCGTACACGTGGCTCCTCACCTAACTGCCTTAGTGATCCAAATCAGTGGAGGTGAGAATATCAGCATTGCCATTGCTAAACACTCATAACCACCTCTCTTAGCCATTCTCTCATCCCCTTCTCAATTGGTATCTACATATGCTCATGACTCACCAGTGATTGTCCCCACTGATGAGGAAGTACCCACCATAGGACCTGAGGTGACTCCTCTCGAGGTGCCTCAGTCACAGGCTGCCTATCGTCACGAGGGCGAATTGGAGACAACCAGTGTTAATCCTTCAGATGACCCTTATGCTTAAAATCTTCCTTCTCTATTAGGTCCTTATGCTACAGAACTTTCAACCATGGAAACTGACGTCTATGACATGAATGAAGATATAAACTCCTTCTACCTGTTGTGGCGAGCGTCTTAGAGAAACTGGACCAAGTCCATCAAGATATGCCCATCAAGGAAGACCTCACCTCTGGCCTCTCTGCTGTCAAAGCTGAGGTCAACAGGGTGAAGGAGATGCTGACTATGGTGCAATTTGATGTACACACCAACACTAAGGCCATCACTGCTTTAAACAGTAATGATAAGTTTATATTTAATCATGTTTTATAAATAATCTAGTACATATTATAATGTTTATATAGCTTATAGAACCCCTTTAATTTAATTATTGATTGGTCTTTGATAGGTGCAAAAAGGATGGATTTTAATACAGACAGAGCATATATTTCGAAACTGTTACAAGGTTGGGCATAGTTTTCTGAAGGGATATGAGGATGAGCATAGTTATGAAATGGGTTCTGGACTGCGCATACGAATTTAAATGGCGTGAAAATGAAGCATATTTTCTCAAATGTTGCTTAAAAAAGGAGATGTCACAAGATTTTGAGGAAAATGAGAGGTTTTCTTATTAGGGAGGGGGTTTTGGTGAAAGAGGACCCTTTTTATCTCACACCCCAGTGAATTGCGTGAGGGAGGAACCCACGTTCGTGTTTTTCAACCGGGTTTTCTTGGAGAAGTCGAGAGGAGAAGTGGAAGAGATGGGGATCGAGCGAGAGATCGGGAGACATGGGCTGTTTTTCTGGTTCGTGAGGGAAGACATCATCAGATTATTTTATTTTCGATTGGAGAGGAGAGCAAGAGTAGGTGCGATCGATTAGAGAATACAGGAGCGAAGACAACAACAGTTCGTGGTTTTGGATTGAAGAAGCATTGAAGGAGATTCATCAATTTCAAAATTAGGTTAATATCTCTTGTCAATTTCTTAGTTTGTGTTCTCAATTAGCCATGTTTGGCTAATTTCTTTATAAATTCGACCTTGGATTGCTTAGTATTTGCAAGTTCTATTTTTACTAGTTGTTTGAGATGATGTACTACCATCTCACTTTGATTATTCACCCAATTTCTGAACTTAATAGCTTATAAAATTGAATTTCATGCTTTCTGATCAATTGTGTGGAAATCAATTATAGTTATTTTGGTTTCCTAAATCCATAATTGTTTAGTAAACTAATATTGATGACAAATAACAAATAGGTTTTGTAGAAAATTAATATCTTTTGTTATGAAATTGGGTGAAACGGAAGATTTAGATTAACCAAGCTTGTGTGTTAATTTATCCGACCCGGGTTCCATTGATTCTTCATGCTAGTATCAATTTGGCTCTTAAGAGCTTATTTGAGGTCAATTGCATATTAAGGTATGAGAGGAGAGCTTGTTCCTCTCAAAAGTTATGTATGTTGGAATTAATTGTTAGAGCTCTTTGACAATTAGAACTGAGTTAATCGAAGTATGTGCGGTCGCCTTATACATCATCAATGATAACAACTCGTGAATAGAGTTGCATTTATAATCCAAAGTTGAGTTTATTTTTATTCCAATCGTCTATAATAAATTTTATTCGCATGTTTAGTCTAATTAATCAAATCCAACCCCCCCCCCTTTTGTAATTACTTTTAAGCTGTCGCTTTGTATTTGATTTTTCTAGACATAGTAAGTTAAACCGAGTCCCTGTGGATTTGACCCGACTTACCGCTATTACAATTTTGGTTGTAATTAGTTCGTAGTTGGAATTTATTATTTGGTGGACCCGACATCCGTCAAATTTTTGGCGCCGTTGTCGGGGACTCGGTGTTTCTAACGATTTATGCGTAGATCTTCACGTATAGGTACGCCTATTCCGATAGACACAGAAATCGAACGGACAGCCAAGCGATTCAGGAAGCTAGCTAGGCTCTGGAAGGCGCAAGGCGAATCTTCAAGTTCATCGGTAATCAACATCTAGAAGGGTATTTCTCACACCCCGCTAAAGCGGAAACGCGAGGTATGGCAGGTAGAGCCTCATAGCAATAGAGTATAAATAACACAACCATACATTTTAAAATTTAAATACATCATAACCAAAGTTTACAATCCCAAAGACAATTTTGTAAATTAAACACAAAAGAAATTTGAAGGTGATGATTGTGACACGACTTCTTTTAAGTGTCACCATGAGCCTTTCTAACCCCTGAAAAAGCACGTCAAAACAAGTGTCAACTACAAGAGTTGGTGAGTTCACAGGTTTTCAATGCACAACAAATCTTTTTATGCAAAATTTAATTCGAGTAAATCTTTTACTTACTCGCAACACTTACACACGAGGCACAATGTAACCAAGAAATTTTTAAGTGTTGGGCCACTACTAAATCTGACACCTACGCCCTTTTATACCGAACTACCTCAGCGGTGGGACTAAACCTCACATGTGTAGCACCCTTGTTTTAGTTATATGCACCCCTACTCACCAGCAGAAGGTGGGATTGTCAGTCCAAATAGCRCTATCCACTTAAACTATCGGCTCAACGAGTTAATAGTAGTGTCACACCGGGACTTTTGAAATAACCCAAACACAATACTTGAGTACTAGGTGTTAGAGCTCGCATTCACAATTTCAGTTCAAAATATAATTCATAAGAATCAATTTGAATCCACAGTTAAAACGCAATGAATATTGCATGCAAAACATCACTATATTTATACATGCTTTTTCCCCCAAAAACGCGAAAATAGTAAAAAGGGGCCGTGAATACTCATTCTTTTGCAATGCTTCGCAAAATAGAGATACGATCCGATCACCACACTAGTTCAACGATTCCCTATCAAAGAGGAAGATCCAAAACCATCACTTATGAATTTAACACTACTTATGGGGTTTAATAAGTCCTAAGTCCATACTTGTCTACTTATGACCCATATGATTATCCATAGTCCAAATATTCATAATGTCCATATGCTCGTTAATGTATTAATTTATACCKGAAGCAATACTATAGTCCAATAAAAAGATCAAAATTTACAAAATCAAMTAAYCCCAAAATCTCATTTTTGGGCAGAAACTAATGATACCTAAAAATGATCAAATTAAAGAGACTTTTAAAATGAGATAGTTTCCTATCTTTTTATATGRGATATAGCACTGAGTTATGGTCATTGTGACCAAATTTCATGCATTTTGGACATGCAATAATGATTCAAATARTTTATGCAATACAATATATCACAACTGATATGGCTGATTACACCACGTTAGTAAAATACTCATTTAGAGAGTTCTACTAAGTGTTCTGTAGAAATTCAAGTTGGATTAAAAACTTAACACTTAAATGAAACGTTTAAACTAAGAATCACTCATTTTGGATGAGTTGAGAGGAAGATATGGCACCATAAAGTTGCATGCACACATCTGTCATTAGTTGACAGATTGCACACTTMACTTAATTAAATTGGTTAATGCCTCAAAACTTCATATTTTTGAGTGAAACTGGGTTCATATGAACCCTAACTCATAAAAGAACATTTTAGAAGAAGAATAATACACTAAGAGGAAGTAAGTAAAGAGTTATTAGCATACAAAGTAGGAGTTACCTACTGGTGGTTTCACAGTTTGCACACCTAAAGTGTTTTAGGTGTTTGGAGATTAAAACTCCATAATTTCATGTGATTCCACTTGCATGCAGGAGATAACCCATATAGTTAACTCTCAAAGGAAGAATCATCCTTTTTCATCGAGTTTTGAAAAAGATATGGTCATGGGAACCTACATATACAAATCTGTCAGATTCRGACAGATTGCATGCTCWCTTTGCTTTGAGTAGTTAAAACCTCAAATCACCACATWTTTGAATGAAATCARTRRAATTTGAAAGGTAACTCATTAAATTAACTTGCAGAAGAAAAATCAATGATTTTGAATGATTATCTAGAGAGTTATGGTTGTTTAAAGTAGGGTTTACCTACTGAAAAACTCTCAGATGCACATATATAATGTTTTGAGTATTTGGGGAGTCAAAACTCAATGTGTTTGAGTGAGACCAATTGGATTACAACCCCAACTCAATAAATAAACTTTTGAACATATTATTTTCAAGATATGGATGATTTATGCATATGCACATAATCTGTCAGCACCAAAGTATATCATTTTTAAGAAACAAACTCACATAAAATCATGATTTTACCTATCTTTTTGAGTTATAATGTTTGGGTCATAGATTACCACCATCATATGAACATTTTTACATGTTTTTAGTGTGTAATCTCTCCTTAAAACTCAAAATTTTCGAAGGTTAGAAGATAGTAGATAGAAATGCATAAAAAGTGGGTTTTTCTCCCAAAATTTGCAAGATAAAGAGGGAGATGAAGATGTTACCTTGATTGTTGATGTGAGGAATGTAATATCTTCAAATCCTTGCGAATTTGATGAAGAAATGATGAAGAATTAGGCTGAATAGATGGAGTATGAAGATGACTCTTGAGTTTTAGAGAGAGAGAGGAAGAAGGAGTTTAAATTTGATAGGATGCAAAATGGCTTGAAAAGGAAGAAATAGGACCTTTTTATATGTGTGAATAAGGGAGGGAAGGGAGGGGGGGGGGAGGGGCCGGCCATGGAGAGCCCAAGCCCATCCTCTAAATATTTTTTTTTCTAAAAACTAAAGCCCAAAATGCTAAAATGCCATTTTTCTCAATTTTGACATTTTTCTTCAAATTAAAAACCCATGATGGCTAAATTCATTTAAATAAAAAGGTTTTATATTTAAAACACTAAAACTTGGTGTTTTATATAAATTAGGTATAAATTAGAGCATTTGGCACTGTATAGGACGTTTCAGATAATTACGGGTCGGAACCGGACTTTCTAAGCAACTGCCAGAATATCTAGAAATTTTTCGACCAAACTAACTTAACTAACTCCTAATCTTATAAATTATCTTCAATAACACTAATATAAACTTAATAAGAGCTAACCTGGAAGTTTAAATTTGACAGTTGTCACAGTCTCCCCTTGTTAGAGAAATTTCGTCCCAAAATTTAACGACTGCTACTGCCAATAGATTTTTCTGCAAACAGTTGCGGATATTTGCCTTTCTTGAAATCTTCTCGCTCCCAAGTGTACTCTAGACCATGTTTCTCATTCCAGCAGACCTTAATAATAGGGATTTTTTTGCTCCTCAACCGTTTAACTTCTTGGTCCAGTATCTCGATTGGTTCTTCAATGAAGTGTAACCGATCGCTAATCTGAACGTCGTCCAGGGGTAACACTATTGTTTCATCTGTTAGGCATTTCTTCATATTCGACACATGGAATGTGTCATGGATGGCGCTTAAATTTTGTGGAAACTTCAACTTGTACGCCACTGGTCCGATTCTTTCGAGTATTTCAAATGGACCAATGTATCTGGGACCTAGCTTGCCTCTCTTCCTGAATCGTACTAGTCCCTTCCATGGCGATACCTTTAARAGTACTTTATCCCCCACTTGGAATTCTAACGGCTTTCTCCGATTATCCGCATAACTCTTCTGACGGTCTCTTGTTGTCTGGAGTCTCTCCTTGATGATTGAAATCTTGTCGGTGGTTTCCTGAATAATATCGGGCGTTGTCAACTGTCTATCTCCGATCTCTACCCAGCTAAGCGGCGATCTACATTTACGTCCGTATAGGGCTTTCGTACGGTGCACACTGTATGCTGGTGTGATAGCTATTGTTATAAGAGAATTTAACAAGGGGCAGATGGGTATYCCAACTCCCACCAAAATCTATTGCACACGCACGCAACATATCCTCAAGCATTTGAATAGTTCTTTCCGATTGCCCATCCGTTTGAGGATGATAGGAGTGCTTAAGTCCAACCTCGTGCCTAGTGCCTTTTGATCTGATCGCCATAATCGTGAAGTAAAACGGCTATCTCTGTCTGAGATGATAGAAATAGATACTCCATGA
>NC_037544.1:15411514-15446418 GCF_001531365.2 Cynara cardunculus var. scolymus | reverse complement strand
GCTCGCATTCACAATTTCAGTTCAAAATATAATTCATAAGAATCAATTTGAATCCACAGTTAAAACGCAATGAATATTGCATGCAAAACATCACTATATTTATACATGCTTTTTCCCCCCAAAAACGCGAAAATAGTAAAAAGGGGCCATGAATACTCACTCTTTTGCAATGCTCCGCAAAATAGAGATACGATCCGATCACCACACTAGTTCAACGATTCCCTATCAAAGAGGAATATCCAAAACCATCACTTATAAATTGAACACTACTTATGGGGTTTAATAAGTCCTAAGTCCATACTTGTCTACTTATGACCCATATGATTATACATAGTCCAAATATGCATAATGTCCATATGCTCGTTAATGTATTAATTTATACCGGAAGCAATACTATAGTCCAATAAAAAGATCAAAATTTACAAAATCAAATAACCCCAAAATCTCATTTTTGGGCAGAAACTAATGATACCTAAAAATGATCAAATTAAAGAGACTTCTAAAATGAGATAGTTTCCTATCTTTTTATATGAGATATAGCACTGAGTTATGGTCATTGTGACCAAATTTCATGCATTTTGAACATGCAATAATGATTCAAATAATTTATGCAATACAATATATCACAACTAATAGGGCAGAATACATCATGTTAGTAAAATACTCATTTAAATAGTTCTACTAAGTGTTCTACAGAAATTCAAGTTGGATTAAAAACTTAACACTTCAATGAAACTTTTAAACTAAGAATCACTCATTTTGGATGAGTTGAGAGGAAGATATGRCACCATAAAGTTACATGCACACATCTGTCATTAGTTGACAGATTGCACACTTAACTTAATTAAATTGGTTAACGCCTCAAAACTTCGTATTTTTGAGTGAAACTGGGTTCATATGAACCCTAAATCATAAAATAACATTTCAGAAGAAGAATCATACACTAAGAGCAAGTAAATAAAGAGATATTAGCATACAGAGTAGGAGTTACCTACTGGTGGTTTCACAGTTTGCACACCTAAAGTGTTTTAGGTGTTTGGAGAACAAAACTCCATATTTTCATGTGATTCCACTTGAATGCAGGAGATAACCCATATAGTTAACTCTCAAAGGAATAATCATCCTTTTTCATCGAGTTTTGAAAGAGATATGGTCATGGGAACCTACATATACAAATCTGTCAGATTCGGACAGATTGCATGCTCACTTTGCTTTGAGTAGTTAAAACCTCAAATCACCACATTTTTGAATGAAATCAATGGAATTTGAAAGGTAACTCATTAAATTAACTTCCAGAAGAAAAATCAATGATTTTGAATGATTATCTAGAGAGTTATGGCTGTTTAAAGTAGGGTTTACCTACTAAAAAACTCTCAGATGCACATATATAATGTTTTGAGTATTTGGGGAGTCAAAACTCAATGTGTTTGAGTGAGACCAATTGGATTACAACCCCAACTCAATAAATGAACTTTTGAACATTTTATTTTCAAGATATGGACGATTTATGCACATGCACATAATCTGTCAGCACCAAAGTATATCATTTTTAAGAAACAAACTCACATAAAATTATGATTTTACCTATCTTTTTGAGTTCCAATGTTTGGGTCATAGATTACCACCATCATATGAACATTTTTACATGTTTTTGGTGTGTAATCTCTCCTTAAAACTCAGAATTTTCGGAGGTTAGAAGATAGTAGATAGAAATGCATAAAAAGTGGGTTTTTCTCCCAAAATTTGCAAGATGAAGATGTTACCTTGATTGTTGATGTGAGGAATGTAATATCTTCAAATCCTTGCGAATTTGATGAAGAAATGATGAAGAATTCGGCTGAATAGATGGAGGATGAAGATGACTCTTGAGTTTTAGAGAGAGAGAGAGAGAGGGAGAGGGAGTTTAAATTTGATAGGATGCAAAATGGCTTGAAAAGGAAGAAATAGGACCTTTTTATATGTGTGAATAAGGGAGGGAAGAGGGGGGAGGGGCCGGCCATGGAGAGCCCAAGCCCATCCTCTAAATATTTTTTTTTTTATAAAAACTAAAGCCCAAAATGCTAAAATGCCATTTTTCTTCAAATTAAAAACCCATGATGGCTAAATTCATTTAAATAAAAAGGTTTTATATTTAAAACACTAAAAATTGGTGTTTTATATAAATTAGGTATAAATTAGAGCATTTGGCACTGTATAGGACGTTTCAGATAATTACGGGTCGGAACCGGACTTTCTAAGCAACTGCCGGAATCTCTAGAAATATTTCGACCAAACTGACCTAACTAACTCCTAATTTTATAAATTATCTTCAATAACACTAATATAAACTTAATAAGAGCTAACCTATAAGTTTAAATTTGACAGTTGTCACAGTATTGAATTACCATCCGAGTCTGAAAGCGAAGTAGAGGAACTAAAGATGGAATCTGAGGAAGAAGAGGAGGAAAATCCGAAGGTCAACATGGCCGATGAGCAGACTTTACGTCAATTGGCAACCCAAGACGTTGCTCAAACTCCAATTTGTATCAGGTTTCCGATAGGTAATCAAAACTTTGTTCTTAAGACTGGCTTGGTCCATCTCTTACCCACATATCACGAGTTAGAGAACGAGGACCCTAATAAGCATTTAAAGCAATTCCATATTGTTTGCTTGAGCATGAAACCGGCCGAGGTTACGGAGGACCTTATAAAATTTAAAGGCTTTTCCATTTTCTTTAAAGGACCGGGCTACTGATTGGTTATACTCTTTACCTCCTGATTCGATAACGACGTGGAACCAAATGGCGAGGCTATTTCTTGACAAATTCTTTCCCGCCTCCCGAGCCGCTAACCTCCGTAGAGAGATTTGTAGCATTAAGCAACGAGATGTTGAAACTCTCCATGAATATTGGGAGAGATTCAAACATCTCTGTGTGAGTTGTCCACAACATGGAATCTCAGAACAATTGCTCTTGCAATACTTTTATGAGGGTCTCCTACCTATGGATAGGAAGATGATTGATGTCGCCAGCGGCGGTGCCATGTTCAATAAGACCCGAACCGAGGTTAGAGCTCTAATCACTACCATGGCTGAGAATTCCCAACAATTTAGTGTGAGGAATGATATGATTAGAGAGCCCGCAAAGGCCAATGAGATAAATGTCGCGAGCATTGAGAGTCATTTGTTCGATCTCACTAACTTGGTCAAACAACTTGTAGTTGATAAAGAACAGGTGAAAGCTTGCGGCATATGCTTGGCGACGGGCCATCCAACCGATGCGTGCCCACAACTTCAAGAGGATGTGTTGGTGACGGACGAAAACGTGAACGCTATAGGAGGTTATCAAGGTCAGCCACAACCACAACAACGATTCTTCAACAATAGTTTTGGAAACCAAAGACCTCCTCAATTTCAGAATTTCATGCAAACGCCGCCACAACAACAGTTTCAGCAAAGAGCACCCTTCAATCTGAATCAAGCTACTTCTAGTAGGCCAGGTATGTTCCATGAAGACATTGTCAAGAGTTTAGCTGCTAATACTCTTTAATTCCAACAAAAAATAGAGGCAAGCATTCAAAATTTGGGAGCTCAAATGACGCAACTTGCACTTCCGTGAGCCGGTTGGAATCTCAAGGAAAGTTGCCTTCCCAAACAAAGATGAATCCGAAACAGAATGTAAGTGCAATTGTCTTGAGGAGTGGGAAGGAACTTGAAGAACCAAAGATGGCAAAGAGTAGGGAAATGGAGAAAGAGAAAGAGGTAAGCCCGAAACCGATTCAAGATAAGAAACAATCGGGATCCACTGACGATGTAAGTGAGAAGGCAAAGGTAATTCCACCTCTCTTTCCTACGCGTTTTCAAATGTCTAACAAAGCTAGAGAGGAAAAGGAAATTATAATATCCGTGTTTCGTTAACTCGTACAAATTGGATTAAGTGAATTTTTGGTAGAATTATGCATAACATATTTGTACCCTATGCTTAACTAACTTGTACTTCAGACGAGTTTTGTATCAAAAATGAGTTTATACCTATTTTGGCATAAACTTGAGAATCTAGACTTAAAGGGTTAAAATCGCCAAATACTTAAACTTTATATATATATATATATATATATATAAAAAATTAAAAAAAGAAAAATAATAATAATATATATGTGCATGGAGACGGTGTAATCACTGTCTCAACTCCTCGTCTCAATTCTCTGTATTTCTCTCTTCATAAAACTATCGTCTTCTCTCTAAATTTCACGTCAAATTACTGAATGAATCGAAGTAGCAATTATATATTCGGAATCCACTCTCCGAACCCTTCTTAAAGGTATAAATTTCATTCAATTTTATTAAGATGTTTATGTTAGGGTTCTTAAGACCGGTTTATAAACTGTGTTTATGTCTAAGTTTACGGATTGATATTGTCAAAATCATGATATATTTGATGCTTAGAATACTAGAACTGGTTAAATTGATGTAGAAATGAAAGAGTATATTATAGTTTCAATATGGTTAGATTGTGGGTATATGGTTAACCGTATACCAATTGTTCGGTCAAATGTCGAAAAGAATAAAAATGCATGATTAAGCTTAGGTTAGTGACCATTGGACTTGTTTTASTGTTTATTATGTTGAAGTATGTTTATAGCATATAAATGTAGTGAATCATGAAAGTTGGATCATAAAAGTTAGTCGGGAAATACGAAATCGAATTTTACCAACAATGCAACTCCTGTACTTTGGCAGTGTATAACTCACAAACCGTATATCAGAATAAGCTCGTATTTTGCAGTTAGAAAGATCTTACTGCATAGTACAACTTTTATGAAGAGTAAAAAATCTAGTTATGACTCTAGTTGGCTCGAAACAGTGTGTTTTTGGGGCAGTTTACACTGTATTTGGGATTAATTTGCAGTTTTGTAAAAGTCATATAAAATAGATGGATGATTCAAATGAGATGATTTCAAAACCAATAGACTCGTATGATATCAACCTACAACTTTCATTTAGAAAATATAATCTGGATTGGTCTCTAAGTAGGGTAAAAATGCTTAGAAATAAGAGGGACGAAAGCGGTTGGATCGAAAGAAAATAAGGTTAAGTTTTTACGTTTGAGTTTCAATTCGTATCTGGTTGTCCTTCTTGAAGTCTACGTTGTTTAAGTACTTTAAGACCTAAGTAATTTTATTAGAATAATTATGTTACGGTTTTTATGCTTTGTAAATAGTAACTACTTATGCATTCGTTAGGCACGCAGGCAAATCAAACTTAATCGTGAATTTCCTTTTGATCGTGCGTTAATTGTCAAATTCGGTTAAGGTACGAATTTCATATCTCACTTGACATGGGGATAGCCATTTGCGTAAGGCTTCCTAATCCGGATAATCTGTGATAAATTCCGAATAATTTGTTTTGAATTTCCTTTATGCTTATCAAATGTTATTGAACTTTGTTTCCTTTTGAACTACGACTTATATTCTTATTCGGAATATGGATCATTTTGATCACTTGATCCGTTTTATTGCTTCATTTGTGAAACATTTTACTATAGACTCAATAACTGGAGCACCGGTATTGAGATGGTTCCATGGTGACTAAAACGATCATGGTGTCCTCATTTTTATAGTCCTTAAAGGTGGACTTGATTATGTACCGGTCGAATAGAGTGCGTATGGATCGATCCTAGGAACCGTTATCGGATAATGAATTATGGCCGTGGTTAAATCCACGGAGAGGATTTTTGTGTTGTGCTCACACCCCTTTCCTCACTTGTGCCTGAATGGACTGATCATCCTTTGGGAACAATGCATCCTTGTGATGCGGTTTGGTCTTCGGACCCTTGACATGCTTTTGGGGCATTTTACTTTCTTTTGAATTATCACTTGGCTTTATAAATTGCTTTTGAACTTGTTATCTCATATTCATTGTTTAGTTATATTATTATCCCTTCACTGAGCAGTAAGCTCAGCCGAGATTTTATTGTCCTCGGCAGGTACATGACTTAGCAAGGATTTTAGGATGAGAGCTACGGAGATGACAATATTGAAGATAACCCATTAAGTCATACTTTTGTTAAACTTTTGATGACTAATGTAGACATACTGGTATTTTGGGACCGTATTTTGAGACATGTTATCTCCGTCTATGGTTATGTAATTATATTTTTGTAAATTTTATTAGTTGCTCTGTTTTGTATAACGCGTTGATTTTTTTTTAAACCACTTGTGGCATCTCCTGTCTTTGACTACGCGGGACGGGGGTGTTACAGAAATCCTAGAAAATTTTAGGAAGGTCGAGGTAAATATCCCTCTTTTAGATGCAATCAAACAAGTCCCTCATTACGCTAAGTTTTTGAAAGAATTGTGCACCAACAAAGAAAACTTAGGGGTAACGAGACGATTAATATGAGTGAGAATGTATCTGTCGTGCTTTAAAAGAAGCTACCCCCAAAGTGCAAAGATCCAAGTGTTTTCATCATTCCTTGCAATTTGGGGAATGTTACGATCAATAGGGCTATGCTTGATTTGGGTGCATCTATCAATGTGATGTCATTTTCTATCTTTAAGACTCTAAATGTAGGCCCCTTATAAGAGACCGGGGTGGTCATCAATTGGCCGATAGGTCCCTGCTACACCCGAAAGAGGTATTAGAGGATTTATTGGTTCAAGTGAATGAACTTGTTTTCCCGCTGATTTCTATGTCATTGATATGGAGGAGGATTCACATCCAAAATCCACATCCATCTTGTTAGGGATGCCATTTTTTAAAACTTCAAAAACAAAGATAGATGTTCACAATGGCACACTTTCCATGGAATTTGATGGTAACATCATCCATTTTAATATCTACAAAGCCATGTGTTTTCCAAGTATGTACCATTGACATATTTCTCAAGAGTTGTTTGAACTAACACATTTTGATGCTTTAGACACCATCTTGAGTAGGTCTGTTAGGACTGAAAATCAGTGTAAATTGTATTCGTCTTGAAATATTAATTTTGTCTATAATTGTAAAAGTCATTGTGTTTGACTTTTTTGTAAGCTTGACTTTGACTTTCTAGGCTTTCAAGTTTGACCCTATATAAAGGGTTTGTCTTTGTAAATTTTGTAAGAGCTTTCATTGTAATATCAGTTTACGTAATAGAAAGTTTGACCAAGATTTGAAGATTGACTTTTTCTCTCAAACTTTCATCTCCTCTCTATGTTCTTACAAGTTTATACACAGATCTGCCATTGAATCTTTGAAGATTATTGAAGATTGATCATTTAGAAAATATCAATTGGTATTAGAGCGGGAAATGCACGAAATCAAGATAAGAAATCAGTGTTTTTGAAGAATTTTTGAAGATTTTCTTTCTGATTTTTTTTATGTTCTTCATGTTCATCTTTTTCTTTTGAATTTGATCCGAAATTTTTTCATTTTCTTGTGTTTTTCAATTTCTTTTGTTTTGTGAATCTTTGTTATACACAAAGATTTACGTTTTGATCTTTGTTTTTCAAGATTTAGTGATATTTTTTTTTCTTTGAAATTTTTTTGTTCTTAAACTTTTTCATAAAATTCAGTATTTTTGATCCATTTTGTGTTAAAAATTTTCCTGTTTTTGTGTTTTTGCAATTTTATTTTCCTAATTTACTCAAGGCCCAACTGTTTTAGGTCCATCTCAACCCAACAGCCTAACAGCCCAAGTTTGGTTCTTCTTCTACATCGCTCAACTCAGCCAAATTCAAGTTTTTGTAAATTGCTTATGGCTTCATCGATTTCCTCTAAACCGTTTACTGTTCCATCCGATTTCTCCTAAATCGCATACTGCCTTGATTACTGCTTCATCCGATTTCAAGCCTAAATTGTACGATTTAGTAAACCTCGGTCACAACCTAATCGATTTTGTCCTACATCGCTCACAGGCTTGTGAGATTTATTAGTGAATCTCTCATCCTCTCCGGACTACTAAATCGCTCACACTTCTTCATCACTCAATCGGTTTTGGATTTGGGCAACATACCTGTTTGATTTCTCATTACATCGCACAAAAGCAATATCCGGATTTATTTTCTTCATCGCTCATAATCGCTTAAGGACTCGAAATAGATTTAGCCGGATTCTGTAAATCGCTCAATGACTCGAATTAGACTTGACCGGATTCGCTAAATCGCTCAAGGTTTTGTCGACTGTTTTAGCTTTGCCTTCATCGCTCAACAGACTTCAGTTGGATTCAAGGTAAATCGGACAACAAGTCATCCGATTTAGATCTTTCAACAGCCTGTGTAAACCTAAGTCGCACAAAGGTTTAGTAGATTCTCTAACTGTATTCAAGTTCTAGACTTCCGATTCATAGCTTCATTGGCCAAGGTTTGTGATTCAGTTCATCTGTGTTCAATTTTCACCGGTTTTCACACTTTCTTAGCTCACTCAGGTGTTCTTGGTCTAAATCTCAAAGCAAAAACAACCTCACAATACATTGGGATATTGGTATTATGAGATGTAAACTGGACTCAATTGGCCCAACCCAGTCCATATCAGTTTTTTCCTTGAAGAAAAAGTCTCAAGAATGAGTCTTCTACACGTTGCATTTTTTCTGGAAGTAGTGGCTGAACTTTCTTACACTATCTACTTCCTTAGTTGTTTTCTTTTTTTTAAATAGTTATTTTTTCCCTGCAGTAAGTAAACAATTAGAAGCATTAGAAAGTTCCATCAGTTCTTCTCCATTTTCACGTATTGTAATTTTGTCTCAAGATTAATGCAAGAAGCAATTTGATTGCAAAAAACCTCTGTTTTCTCCAAACCTCAAACTGTCGCTAATACACAGCAGACCCAATTTGGCTTCCAATTTCAGTTCCAACAAGTGGTATCAGAGCCTCGTTCGTGTATGACCAAGTATATGCCAAAATCAACCATGTCTAGCTCATCGTCATCGAATGTTGAAGTCACTTCCTCTCAAAGGATCGGAAAGGATGGTACAGTTACACTACATTACCCGATGCTAAAGGATCACAAAGACGAACTACTCTGTGTGGGCGCTGAAGATGCGGGTGAACTTGCAGGCACAAGGAGTGTGGGTTGCAACTCAAAACGTAGAAGCTGATGAACGACAAGACCGGATGGCCTTGGCTGCAATTTATCAATCGGTTCCGAAGGACGTACTGATGATGTTAGCCGAGAAGGACACGGCCAAGGAAGCGTGGGAGACGCTTCGAACGATGCACATGGGGGTCGAACGGGTAAAGGAGGCCAAAGTTCAGACCTTGAGAAGTGACTTCGAGGTGATCCGGATGAAGGACGGTGAATCGGTGGAACATTTTGCTGTGAGATTGAATACAATTGTGACCGGTATTCGATCTCTAGGCGAGAAAATTGAAGAGATCATGGTAGTGAAGAAGTTCCTGCGAGCTGTTCCGTTACGATATATGCAGATCGTAACATCGATTGAACAGTTTGGAGACTTGAAGAATATGACGGTGGAAGAGGTTGTGGGTCGTCTTAAGACTCACGAAGAAAGGCTCCGGGGTTTTGGAGAACGAGAAGGAGAACAATCACTACTGCTCACTCATGCCGAATGGTCAGCACGATCATCCAAAAGAACCGACGAAAGGGAGTCGTCGAATGCTTCAAAAGGAAGAGGTGGTTCTAGCGGTTTTGGTGGTCGAGGTCGTGGCCGGGGCAGAGGCCGGGAACGCGGTCGTGGTCGAAGCGATGGTCGTGATTTCAAYCCAAATCGCTATGAGCAGAAGTCCACACAGAGAGACAAAAGTAAGATCAAATGTTTCACTTGTGAACAGTTTGGTCATTATCCGTCTGAATGTCCAAACAAGAAGTAGAATGAGGAAACAAATCTTACCAAGACCGTTGACGAAGAACCCACATTAATGATGGCAATCGTATGAGAAATTGCACCAGGTGAGGTGTCTTTAATTGAACAGATTGTGGTTAATCTTCTTGCATCAGGGGAGTCTCGAGTACAGTCCAACGTATGGTATCTCGACAACAGCGCCAGCAACCACATGACAGAAGATCGTTCAAAGTTTCACGATCTAGACGAGAGGATCACGGGTCGAGTGAAGTTCGGAGATGGCTCGACAGTAGCCATTTTGGGGAAAGGCTCGATTTTATTCGATTGCAAGAATGGCGATCAACGACGTCTAAACGAGGTATATTTCATTCCGAGCTTAAAGAATAATATAATAAGTCTTGGTCAAATGACAGAGGAAGGGAGTCGGGTCGAGATGGTTGGATCGTTGCTAAGATTGTTTGATAGGCACAACAATTTTCTTATGAGGGTACAACGATCACCAAGYCGTCTGTAYAAAGTTGCTTTGAAGACGGGTCACCCGAAATGTCTTCTTACAYKAGATGAACCGGTTTGGGTATGGCACTCAAGACTCGGGCATGTGAACTTTCATTCGTTAAGGAGGTTAGCCGAGAAGAATATGGCAACAGGTGTTCCTTTGTTCAAACACCCAAACGAGGTGTGTGAAGGGTGTGTTCTTTTGAAACAAACTCGAGCTCCTTTCCCGGATCAAGCTGTTTTCCGAGCTCAAAAACCTCTCGAACTTGTATACGCTGATTTGTGTGGTCCGATTACACCTACATCAATTGGAGGAAGTAAGTATTTTTTTTTCTCTTAGTTGATGATTTTAGTAGGTGGACATGGATTTTCATGTTAACAGGAAAGTTTGAGGCCTTGGATACATTCAAACGGTACAAGATGATGATCGAAAAGAGATCGGGTCATAAGATTAAGACACTCCAGACCAGACAGATCGTGGGGGAGAATTCACATCAAATGAGTTTGTGAAATTTTGTGCTGAAAGCGGTATAAAAAGACATTTGACCGCACCTTAGTCGCCACAACAAAAAGGTGTTGTGGAACGGCGAAACCGAACGATTATGGAGATGGCAAGGAGTCTTCTTAAAGAAAGAAATGTACCTGGAGAATTTTGGGGTGAGGCCGTTAGACATGTTGTCTACTTGGTTAATCGTTTACCAACAAAGGCGCTTCCTGATATCACCCCATACGAAGCTTGGTTCGGTMAAAAACCAAACCTCGAACAACTAAGAGTTTTTGGTTGTGTTGTCTTTGCTAAAATTACAGGAACTCATTTGAAAAAGCTGGATGATCGAAGTAACAAGATGGTGCATCTTGGAGTTGAAGATGGAACAAAAGGYTATCGTTTATATGATCCAGAAGCTCGAAGGTTGAGGGTTAGTCGTGATGTCATGTTCAACGAAAAAGAAAGTTGGAAATGGTGTTCAAATGAGGAGGAACACACTGTGGTAACCAACATGTTTACCATAATCAACCCACAACCCGAAATCTCACAAAACAGCCCCGAAACTGAACACGAACAACCCAAAAAACCCAAAACTGAATCTGTCAATTCTGGACAGCCCTTTCTTGATAATATACAACCTGTTTCAACTCCTAATACTACAGCCCTTGACCCACTTTCATCACCCGCTTCACAAACCAATAGCTCCTCATCTGAAATTGGACCTCAAGGAATTCGTACTTTGGCCGAAATTTATAAGTACGCCAAGAACGTAACTTTCAACCCAGAAGAATTAATGATGATCGAATGGATCAGCCTTCATCTTTTAAGGAAGCTGTGACCTCAAAGGCATGGAGGGAAGCTATGCGAGCGGAGATGGATTCAATCGAAAAGAACAAAACATGGCAACTTACTGACTTGCCACCGGGTCATAGAGCAATTGGTTTGAAATGGGTTTATAAAGTGAAGAAAGACAACATGGGAAATGCGGTGAAGTATAAAGCACGGCTTGTCGCAAAAGGGTACGTACTTGACTTTGAAGAGGCTTTCGCACCGGTAGCAAGACTTAACACATAAAGCTGATTCTCGCTTTAGCAGCTCAACACGAGTAGGTTGTTCACCATCTCGATGTCAAGTCAGCCTTCCTTAACGGAGATCTTGAGGAGGAGGTTTATGTCATGCAACCGGAAGGATACGTTAACGAAGACCAAAGTCATAAGGTGCTGAAATTGTCCAAGGCTCTCTACGGTCTCCGTCAAGCACCTCGAGCTTGGAACACTCGTTTAGATAAGAGTTTGAAAGGGTTGCATTTCTGTAAAAGCTCTCAAGACCCAGAAGTCTATACAAGAAACTCGACAAGTAAAGTACTTATTGTTGGAGTTTATATGGACGACTTGATAATTACAGGATCGAACCATGAAGATATTATCTAATTCAAGGAACAAATGATGAATGAATTCGAAATGAGTGACTTTAGGCTGTTGGCATACTATCTCGGTATTGAAGTGTCGCAAGTAAAATCGGGAATTACTTTGCGACAGACGTATTATGCCAGGAAGATTTTGGAGCGATTCGGTCTGGAAGATTGCAACCTGGTAAGGATTCCTATGGAACCTAAGTTGAAACTTGATCACGATGAAGGTGGTGAACAAGTAGATCCTACTGAATACAGGCGAGTGATTGGCTGTTTGAGGTACTTGACTCACACTCGCCTAGACGTGTCTTTCTCTGTTGGTTTAGCAAGCCGGTTTATGGAGAAACCGACAACTTTGCATTTCAAAGTTGTGAAACATATCTTAAGGTATGTTAAAGGCACTCTCGATTACGGGATTAATTACGGGAAAGGTCATGAGATCGAGCACTTAGTTGGGTTTACCGATAGCGATCATGGTGGCGATGTGGTCGGTTTTAAAAGTACGAGCGGGATGATTTTTTATCTCGGGAAAAATCCGATAACATGGCAGTCCCAGAAACAACAGATGGTTGCTTTATCTTCGTGTGAGTCTGAATTTATTGCAGCAACAGCAGCGGCATGTCAAGCTATTTGGCTTGCAAATTTGGTRAAGGAATTGACGGGTCARAACYTGGAGCCGATCACTCTCTTTGTCGACAACAAATCGGCAATCGCTTTGATGAAAAATCCCGTATTTCATGGACGTAGTAAACACATCAATACTCGGTTTCATTTCATTCGTGAACGTGTTGAAGACAAGCAAATCGTGGTGGAACATGTCAGTTCGAAGAAACAACGAGCAAATATCTTTACAAAAGCCTTGCCACAAGTAACGTTCATTGAAATGCGAAATGAACTCGGTGTGACGAATGTCGAGTTTATTCCAGTTTAAGGGGGAGATTAGGAGATGTAAACTGGACTCAATTGGCCCAACCCAGTCCAGATCAGTTTTTTCCTTGAAGAAAAAGTCTCAAGAATGAGTCTTCTACACGTTGCATTTTTTCTGGAAGTAGTGGCTGAACTTTCTCACACTATCTACTTCCTTAGTTGTTTTCTTTTTTTTAAATAGTTATTTTTTCCCTGCAGTAAGTAAGCAATTAGAAGCATTAGAAAGTTCCATCAGTTCTTTTCCATTTTCACATATTGTAATTTTGTCTCAAGATTAATGCAAGAAGCAATTTGATTGCAAAAAACCTCTATTTTCTCCAAACCTCAAACTGTCGCTAATACACAGCAGACCCAATTTGGCTTCCAAATTTCAGTTCCAATGATAACAAGAAGCGTTCTGCATATCTTGTTTTCCCAAAGGAAGATAATGATTTGCGTCTTGTACCAACATATCTTGTTTTTGACCTATCAATTGAACACAGGTTCTGGTTATTGTTTCCTATTTCATCCGGATTCTTCTTTGAGGTAAAGATGTTTGTAGCAATTCAGTTTGTAGTGGGGTTTTAACTGTTGAGAAAGTTGAAGGTTTAGGAGTAAATTGATTATCATAACATCAATAGATGTGAAGGTTTTTTTTTCAAGCTTGTAATTCCGTTCCATGTTTTTAGGAGGAGGGATGATAACAGATGAAATGAGGCAATAATTTTTATCACAGATCAGGGACCGGCTAGCACTATAATTGATTAAAGATGATGACCCATAATATTTGCAATCTGGTTCTGGAACATGGGAAAATTAACTGGAGGACATTGGGTATAATCAAGGTTTTGTAATTGGAGAAGTTGACAAATATTTTGGATTGTCTATTGTCTGTTGTCTGTTGTCTTTTGGCCTTTTGGCATACTCAGTCTGTTGTCTGCCTTATGGTGTTTGTTTCAAGTCTAAATTGCATACAGCAGGTCAACAGGTCACCACTCATTCGGATTCAAGGCTGTGTATTGTTCCTGTAGGTGATTTGTGAAGGGAATGCAATCAGGTGGCTGTTGATCTTGATGTTGATCTTGATATAGCATTTGTGGTGTTCGCCTTTGAATATGATCACAAGTACCAAACGGATGGAAGAGTCACCCTTTACATAAAGAAGCTCAGCTTGCAATTGTTCAATTTAATTCCTCATTCTTTGCATTTGAGCTGTAACTGGATCACGATTCACAATAGCTTTGTTTTGAATGTTCCGAGCTTGATGGCATACTTCAATGTGTTAAGAGCAGATCAATGAACCAACAAGACAGTGGCATTGTTATTGATGTTTGATGTTGATATTTTTTTGTTAATATTTGCTGTTGATGTTTGCTATTGATTTCCTGTTATAGACATACATCTCAGGATCTTTTTCCACTGGCTGCTGTTTGTGGCAACATTTGGAGATTGAAAGCTTGATATCACTCTGTGTTTTTTTTATTTAGCTGTTAAAAGGGATTTCTAGCTGTTTGGTTGTGTTAGCTGTTAAGAATTTCAATGCACATGGTAGTGATGATTTATGTTTCCTTCTTTCCACTCGTGCTGGTGGTTTAGGTATCAATCTTGCTACAGCAGATACTGTCATCGTATTTGATTCAGACTAGAATCCTTAAAATGATATGTAGGCAATGAGCAGAGTTTATCGAATTAGTCATTCATAAGCTAAATGCTGAGGGACTTAAAATTGTTTTGAGGGACTGTTTCAATCTAAATCTCTTAGATCAAGACTTTCCTTTAAAAAGCTTTGGTTGATTTAGTGTTTTGGTCAATTTCAGATTCTGAGCTTCGGAGGTTATCTGACTTGCTCAGAACTAAGAATGAAGAGTTAAAGAGCAAGTGGGAAACAGAGAAGTTGGTGCTAGGGGAGGTCAAAGATAAAGCAGAGAAGAAATTTCATGAGATCACTGAACAGAACAAGATCTTGCATGATCAGCTCGAGGCATTGCCCATTAAGGTGGCAGGAAAGAATCATGGTTCCAGTGCAGAGTTTTTTGGCTTGTTAAATTGTTCCAAATCGTTCAT
Organism: Cynara cardunculus var. scolymus; assembly: GCF_001531365.2. Classification (NCBI taxonomy): domain Eukaryota; kingdom Viridiplantae; phylum Streptophyta; class Magnoliopsida; order Asterales; family Asteraceae; genus Cynara; species Cynara cardunculus. The sequence continues at coordinate 15,431,297 of NC_037544.1, read as the reverse complement.
TTTTTGTTCGGTTTTCTAAATCACAGGCTATAAATCTATTTCATTTTTGAACTCAGATTGTATAAGACTGTAAATCGTATTGAGTTTTTTTTTTTTTTAATTTTGGATCATTTTTTTCTGTTTTGATTTGTTTTTAACTGTTTGAGATTTTTTATCTGTTATCCATCGCATTAACTGTTTTTAATCAGTTTAACTGTTAACAGTTTTTATCTGTTTTCAACAATTTTTAACTGTTTTCAACAGTTTTGACTGTTTTTACTGATTTTTGATAGTTTTTCGTCGATTTTCTGATTTCTCAACAGTTTTTGTGTTTTTCTGTTACTTTTTTGAGCTTAGGTGATTGATTTTGATTTCTTTTAATTGATTTCACTGTATTAGATCCTTTGATCAATCTGTTTTTGAAAATGGCAGTATATATTTTGAGAAGGAGAGTATGGAATTGAAAGTTAAGAAATATGAGTTGGAAAAGAGAGTAGAGGACTACAAAGTTAAATACATTCATATGTTAGCTGAAAATTTTGCAGATAAGGAATTTATTAAGGATTTGATAAAAGAAAATAAAGCTTTGAGAGAAAACACTAAAGAAGATGTATCAGTAAAGGTTAATGAACTTGAGAAAGCTTTGGACACAGTAAGAAAAGAGTGTGAAGTAGAATTGAAAACTTGGAGTGAATCTAACAAATATCTATTTGACAAACTCTAAAAAGTCCAGAGTGAACTTAATGCTGAAAGAACATCTCCAAGGAATTATAATGAGACTGAGACTGATCTGAGTGAGTTATAAAAGTTATTGAATGTAGAGAAGAAAAAAGTTCATGAGGCTGAGAAAAGTTTGAATTTTGAGAGAATAGAGTTTGAGAAAGAGAAGAAGAGATTTTTTGAAGAAGAGAAAAGATTTGGGGCTGAACGTGTATCTTATGAAAATAAGATAAACTCTCTCGAGCTAAATGCCAAAATGATGTTAAAGCAAATCTCAGATTTTGAGCAGCTAATCATTTTGGAACGAGCCAAGGTTGATAAAGAGAAGGAAGATATCAAAGAAGAATGTCTAAGCTAGAAACAGAAATTATCTGACAGCATTGTTCTAAAATAGAAGGCTTTAGATGAAGGGAAGAAGCAATTTGCTCTTGAGAACATAAATCCTACAAAGAAATATGCAGCTATTGCTAAAGCTTGCTGAAAAGAAAAAATGGCTCGATATCGCTTCTGAGAATGAGAAGAGCAACTTAGATGAAGAGAGAAAAGAGTTTAATAATCAGAAGAAGAAGTTTGAAATGCTTAAGAAGGAGTTAGAAGGTAAACTCCTGGATACTTCAACGAAATTGTCTGATCTGAAGACAGAACTTGAAACTGAATTGAAGATGAGAACTGAACTTAAAACTAAGTATGATTTAGTTGCTAATGAACGAGATCAACTTTTAAAGAAAGTCAAAGACTTTTCTTGTGCTAAAAGCTTAACTGGTTCTCCTTCACATTATAAAACCAATTTTTTTTACTGTTCCAAATCGAACAGTTATTCAAGCAGCCCTAAATCAACTACTTCTAAGAACTATTCTCGTTCTTCTAATCAGTACTGTCAAGGGTACGTCATCAGATCACCTAATTCTCATTCAAAAGTTAAAAGCATTTGGGCAAATAAATTTGAATCTGTTTCATCTTGTACCCCTGTTGTTACTAATAATCTTCCTTGTTTTGTGAGATTTACAACTGATTTGATTCATCTTAGCAAGAGAAGAATCATGTGCTCCACATGCAAGACAACCAATTTTGTCAACAGGAAACAGTACAACAGATGGACTGATGATAACAGATATCAGAAAAATTGGAAAGGTAATAACAGGTATGATAACAATAACTGGTATGGATCTTATTCTGTATATAATCATCCTGTTAAAAGCGCGATATTTCTAAGCAATATCATTTCAATTTCGAACAATATAAGGGGGATTATGTTATAAAGATCAATGGAGAGTAACATCAAAGGTCGGCAAAAGACTCAAAGGAGTGTGACTGGAGATTATTACAGAAAATTATTCATGTGCTAAAATGTCTGAGAGGTTTTGAATGTGAAGATCATCATTTCAAAAGTTTACTAACAGAGATTTCTCATTGAAGTGAAAGTTTGTGAATTTTTGTCTGAAGAAATTCTTTTGTGGGGAGAATGTTTGAAATTCGTTGTCTGAAGATTGTTGTTGTTTTGTTCTACATTGTCAAAAGAGAAGATCATCGCTATTCTACATTCGAGGGGGTGAATGTTAGAAGATCTTTCTCAACAAACGATCGTTTGATGTTTTAAAGTGAAGATTTTTTTTAAGTGTTTTGAAGAAGTCATAAAAAGCTTAAAGTGAAAAAGTTCAAACAAGATTCAAAGTGTGAAAATTCTTTCAAGCCTGAATACAAAGGGGGAGAATGTTAGGACTGAAAATCAGTGTAAATTGTATTCGTCTTGAAATATTAATTTTGTCTATAATTGTAAAAGTCATTGTGTTTGACTTTTTTGTAAGTTTGACTTTGACTTTCTAGGCTTTCAAGTTTGACCCTATATAAAGGGTTTGTCTTTGTAACTTTTGTAAGAGTTTTCATTGTAATATCAGTTTACGTAATAGAAAGTTTGACCAAGATTTGAAGATTGACCTTTTCTCTCAAACTTTCATCTCCTCTCTATGTTCTTACAAGTTTATACACAGATCTTCCATTGAATCTTTGAAGATTATTGAAGATTGATCATTTAGGGAATATCAAGGTCTTTGAATGAAGCGAGAGTAACCAAACTCATGAAGAAGATTGAGCTCGGTCCCGATTTTCACGAGCTAGTAGCTTTTATGGATCAAAATAAGTTTTTTCAAGGTATGATATAGCTCAAGTTTCTCTACCGCCATCTAATAAAAAGCTACTTCCTTCTGTTTTGCAGGCACCAGAACTAGAGTTGAAGAAACTTCCCAAGCATCTCAAGTATGCGTATCTAGGAGAAGGAGAGAAGCTACCGATCATCATTTCAAGTAGATTAGGCTCATCCGAGGAAAAGAAGCTCGTTTCCGTGCTAAAACAATTCAAGGAGGCCATTGGGTGGACGATAGCCAACATAAAAGGCTTGAGCCCATCAACTTGCATGCACAAGATTTTGATGGAGGATGACTTCAAGCCATTCCACAAGGCTTAAAGGAGGTTGAATCCACCCATGATGGAGGTTGTGAAGAAAGAGATTCAAAAGTTTCTAGATGCATGTATGATATTTCCTATATCTGATAACAAATGGGTGAGCCCGGTGCAGGTTGTTCCAAAGAAGGCCAGAGTGACAGTAGTGGAAAACGCCGAGGGAGTGATGGTTCCAACAAGAGTACAAAGTAGTTGGAGAGTATGCATAGATTACGGACGGTTAAACGCCTCAACCCGCAAAGATCACTTCCCTTTACCTTTTATCGACCAGATGCTTGAGAGACTGACAGGTAAGTCTCTTTATTGTTGTTTAGATGGTTCTCATGTTTTCATCAAATTCCGGTTGCACCGGAAGACCAAGAGGAAACCACGTTTACATGTCCTTTCGGCACTTTCGCCTATTGTCGAATGCCCTTTGGTCTATGCAAATACACCGGCTACTTTTTAGTGGTGTATGATGAGTATTTTTTCTGAGTTTGTGGAAAACATCATTGAAGTTTTTATGGATGATTACACCGTCTATGGGAACTCCTTTGATGAATGTTTAGAAAATCTCATTAAAATCCTTTAAAGATGCATAGAGACGAACTTGGTTTTAAATTATGAAAAATGTTACTTTATGGTAAACCAAGGGCTGATTTTAGGATATGTCATCTTGAGTAAAGGTATTGAAGTAGATAGAGCTAAAGTAGATGTTATCAAAAGCTTACCCTAGCCCACTTCAGTGAGGGAAGTCCGGTCATTTTTGGGTCATGCAGGTTTCTATAGGCGCTTCATTAAGGATTTCTCGTGCATTACCCGACCGATGTGCAATCTACTTCAAAAGGATGTGGAGTTCAGGTTTGATGAGAAATGCAAGGAAGATTTTGATAAGCTTAAAGAGATGCTCACATCCGCCCCCATTATGAGACCACCGAATTGGGATTTTCCCTTTGAGATTATGTGTGACGCGAGCAACTATGCTATCAGAGCAGTACTCGGGCAAAGGGTTTGAAAGAACCCGCACGTTCTTTTTTATGCTTCAAGAACCCTCGATAGCGCGCAAGCAAACTACTTCACCATAGAGAAGGAATTGGTTGCGGTTGTCTTCGCATTGGAAAATTTTCGTCAATATCTCTTAGGTACTAAAGTTATTGTTTTTACAAATCATGCGGTGTTGCGGTATTTGATGATAAAGAAGGATGCCAGACCAAGGCTCATACGATGGATTTTGTTGCTCCAAGAATTCAACCTGGAGATTAGAGACAAAAGTGGAACACAAAATTTAGTAGCAGATCACTTGAGCCGGATTGTCTCCAATGAAGAGCCGTTACCGTTAGATGACAAGTTCCCGGATGAGCACCTTTTTGAGGTGAAGACCACAGTTCTTTGGTATGCCGACATAGTCAATTATCTAGTTACCGGGACAACACCTAAGGAGCTACCGAGAACGAAGCGAGACAAGATAAGGAGTGACTCAAAACACTACACGTGGGACGATCCTTATTTATGGAAGCAAGGTTCCGATCAAATCATCCGGCAATATGTAAATGACGATGAAGTAACTTCCATTTTAGAATTTTGTCATTCTTATGCATGTAGAGGCCATTTTGGCCCGGTGAGGACAGTGCGTAAAGTTCTCGAAAGTGGTCTATTTTGGCCACATATTCATCGAGACGCATATATGTTTTGTAAAGCTTGTCCTCGTTGCCAACACACCTGAAATCCTAGCCGTAGGCATCAAATGCCTTTTACCCCCATTCATGCTTGCGAGATTTTCGACGTGTGGGGGATTGATTTCATGGGCCCTTTCCCATGTTCTTTTGGTTTCTATTACATCTTACTTGCTATCGATTACGTCTCTAAATGGGTAGAGGCAAAAGAGTCAAGGACTGACAGTGCAAAAGATGTTTCAGATTTTGTGAAAGATAAGATTTTCTGCAGATTTGGAGTCCCAAAGGTGGTGATAAGCGATAGGGGCACTCATTTTGTCAACAGTGTGATGGCGGCTTTATTCAAAAAGTTTGGTGTAAAGCACCGTATATCTACCGTCTACCACCCACAGACAAATGGGCAAGCGGAGGTGTCGAATCGGGAGATCAAGCAAATTCTGGAAAAAACGGTAAACCCAAGTAAGAAAGATTGGAGCTTAAGGCTCAATGATGCATTATGGGCTTATCAGACCGCCTACAGATCCCCGATAGGTATGTCCCCTTTTCGTTTAATGTACGGAAAAGCTTGTCATCTTCCTGTTGAGTTGGAACATAAGGCCTTTTGGGCCGTGAAAAATGTCAACTTGGACATTGACAAAGCCGGTATTCACCGAAGACTCCAACTTCAAGAATTGGAAGAAATATGCAATGATGCGTACGAGAGTAGTTCTATATATAAATAAAAGACCAAAGCTTTTTAGGATAAAATGTCTTATCGTAAGACATTTGTTTTAGGTCAAAAGGTCTTACTTTTTCACGCTCGACTCAAGCTATTTCCCGGAAAACTTAGATCCCGGTGGGTGGGACCGTTTATTGTTACTAATGTTTTTAATCATGGTGCGAAAGAGATAAAAAATGAGAAAACAGGCAAGGTGTTCAAGGTGAATGGCCATCGTTTAAAGCCATTTTATGAAGGTTTCAAACCTTTAGACAAAGAGGTTTTCAAGGTAGAAGTGTTGGAAGAAGAAGCACCTTAGAAATGGAGGTGTCGAGCCAACGACGTTAAAAAAAGGCGCTGATTGGGAGGCAACCCAATTTTACAGCTTTATTTCCTTTCTAGCTTAATTTTCAGTCAGTTTAGTTGTCTTTGAGTTGATGAATTTGCCTTCCAGGGTTTGATCATTGGAGTTTTTCCCCAAATGCACGAAAGCACCCGCCAACAACACACACCATGTATTGGGCACACGTCTACATACTCAGGGGAGTATTCGTGTTCCCTTCGTTTTGATTATAGACTATGTAATTGAATGCATATATTGAGGACAATATATGGTTTAAGTGTGGGGATGCGTTAGAGATTAGTGTGGGGATACAATGGGTAAAAAGGGGCTATTTTTTCGATTTTTTGATTAGTTCTTGGGCAAACACTTGGTATGAGTTGCATGAGTTGAGACATCTTCCTACATATAATGCCATGAAAACCATAGCATGATTAATTGTGTGACTTAATTGTTTAGTTGAGATTAACACATTTGAGATGACTTATGTGAGCATTGCTAATTTTACGGACTAAAAATGTACCTGTGAGTTTTTTTAGCCACGTTCGAACATTGTAGTCGATCCTAATTCGTTTATGTGTGCATTGCATCTTCCGTGCTCATTTCACTCTAGAACTTGAGCTACAAGATTGCACTTAGGCAATACTAGTGTGTGGAAATGATAGAAGGCCATAATTGATGTTTTCTTTTAACCATTTAGCCTAAAGCCAACCCTTATGTGTTTTCCTTTTTGGTCATCTCTTTTGAGCCTAGTTACCTATTTTCTTGACTTTTACACCAAATATATACCCCTTAGCCAAACACTTTCCTCATCGGACTTTGGAATAAGACTACAAGCTTTTAGTTAGGTATGGTCTGTATACCATCTACCCGATCCACAACGCCTATATGATGATCGATAGAGATTCGAAAGAAAAAAAACAATATATTCCATGTATGGAAGTAGAAATATATATATATATATATATATACACATGAATAAATGGATACCTAATTAAAAAAAATACAATTGTCTCCATAACATTCTTAGCAAATGAGAGCTAGAAAGTTGAGAGATTTTGTGATCGCTTTGATGCGCAAAACACGAAAGTCAAGCGTTGAGTTGTAGTTTCCCTTCCAAATTCCACTTTTAGTCACTTAACCCAAAAGTTTTCCTACCAAAACCCTTAGCCATGTTACAACCCTACTAAAAAGACCTTTTTGATCCACACCTAGATTGACCATTAGCGATGGAGAATCGAAACTAAATTCAAGCTTATGGTAGTGCATGTGCATGTGAATTGATGCCAAGAGTGAAAACACTTGTGCTTTGTGTGAATAAGCGATTAGAGTAGGTCTATATCCTTTGTGAGGTGTTTGTGAGATTAGCAAGTGTTCATCTTTGGTTGTCTTGTGTGTTGATTTTTACTATGTCGGCTAAGTTGTACCTTCATCAAATTTTATGTACTTTTCGTCGGTTCTCTAAAACTTAACTCTTGACTTTCATCCATGTTAAATGCTTACTGTTTTCCCGAGGACTCAATGGTCCAAGTGTGGGTATATTTGATAAGCTTATATTTAAACATGTTGTTTTAATGAATCTAGTACATATTGTAATGTTTATATAGCTTATAGAACCCCTTTAATTTAGTTATTGATTGGTCTTTGATAGGTGCAAAAAGGATGGATTTTAATACAAACAGAGCATATATTTCGAAATTGTTACAAAGTCGGGCATAGTTTTCTGAAGGAATATGAGGCTGAGCATACTTATGAAATGGGTTCTGGACTGGGCATACGAAATTAAATGGCGTGAAAATGAAGCATATTTTCTCAAATGTTGCTTAAAAAAGGAGATGTCACGGAATTTTGAGGAAAATGAGAGGTTTTCTTATTAGGGAGGGGTTTTTGGGGAAAAAGGACCCTTTTTTTCTCACACCCCAGTGACATGCGTGAGGGAGGAACCCACATTCATGTTTTTCAACCGGGTTTTCTTGGAGAAGTCGAGAAGAGAAGTGGAAGAGAGGGGGATCGAGCGAGAGATCGGGAGAGGTGGGCTGTTTTTCTGGTTCGTGAGGGAAGACGACAACAGATTATTTTATTTTTGATTGGAGAGGAGAGCAACAGTAGGTGCAATCGATTGGAGAAGACGGGAGTGAAGACAGCAACAGTTCGTGGTTTTGGATTGGAGAAGCATTGAAGGAGATTCATCAATTTCAAAATTAGGTTAATATCTCTTGTCAAATTCTTAGTTTGTGTTTTCAATTAGCCATGTGTGGCTAATTTTCTTATAAATTCGACCTTGGATTGCTTAGTATTTGCAAGTTCTATTTTTACTAGTTGTTTGAGATGATGTACTACCATCTCACTTTGATTATTCACCCAATTTCTGAACTTAATAGCTTATAAAATTGAATTTCATGTTTTCTGATCAATTGTGTGGAAATCAATTATGGTTATTTTGGTTTCCTAAATTCGTAATTGTTTAGTAAACTAATATTGATGACAAATAACAAATAGGTTTTGTAGAAAATTCCTATCTTTTGTTATGAAATTGGGTGAAACGGAAGATTTAGAYTAACCAAGCTYRTGTGTTAATTTATCCGACCCGGGTTCCATTGATTCTTCATGCTAGTATCAATTTGGCTCTTAAGAGCTTATTTGAGGTCAATTGCATATTAAGGTATGAAAGGAGAGTTTGTTCCACTCAAAAGTTATGTATGTTGGAATTAATTGTTAGAGCTCTTTGACAATTAGAACCAGGTTAATCGAAATATGTGTGGTCGCCTTATACATCATCAATGATAACAACTCGTGAATAGAGTTGCATTTATAATCCAAAGTCGAGTTTATTTTTATTCCAATCGTCTATAATAAATTTTATTCGCATGTTTAGTCTAATTAATCAAATCCAATCCCCTCCCTTTTGTAATTACTCTTAAGTTGTCGCTTTGTATTTGATTTTTCTAGACATAGGAAGTTAAACCGAGTCCCTGTGGATTTGACCCGACTTACCGCTATTACAATTTTGGTTGTAATTAGTTCGTAGTTGGTATTTATTATTTGGTGGACTTGACATCCGTCAAGTAAAGTCGATGAGGTGCAAAGATGTCTGGTGAGCTCATGGAGCAGATCAATCCTAAACTTGACAAATTGTTCCTTTTTCCGGTATACGAAATAGGTGATGAATTGAGACGGTATTTTGTGAATACATAATTATCTTTAATAGATTATGGAAGTAAATCCATTCTTTTTATTCCCGTGGAAGTCCACAATTGTTTGTCTCTTTCCTTCAGCTTTTCTCAAAGCAGCTTCCGCTATTTCAAGAGTTTGCTGAGATAAAAATCGTTGTTTTAGACGATGCATATGTAGAAAGCCCATTTGTCACTGACGCTTCTTCAGCGTTCAGCCTCGGTCCTTGAACCATCCTTCACAGATGCTGAACGCCAGACTCTGGATCGGGTGTCTGAGTTCAACATCTTGCAAGCTGAGGCGCTTTCAAACCTCGAGCTTCGCTTAGATGATCTAGCATAGTGTCTTAATCTCACCTCTTCTCTTGTTGATGAAAAAGAAGGGGAGAAAGACCTGCCTGCTAAGGAACCTACAACTGAAGCTGAAGTTGTTGTTGCCGCTGATGCTGAAGCTCCTCAAGCCTTGATCCCTCATCTTGAAGATGCCATCACATTCTATGACGTTGAAGCTGATGATGAAGATGAGGATGATGAAGATGTTGTTATAGCGCCTGCTATAGACGAAGACCTTCCCATCACCGCTGCAACTAATGTTGGTAATGAGGACATCGAGGAAGAAGATGATGACCTTCCTCTCCCTGACGCTAGACGCGATTTAGGTGATGATGATGATGAAGATGATGATGACTTCACCATTCAGTATCACACCAGACCTGCATCAGCGCATAAAGGTGTCTCTCTCAAGGAATCTTCATCCCAGGGGGAGAAGGAGTAAAAACAAGGGTGTGGCTGAAGAGGGCAATCTATCCATTACTTTCAAAGAGATAAATCCTAGTACAATTGCCAAGAGCTCCAGGTTTGTTCCTCTATCTCCTCAACCTAACTCTTCTCTAAATTCTTCGTTGATCCCCTTTGGTCATCCAAATGAAAGGATACCTTTTATCCCAACATCTGGAGCTCTTTTTGACCAACAGATGTCTCAGCTGAGGAAGCACCTCGACCAAACCATAGTAAAAAAAATTCTTCGTATCTCTGGTTGTGATGAGTTTGACTTCCTCACAGAAGCTATATGAGAAGAAGCTCTCAAGGTCGAGGAAGAGCTGCACATTTAAAGACAGCAGATTGAAGACAACCTGAAGTTAGCCAAGTCTCTTGCAACCAAATGCCAATGGAAAGTCGAAGAAGATGGATCCAGTCAAGGCCCAGGCTTAGTTACTCTCTTAAGCTGAACAAGAAACCAGAGAGCACTGATGTTAAAGGACCACGATCAAAGATGGAGTGAAGAGCGCATGAAGAAAATGATAAGTCCCAATCGGATTTCAAACGTCTCCGTCAATGGATGGATGAAAGACGGTGGAATGCTCATTTCCATGGTAATCACCAGAGATAACCTTAAAGAGATCACTGAGTACCCTTTGTATCTCGGGCAATATGGCTATGATGAATGGCTAGAAATTTGCCAAGCCATCCAGCGCTCAAAGTCCAAGCATCGGCAAATTATTGAAGACATTCTGAATGATCTTATCAAAAAGGTGTTCAGGTATGTTGTTCCCCTAATCCCAGAGCTGCTGCCCAAAAGAAGAAGAAATCCTTCAGATTCTAATGATGGACCTACTCTAAGGAACGAACATGAAACAAAGTTCTCCTTAGAGGAAATCCTAAAGGACTCGAAGAATCCAGATCTCTTATGATGAACCTAACTCTACCAGTAAAGGGTTCTTACATACCCAACACTGTGCATTTCGAGCCTGAGTATGGATTAAGAAAAAGTGAACTTTATAGGAAAACTGAATCACTGAAAAAGATCCCAAAATAGTTAAAATGGACTTGTATTTTACTTGTACTTATTCCTTACTATCATAACTTAGGCAAATTTTTGTATGTTGCTTTGTCATTATCAAATAGGGGGAGACTGTTGATCCTCTCTCTCATTGATTTGATGATGATCTCTTTTACCTTACGAAATATAGTATTTATGTTATTCAGTTTAAGCGATCTTCACTGAATCTGTTCAATGATTGATGAAATTGTATTATAACTCCTCCAGAGACTGCTATACTTCAAGAAGACAAAACTTACACCAAAGATCCTTCAACAATGTCGAAGACAGAAACTGAATAAATTGGAGACCAGCGCGTTCATGATCTAAAACGGCATTCAGTGATTACATGTTCGGCTAATTATGTGTGAAGTCTTCATGATTTTTAGCGAATGCTGATGAGACCTTCCAACGTTATCCCAGCATTCAACGCTCAAATGAAGCTTGCCATGCATGATTTTTTTTGTCTTGTCCTCCTTCACACAAAGGAGAAACCCATACTTTTTCTAGAGGATAGTACAGTACAGAGCCATTCCGTTGACTTTATAGTGCTTACCTACTTTATGAAAAGAGGACTGCTCATATGCAGCTAAAAGGACTGTTTACTGTAGTAAAGGACCAAGCTTTCCTTCAAAAGCTTGTCACATGTATCTTACCTTCTAAATTTTATTTAATGCAATGGGGTTAAATAGCTGAGTGTTCGCTACTCAGTTATCACCTCTCTATCTCTAAGAAACTTACCCAAGAAGATACTTCCCTCTCTCTACTCTCATACTAAGAGAAATAATTACTTAGAACAAGTGAAGAGCACTTACATTTCTTATATTTATTTCTCTATTGCAAATATTTTCTCTTTGCTACTTGTAATTATGTGAACCTTAGATTGTTTAGATAGGTTCTTTACCTTATCTCTTTCGCAAACAATCTGTAAAATTTGTATTGATCCTTCTTTATCAATATATAATATTTAAAAGTAAAATTTTATGTGTTTGTATTCATCATCCCCTTCTACAAACTGATTACCTCTAATTCTTGTAGATCCGGCTGGGACCAACAAAAGAGTCTACTATTCTCTCAGCAAGTTTGTGAAGCATCACAAATGGCAGAATGATTAAAGATGTGAATTATGAAAACAATTAGCAATCATTAAAAGTTTGGAGCATTTACAATGACAAAACATTCTTGTACGTAACAATGCAAGAAGCACATGTGTAGACATTGTCAATAGGATTGACTTTTCTACAACATTCTTGACAACCTATGTGATAACCGGGTCCTGGTTATTACCCAAGGTAATTATTATATGAATTAATTGTTTATATGAATACATGCTAGTATGTAAAATTATATGCATAAATAAGTATGCATTAATATGTGAGTATAATTATATATATAATAAAATACATGCATAGGTATGAATATGTATGTGTGAATAAGCATGTATGTGTGTACATGAGCTTATATGCACGCATGTGAGGAATGAGAAGAAGGCTGTAGTAGCCGCCATGCCTCTTTTGGAAAAGTTTAAAAGAGGTTGAAGCCTCATTTCTCTTCTTCTTGCCATTTTTGGAAGTAAATTGAGCGATTTAAGAGAGAGAAGAGATTGACCGGATTGCTTATTTTGAATTTCAAGATTATAAGGTTTAAGCCTAAGTGTGAAATTGGATAAGCTATGTAAGTGTTGTCCGGATTTGTTATCCGGACAAAGTTGACCGGATTACATGTTGGCATGTCAAATGATAATATTTTTAAGCAACAAATGGGAAATATGACAAAAATGAATTTGAACTGATAATAATTCCATTGACTGCGGTCTATTCTAAACGGAATTTTTTTTGAAATATTTTGATGGAGAAATAAGGGTGACGTATCAAGGAGAGGTGTACCATGGAATAAGGGTGACAAATCAAGGAAAGGTGTACCATGGGATAATGGTGGCATATCAAGGAGAGGTGTACATTTGGATATAAGGGTGGCATTTGTGTGTGTATTATGTAATATAACTCTTACTATTATATCTTATAAGATTACCGTGATCCAGAATCTTTATTTCTTTGTGATTTAAATATTTAAGATCAAGGTTCTTATTGAAAATCATAGCCTGGATGTTATTGAGAAGAAGATAACAGGTTTGGCCTGAAACTTGAATAAACCTTATTTTATTTGAGAGGTTTAAAAGTGGCATTATAATAATTTGATTAGTATAAACCTGTTGGGATTTGATGTATTAATTGCAAGCGGAAAGTATTGGCTTGAAGAGTATAAGGTATTGTTATCATGTTCTTACTTGTTCATATATTTGTGATATATATGAAAAGTTGTTTTACTTAAAAGATTTGGTGATTTTCACCCTACAATATCATAAATAGAGTCTCACTAGACCTTTTGGTCTAATCCTCTTCTGTGATTTCAAATATGTATTGCAGGAAGTGCTGACGGTAAGGGGAAGGAAAAAATGTAATATTTTCCCTCTATAATTATCTGCAAGAAGATTTTCTGATGACATGTATAGTTTTGATAGATGATCTGGTTTAGTATAGGAATTGTATTTGGAAATTTTGAATCATGTATTTTGTACTAATAAATTCTTGTGCTAAGGGACCAGTGTGGTGTATATACATGTATTTCTTATATATGAAGTATGTGTTACATGCAATGTGAGGAATGGGGTGTTACAGAAAGTCGTATCAGAGCCTGAGTTTAATGGATTTAGGTATTTAATTGCATGTTAAGGGTCCCGAACATAGATTATCACCATTGGAAATAATATGATGAGTTGAAGGAACAGTGTGTAAGGTAATTTTAATTAGATATGGCCAATGTAATTATAAATTTACAGGTACACATCTGAACTTGAATACTTCATTATATTTGGGAATGTGAATACGTGAATATTAACACTAAAATCTGCAGATGTTTAGCCGAACTCGGAGATCTTAAAGAACAGCTCAACTAGAGTCTGAGGACAGAGGGGAATCACCCGTTAACCTTCCGACTAGCACTTCCAAGGGGACGAGGTAGAGGGAGAAATCAATCTCAAGGAAGGGGTCATATCAAAGTTCATTCTGAACATGAAGAATCCCATTCTAGAAATATTCAGGAAAGATCAGTGCCACACCCGGAATATGTAACCAGGGATATGTTGGCAGAGGAAATGGGGAAGTTGCGGGAAACTCTGACATCCATTATGGGAGTACCAGCTAGGGTGGAAACAGAGAGAGTAGAAGTTCATCCCTTGGTACCGGTTACTCATAACAAGGAGGGAGATATCAAAATCTTTTTCGCATGCAAGCCACCAACATTCTCTGGGGAAAGAGATCCAGTGAAAGCTATGTGTTGGATCAAAGAAATGGAATATGTGTTTAACACTATTCGGTGGAAACAGATAAAGTTTGATTTACTGTTTCTATATTGGAATCAAATGCTTTGTTCTGGTGGGAAGTTGAATCATGGGCCAGGACAGATGTTTTATAGACGTTATCATGGACAGAATTTGTGGAACGATTCAAGAATCAGTTTTTTCCTAAGACGGTAGTGAGATAAATAGAAGAAGATTTTTTGAAACTAGAACAGGGAAATGGAACAGTTCGGGAGTCTACCGAGAAATTTATTGAATACTCTCGATTTACATAACACTATGTTTCAATAGAACCCAAGAAGATAGAAAGGTATATCTGGGGTTTGAAACCCTCAATCAGAGAGTTTGTAATTGCTATTAACTCCAATACCTTTTCACTAACCGTAGATGCGGCCGAGGTAACAGAACGAAATAAGAATCGGCAATCAAAGGGAAAAGTTGTGGAAAAGAGAAGATGGGAAGGGGCTTCATCTAATTTTCGAATGCAGTAAGATATGATAATAGATCTGAGCAGAAGATAGGTGAGAAAGTCTGCTCACAATGTCGATAGGTTCACCAGGGTGAGTGCAATATGGACCCAAGGAAGTGTTATAAGTGTGGTGAAGGAGGCCATCTATCTAGAAGTTGCCCAGCTAACCGAAGATGTTTCAATTGTAATTCTCCAGACCATATACGACCAAACTGCCCGTTGTTGAGAACTCCACAATTGACAATGGGAAGTAATGCGTCGGGTACTCGGGAAAGACCTACTGTGAATAGAGGAGGGCAAGGAGGGGCAAGAGGACGGTCCTTCCAGATGATAGAATGAGGCAGAGGCGTCACCAGATGTAGTAACAGGTACTTTCCTACTGAATTCTATACATGCTAAGGTGTTATTTGACTCTAGTGCAAACTTTTCGTTTGTATCACCATCATTTGCTCAAATTGCATGCTTGAACTCTGTGTTACTTGATGATGAATTAGTAGTTGATATTCCTAATAGTCAAGAAACTGTTACTAGTGTATTCAATAATTGCATTATTGTTATTGAGGGTTGTGAACTACCGATTCGGTTATTCCCTATTCCAATGAAGGAATTTGATATAGTGGTGGGTATGGACTGGTTGGCAAGGTATCATCCTAGTATTGTTTGTAATCAGAAAATGATCAGAATCACTCTTCCAGATCAAGGAACTGTTGTTATTTATGGTGATCGTCAGAATCACCATACCAGTATTTTGACTGTGATAAAAGCTCAGAAAAGTATTCGGAAGAAGTACCAGGGATGTTTGGCATACGAAATTGATGTGAAGAAAGAAAAAGGAAAAGAGGAATCGATTCTGATTGTTAATAAATATCCAGAAGTACCAGGGGCTGCACCAGTAGCAAAGGCGCCGTATCGGTTAGCTCCATCTGAATTCAAAGAATTGGTTGCACAGTTAAAAGATCTGACTGATAAAGGATTTATTAGACCCAGCACTTCACCTTGGGGTACTCCGGTCTTACTTGTCAAAAAGAAAGATGGGTCTATGCGAATGTGTATAGACTATCAAGAACTGAACAAATTGACGATTAAGAACAAATATCCATTGCCAAGGATTGATGACTTATTTGATCAATTGGTGGGAGCAAGTTATTTCTCCAAAATTGATTTAAGATCAGGATATCATCAATTAAAAGTCAGGGAAGAAGACATTGCTACAACAGCTTTCAGAACTAAGTACGGGCATCACGAATTCTTAGTTATGCCATTTGGCTTAACTAATGTGCCCGCAGCCTTTATGGATTTAGGTGGCGTTTGGTTCGCATAATGTTTTTGGATGGAATGAAATCTGTTAAAAGAATTTGACTTTGAAGGAATTGGAACGGAATGTTGTCAGGTTTGACCACCTGTTTGGTTGGCAGACATTGGAATGGAATCTGTTAAGAAATTGGAATCTTTCTGTTTGGTTCTCAGAATGTAGCTTTAGAATTGGAATAAAATTTTGGTAAATGACCAAAATGCCCTTTTTTGAAAATTTTAATTTTTTTAAAACTAAAAATACTTTAATAAAATAATTATTTAATATGTAAAACAATATAAAATACACAACCCAAATATAATCATAAGCCAAATGACGTTACTAAATCAACGATGGTCGGCGGTGGTTCAGATCGGTGGTGGTCCACAGTGGTTCAGATAGTGGTGGTCCGCAGTGATTCAGATCGATGGTGGTCCGCAGTGGTTCAAATGGAGGTGGTCAGCGGTGGTTCAAATAGGCGATGGCGGTGGTGGTTGTTCAAATCGGTGTTGGTCGGCGGTGTCCGACGGTGATTTAGATCAATGGTAGTCGTCGATGGTTGGCAGTGATATAATCAATGGTGCTCCATTGTGGTTCAGGTGACGATGGTCAGATGTGGTTCAGATCGGCGATGGTTCAAATTGACGGTGAATCAGATCAGTGGTGGCTCACATCAACGGTGGTTCAGATTGGTGGTAGTCGGCGGTGGTTCAGATCGGTGGTGGTGGTGGTTCAGATCGGTGGTAGTCGGCGATGGTTCAGACTGGTGGTAGTCGGTGGTGGTGGTGGTGGTGGTGGGTGGCAGTGGTTAAAACCGGTGGTAATCGGTGGTGGTTCAGATCGGTGGTGGTGGTCGGCGATGGTGGTGGCCGACGATGGTTCAGATCGGTGGTGGTGGTGATGGTCGGCGGTGGTTCAGATCAATAGTCGTCAAAAGGTGGTCGACGATGGTCATATTGAGTTTTATGAGATTATAGTATATTAGATTAAGGGCATATTTGGTATAATGAATATAGAGATTCCATTCCATCAAAATACCATGTAGTTGCTAAGGAATGTTAAAATCCTTTATCCATGGAATTCATAGGAATCTGACGATTTCTTCCGCTAAAAAGCATGAACCAAATGAAGGAAATGAATCTGGTCAAAGGAATTCGACATTCTAATTCCTTCAAATTCCTCCAGAATCTGCGAACCAAATGCCACCTTAACGAATAGGGTATGCAAGGAATATTTTGATAAATTCATTATTGTATTTATCGATCATATTCTTATATACTCCAAGACCAAAGAGGAACACGCAGAACATCTGCGATTGATACTGGAATTACTGAAAAGAGAAAAGATGTATGCAAAGCTATCCAAGTGTGAGTTCTGGTTAAGGGAAGTTCAGTTTCCGGGTCATGTCATATCCGAAGCTGGAGTGAAGGTGGATCCAGCTAAAATAGAAGCAGTTGCAAGATGGGAAGCTCCGAAAACTCCTTCTGAAGTCCGAAGCTTTTTAGGACTGGCAGGTTACTATCATAAGTTCATTCAGGACTTTTCTAAGATAGTCGTGCCATTGACTAAATTGACTCGAAAGAACATTAAATTCTAGTGGGAAGGAGAACAGCAAAAAGCTTTCCAACTATTAAAGGATCATCTTTGTAGTGCACCGATATTAACCTTACCTGATGAATCCGAAGATTTTGTGGTATACAGTGATGCTTCAAAGTTAGGGTTGGGATGTGTTTTGATGCAGAGAAGAAAGGTAATTTCTTATGCGTCAAGGCAATTGAAAGATCATGAGAAACAGTATCCAACCCATGATATGGAATTAGCTGCAGTGGTGTTTGCTCTGAAAATCTAGAGACGTTATCTTCTGGGGACAAAGTGTCAGATTTATACTATCACAAAAGTTTACAACATTTGTTCAGCCAGAAAGAACTGAATATGCGGCAACGTTGGTGGATTGAACTTGTAAATGACTATGATTGTGAAATCCTCTACCATCCGGGAAAAGCCAACATGGTAGCAGACGGTTTGAACAGGAAAGAAAAGAGCGGAACCATTAAAGTTGTAACAATGAAAATGAACTCGGTCCCTAATATTCGTAAAGAGATTTTGAAATGTCCAAAAGAAGCCATGAGAGAAGAATTTGTCAAAATAGAAACGTTGGGTAAGATGATTTTAACCTTGGAACCGAACGATGAAGGACTAATGTGCTTTCAAGGGCGAATCTGGGTACCGTGTTTTGGAGATATCCGGAACACTATATTAAATGAAAGTCATAAGTCCCGATACTCTATTCATCCAGGTACGAATAAGATGTACAGAGACTTAAAATCTTTTTATTGGTGGCCCGAATTGAAGAGGGACATAGCCAGATATGTGGAACGGTGTCTAACATGTCTACAAGTTAAGTTTGAACATCAAAAGCCGTATGGAAGCCTACAATCTTTGGAGATACCTGTATGGAAATGGGATCACATTACAATGGATTTCGTCATGAAGTTGCCTCGAACTCCAAAGGGGTATGACGCGATCTGGGTAATTGTAGATCGTCTATCTAAATCTGCGCATTTTCTACCAATGAGAGAGAATTACTCTTTAGAAAAGCTAGCTTAGATTTACATCAAAGAAGTTGTAACCAGGCACGGTGTTCCATTATCTATTATCTCTGATAGAGATAGTCGGTTTACTTCAAGGTTCTGGAAAGGGTTGCAAAATTCTTTGGGGTCTGAAATCCGACTAAGCATAGCCTATCATCCGCAAACTGATGGACAGAGTGAAAGAACTATCCGAACTCTCGAAGACATGTTAAGAAGTTGTATCACTGATTTCGGGGGATCGTGGGAAGATCACTTGCCATTAATAGAGTTTGCATATAATAATAGTTATCATTCCAGCATCCAAGCGGCACCGTATGAAGTATTGTATGGACATAAATGTCGAACGTCGTTATGTTGGAACAAGGTAGGAGAAAGACAATTGACAGGTCCAGAAATTGTCCAAGAGACTTCTGAGAAGATTGAACAGATCCGTGAAAGAATCAAAACAACACAAGACCGCCAAAAAAGCTATGCTGATAATTGTCGAAAGCCAATTGAATTCTGCATAGGTGATTTTGTGATGTTGAAAGTTTCGTCGTGGAAGGGTGTCATCAGATTCGGAAAGAAAGGTAAGCTCAGTCCGAGATATGTTGAACCATTCAGGATATGTAAGCGAGTTGGACCAATGTCATATCAGTTAGAGCTACCAGAAGAATTAATTCTGATTCACAACACTTTCCACGTATCGAATCTGCGGAAATGTTTAGCTAATCCGAGTCTAGTTGTACTGTTACCAGAAATTAAACTGGACAGTAAACTGAACTTTGTGGAAACACCAGAAGCTGTGATTGACCAAAAGATCAGGATATTAAGAAACAAAGAAATTAGTCTGGTTAAGGTTCAGTGGAAGTTTCACAAAGGACCAAAAGCGACTTGGGAATTGGAGTAAAAAATGAGATCAGAATACCCATGGCTCTTTGTTTAAAGGAATTCCGGGACGGAATTCTTTTGAAGGGGTGGATAATGTGATAACCGGGTCCTGGTTATTACCCAAGGTAATTATTATATGAATTAACTGTTTATATGAATACATGTAGTATGTGAAATTATAATCATAAATAAGTATGCATTAATATGTGAGTATAATTATATATATATATATATATAAAATAAAATACATGCATAGGTATGAATATGTATGTGTGAATAAGCATGTATGTGTGTGTACATGAGCTTATATGCACGCATGTAAGAGATGAGAAGAAGGCTGTAGTAGCCGCCATGCCTCTTTTGGAAAAGT
>NC_037544.1:15397076-15410819 GCF_001531365.2 Cynara cardunculus var. scolymus | reverse complement strand
AGTATAAGGTATTGTTATCATGTTCTTACTTGTTCATATATTTGTGATATATATGAAAAGTTGTTTTACTTAAAAGATTTGGTGATTTTCACCCTGCAATAGCATAAATAGGGTAACTCACTAGACCTTTTGATCTAACACTCTTTTGTGATTTCAAATATGTATTGCAGAAAGTGATGACGGTAAGGGGAGGGAAAAATGTAATATTTTCCCTATATAATTATCTGCAAGAAGATTTTCTGATGACATGTATAGTTTTGATAGATGATCTGGTTTAGTACAGGAATTGTATTTGGAAATTTTGGATCCTGTATTTTTACTAATAAATTCTTGTACTAACGGACCAATGTGGTGTATAAACATGTATTTCTTATGTATGAAGTATGTGTTACATGCAATGTGAGGAGTGGGGTGTTACAACCTAAATAGAACCATCCATATAGTGTCTCAATTTGTTCAATAACTCCCAAGATGGTTATTATGTAACCCTACGTATGTCAAATAAGAGGATGTTAGTGTAAAATCATAAATTGTTTGATAAGAATACATAAAATGATGGAAGAATTGTTTCTCAATATTTTAATGCATTACTTTTGGTTTGTTAATCCATTTTGCCTGCAATGGTTGTTGAATATTCTTCCGATCCTCAAACATCTCCTCTTCCATTGTTTTCTTCGCCTTATTAGAAGACACTGTAACACCCCACATTCCACATCTGCATATAATCATGTATTTCATATTTCAAGAAATACAAATAACACATCTTCGGTCCCAATAGTACAAGAAGCTATATTACAGAATTTACAAACAAAATTTTCCAAAAATAACATTCTTGTACATAACTGGTATAGAAACCAGTATTCCCAAAAATTCACAGATAACATACTGATCTTCATATTTAAAATAAGCATAACAGAAAGATTAACATTTTACCCTTCCCCCTTATCCCTTGGCAAGGCTGGACTTGCAATACACATTTTTGGAAACACAAAATGTGGGTTAGACCTTGAGGTCTAGTGAGAAGTTCCCTTTCTTTGCAATTACAGTTGAAAATCACTAAAACCTGTTATAAAAATTACCTCTGCAAACATAAAAATATATTTCAACTTTTTATAAGGCAAAACTCAAATACATTTACTCTATAAGAGTTTATAAATCTACCTCACCATACATGGCAAATAACCACTCAGGTTCTCACATCACTCTAATGATGGATTACTCAGAGCTCTTAAGGACCAGAGCTCTTTTGGTTCTTACGAACTAGAGCTCCTCTAGTTCTTAAGGACTAGAGCTCATCTGGTCATACCAACCAGAGCTTCGGGTCTCCAACTTCCTAAAAACTAACCAAGGATACACGACCAACCAGAAGCCCTCTGAACGACCAGACCCTCTGGTCTGTCTAGACTAAAATTGTTGGAAAATAAAAAGAAGAAATATGAGAAAACAAGATTTTAACATAACCAGAGCTTCTCTGGTTCGCTACTATAGTCGTAAAAGATAATTAAAAAGGTTAAACTTATAAAGTTAGTACGAGGTCAAGAGTTTTGATACAGAGCTCGTACTTGTTAAATTCCATGATACAGAGCCTCTGGGTCAAAATGAGTTTTGAAAAACTTAAAGATTTTCTACCACAACCAGAGGCCCTTTGGTTAGTCTTGAAGACCAACCAGAGGCCCTTTGGTTAGTCTTGAAGACCAACCAGAGCCCCTATGGGTTTTCATCAAACACTTAGCCTTTTAAACAATTGTTAATTGTAATGTCCAATATCCCAAAAACATTTGTTTATTCTGAACACGGGCAGTTAATTCCCCTTGTTATAAGCCATTTTCCCATTCTCAATAACATCATTGTTTTTATTTCAATAAGAGCAATAATTCCAAGTCTTCATATCACGAAGAAATGTTAACTCTGAATTATTGCATCTTATGGATGTGACAACAAGAGTTATAAATGTAACATAGCTCTCACAATTGCCACCCTTATCCAAAGATACCGACCAGCAGATGACTCAGCTCAGGGAGTCACTCGACTAAACTAGAGTAAAAATCTATCTTCGTACCTCTAGTTATGGTGAGTTCGACTTCCTGACCGAAGATGAAAGACTCGAGGCCCTCAAGGCTGAGGAAGAACTTGCCTACAAAAGAAACAAACTGAGGATAGCTTAAAATTGGCCAAGTCTTTAGTTGTCAAAGTTCTTCCCAAGAGAAAATCCAAAAAGACGGTGAACATTGTCCAGACCCAAGCTAAGCTTCTGTCTATTGTAGAGGCTGAACGTGAAAAGAATCTAAATTTGGCCAAACGCGACAAGCGCTGGAGCAAAGCAATCCTTATCAACAGGATCAGCCCTCACCCGATTAAGAGCGTCAGCATCAGAGGACGAACAAAAGACGGTGGGTTGTTGCTCTCCATGCTCATCACCAGGGATAATTTCGAGGCAGTCATCGAGTATCCTTCCTACCTTGGCGAATATGGCTAATAGCGAATGGCTGGAGACCCGACAAGCTATTCAGAGTTTAAAGTCCAGACATAAGCCGATTATCGAAGACATCATCAACGAGTTGATCAAGAAGGTGTCCAGGTATGTCGTAGTGTTGGGATTGAAATTTAATGATAAATTGTATTTGTCTTGAAAGTTAATAATTGTCTATAATTGTAAAGTTAGTGTGCTTGACTTTGTAAGTCATGTTGACTTTGACTAGAAGGGTTCAATGTTTGACCCTATATAAAGCTTTGTCTTGTAGTGAACTAGAAGAAGAGCTCATTTGTAATAATACGTTCATTTGAGAGAGCTAATATACTTTGACTGAGTTGACTTTTTCTCTCAAGTTCTTCATAGTGTTCATATGAATTTGCCATTGATTCATGAAGATATTTGAAGATTGATCATATTGTGGACTCACAATTGGTATCAGAGCAAGTTATGCAGTGAAATCAACATGAAATCATCAATTTGAAGATTTTTTGAAGAAAATTTTATGGAGTTCATATTGTTCATCTTGTGTTCTTCATCTTTTAAAGACTTTGATCTGAAAAAATTTCAAATCTTTATGTTTTGATGTTAAAAAGATGATCAGTGTATGCGTAATTGTCTTGTGAATCTGCGTTATTCACAAAGATTTGTGTTTTGATCATTAGTTTTCAAGATTTGTTGAAATTTGTGGATTTTAAAGTTTTTGTGTTCTTGGAAAAGTTCTTGAAAAAGTCAGTTTTTTATCCATTTTTGTATGAAAAATTAGTTGTTTTTGTGTTTTTGTGGTATTTTGAACGGATTATCTTTGTTTTTCATCTCACAAGGTTGCTGGATTTTGTCTAAATCGCTCAAGGTGGTCGGATTTCATTTTTAACCTATTGGCCGGATTCCATACTTAGTCAATTTTTTGGTCTCAAAATCCCTTAAAGGCCAACGCTGAAGAAAGATGGAAGAAGAAAAAGGCCTTCAAGCCCTAATGATGGACCATCCCCGAGGAACGAACATGAAGCAAAGTTCTCCTTCGATGAAGTCCTGAAGGCTTTGAAGAAGCCAGACATATCTATGATGAATCTCTCACTGCCAGCGAAGGGTCCTTATATACCCAACACTGTGCATGCGAAGACTGAGTTATGACTTATATTCCTTGACTATGATGGCGACAACGCTTGTAAGGAGTCCTATTACAATCCTTTTGGTGTCATTGACATAACAGATGTCATTTCTATTCTATCTCTTTCTATTTCTTTTCTATATATGGAAAGTTTCAAAATCGTCATATAATAATCCAGAAATTGCAATAGAAAAAAAAGGGAGGTTTGTGATAGTGAAATTTCACAAAATGTTTGAGTTACATCTATGCCCTATGGAACACCACAGATATCTCAGGTTCTGGCTAGATGATGACTTCAAAGGTGAAATGATGGACCACAAGATCAGAAGGGAGTTTCTACATCAAAAGGAGCTTGGAGAAAATGTACCTGGCTTCATTAAGCTGAGGGACTTAGACTAGTTTCTTTCCTTTGTAATTTGTCCATTCACTGTATAAACCTATATTCTATGTCTACTTTCAATGATTAATCTTATATTTTGTAAGTTTTAGACATGTACTGAACAACTTGTAATATTTCCATTTGAAATTAATATAAGTATTTTTGTGCATTACTGAAAAAGATCCCTGAAAAGAGTAATAGAGACACAAGTCTGTGAGTTCCGGTGTTACTCTTACATTCACTGACAATCTATAAGTCAGTGAATATGCTTTCACTTTCAGTTTCCCTTCTTGTACTTTTTCTTAATCTTGTAGCTTAAGATAATTTACTAAGTAAAGACTGACTCAATGAAAAAGATCCCAAAACAATTAAAAGGGACATTTACTTTATATGTAACTTTTCCTTACTGTTATTTGATAAGGCAACTTTCTTCATGTTGCTTTATTATCATCAAATAGGGGGAAATTGTTGATCCTCTCTCTTAGTGATTTGATGATAATTCACTTTACCTTATACGAAATATTATTGTTTCTGTCTTTCAGTTCCAACGATCATCACTGAGTCTATCCAGTGATCGCTGAGAATATGTAATGTACATCCATCAGCGACAGCGATACTTCAGGAAGACAAAACTCACACCAAAGAACCTTCAGCGAAAGTCGAAGACTGAAGCTGAAGATTAGAGACTAGCGAGTTCGTGATCTGAAGCGGCATTCAGTGATTACAACCTGGTCTACATATGTGTAAATACTGCCCAAGCCTCATCGAATGCTGAAGAGACCTTCAAGGTTATTCCAGCATTCAGCGATCAAAAGAAGCTTGTTGAGCAAGATTGTTTTTGTCTTGTCCTTCCACACACAAAGGACAAACCCATACCCTTTCTAGAGTATAGTACGATACAGAGCCGATTAGTTGACTCTATTACCCACCAACTCCATGAAAGGATGTCTGCTCATGAATAGGATTTTGTATTATTCACTATAGCAAAGGACAAGTCTWTCTCTAAAGGCTTGACGCGTGTTCAAACTCTATTGCATTGCATTAAATGTGCATTTAATGCAATGGGTATAAATAGATGTGTTATATCTCCATGCAGAGATATCTATTACTCTTGAGCCCTAACTCTTACGTTCACACGTGAAAGAACACACATCTAAGAACACAATACGCTTATCTTCAAAAGCAAGTTAGAATCCCTTTTAAGTATTCTAAATAGTTCTTACCCTGAAAGAACTTAATTTCTTATAAGTCTTAAACAGCAAATCATTTCTCTTTGCTAAGAACTTGTGTGTAACCTAGATTGTTTAGATAGGTTATCTTTACCTTATCTTTTTTGCAAACAATCTTGTAAAATCTGTATTGATCCTTCTTTATCAATATATATTTTAAATTTGAAAAGTTTACTATGTTTGTATTCATCCCCTATTCTACAAATTGTTATACACATTTTGTAGACCCTAACAGGACCAACATGATCTGTGAAAATCTGACATTTAGTTCCCAATAAATAATGCCTCCAAATCTTTAATACGTATACCATGGCCGCAAGCTCCACATCATGCGTCAGATACTATTTTTCGTGATCCTTCAATTATCTAGATGCGTAAGAAATGACTTTTCCCCTTTGTATCAATGTGCAATCCAAAACTAGCTTTGAAGCATCACTATAAACCACAAAATCATCTGATCCATCTGGTAGCGATAACACTGGAGCACTGCATAAACGGTCTTTCAATAACTGAAAATCCTTATCCTGCTCTTCTTCCCATTCATACTTGACATTCTTCCTATTTAATTTGGTTAGCGGTGCAGTGATTCTTGAAAAATCTTGAATAAATTTCTGATAATAGCCTGCTAAACCCAAGAAACGACGAATCTCGGTAGGAATTCTTGATACTTTCATCTTTCAATTGCTTTGATCTTTGTAGGATCTACTTTTACCCCTGTTTTATAGATAACGTGGCCCAAAAACTGTACTTCTCTTAACCAAAACTCACATTTGGACAATTAAGCAAATAACTTTTCTTTCTTCAAAAGTTCAAGGATCAGATGAAGATGTTCAACATGCTCTTCTTCAGATTTTGAGTATATAAGAATATTGTCAATAAACACAATAATGAATTTATCAAGATATTCATTACATATCTGATTCATCAGATCCATGAATGTTGCTGGAGTATTGGTTAAACCGAATGGCATAACCAAAAACTCATGATGTCCATATCTGGTTCGATACAGAGCTCGGATACACAGCTCGTACTTGTTAAATTCCATGATACGTAGTCTTTGTATAACACATACAGAGTCTTTGGGTTAAAATGAGTTTTGAAAAACTTAAAGATTTTCCACCACAACCAAAGGCCCTCTCTTTGATATGTCACCCTTATCCCATGGCACATCTCTCCTTTATATGCCACCTTTATCACATGGTACACCTCTCCTTGATATGCCACCCTTATTTCCTCATAAAATGTAATTAAATCTGACATTTTTAGCTAAGAATGGCCTCAAAACAATTTCATCTCAGAAACTTTATATCAAGAACTTCTACAGTTCCAAATGTCAACTTTCAAGGATAATTTATATTTCTGAACTCAAAATAGCTTCAAAACATTTTTCAATATTTTTGGCAATAACATCCCTTACATGGGTGATGACTGCCCCTAATCGGACAGCATATGGGCGATGAACTGCCCTCAACGGCCAACACTTAGGTGATGATCAACCAATCCGGATAACACTTCACCAAATAACACTCACTGGTCAACACTTGGACGATGAACACCCTCACCGGTCAATACTATGATCGCTGAACATCCTCATCGGTCAACACTTGGGCGATGAAACACTCAATCCAGACAATACATGGACGATAAACATCTAATTTGGTCAACACTATAAACCATAAACACACAATCTAGATGTTGCTTTGTTCGGTAAAGGTCCTTATCGAACAACACAATGTCCGATGAGAGTCCTCATTGGACAACACTTCATGCGATAAAAATTCATAACTTTGAAGTATAATCATCATATAAACCAGTATACTAACAGCAATAACATATTTACATTCAAGGTATTTTGTAAAACTCACCTTAGATGCAAGGTTTGAAGATGAACCACACACACACAATCAGCTTCCAATTTATCACAGAATCAACTTCACAGCTTTTAGCAAGAACACACGATACTTTATTTACTATCTTTCCCGAAATGGCAATAATAAGGAATAGGATGAATTTATCCCCCTTCTATACTTTCCATAAAAAGGGCGGTGAAGGTTTTAGTATTTAAACCCCCCCCCCCCTCTCACACCCACTCAAAAATATATACAAACACATGCATGTATCATGGATGGTGAACACATATATATAATATAAGCAATTAATCAAATAATTAATTACCAAATAATTTCAAACCCTCCCAAACTATATAACAGGAACCCGGTTATCACAGACACCCCTAAGTGTAGTCGAGGACAAATATTAGCAAATTTGTCAGCCAATGCCAACACATAGTCAGTGTTGAGATTAATATATACTTTGCTTGCACTTGAAGTTGCAAAGTTTAGGACACCTAGCAATAAAATGTATATTATGTATATTATGTGGAAGTTAGTTAAAAAGATGTAAACTTTAAGTTATGATCTAAAAGATTATGAAGGAAATTACCTTGGAATCTTTTGACTCGAGTGGAAGTAATTATGATTATGAAAGTGGCATCAGAAGTTTTCTGGATATAGGAATCATCAAAATTTTCACCAAGAGCTTCCCATAAGGTAATTTTGTATGTGGCATTGCTAAAGTAAAAAAAAATAAGAGCAATAGGAAGTAGTTAACCACCGTATCAATTTATTTTTTAAAAGAAGGGGAAACAACAATTTAACTTGGAAGATTACTTACAATTCCGATATAATTTCCAAGTCTCTTTTTCGAAACCCACCCCTCACAGTCTCAACATCTCCGACAACAGTTGAACAACCAATAATATCTAAAAAACCAAAAAAAAAAACATAAATCAATCAAGTAAGGCCAAAAAAAGTAAGAACTTCCTTTAGACATACCTGTAAGTACGTTGTCATCATTGAGACGATCATTAACTGTTTTGTATTTTGCAAGTTGGAACCCATGCATAGGGATAGAAGGAACATGGGTATCAAATTTTTTCACCTTGGTTAATAGTGTAAATATAATCTTCAAATTTGAGTCAGTGACCTTGAATGGCTCCAGAATTCTCAACAACCTTGAAATTCTTCAAAACATACACAGTTCCTTCTTTCAACAAATGGTTGAACTTATTGACCAAGTTATTCCTTACCATTGTTGTCATGAGAGAGCCCTACAAAACAAAACAAACAAAAAACAAATAAATAAACCAAAACATACTTTGATAATACATGGTATTAACGATAAGAATAAATAACACACATTTTCATCTATCAAAACCATGTCCAAACTAATCAATTCCCCATTTGTCTTTGTATTCAAAGATTCCTACAACCCAACTTTCATTATCTAACACCAAGTTTTGTCAATCCAACAAACTCCATATGCAGAAAGATTTGTAAATAGAAACTTATAGTATACAAAGTAGTATGAGTAATTAGCAAAGTAATAAGAAATAATATAATCATGTATATATTGTGGAACTAATACAAATTATCTATAGTCGAAGACACCTCGCCCTTGCCAACGATGAGGCAAGATGCAGTCTGGACGATGTTTCTCTGAATCATCAAAAATTACGTGTTATTGCTGTGGTGAAATTGGGCATGTTCGTACAAATTATCCAAGGCGGGATTGGGTGAGTTATACATGTGGAGTTTATGGACATTACCAATCTAATTGCCCAAATTCCAAATGTGAGGAGAGTAAGGCCTCAGTACATCAATTGATGGTGGGAGGTTCTTCGAGTCGAAAGGAGGAGGTACCAAGAGCAAGGGGTAGAGCGTTCCAGATCACAGCAGAGAAGGCTTGGGAGGAGCTGGATGTCGTCACTGGTATATTTTTCGTGATACTCGTGCTACACATATATTATTTGATTCTAGTACTACGAATTCTTTTATGTCGCATGCCTATGTTCGCTTTCTATAATTTATGCCTATACTTCTTGATAGACCGTTTTCTGTGGATACCGCTAATGGAATCACTTTAGTAGCTGATAGAGTATTCAAAGACTGTACATTAGTATTGGATGATCAAAACTTCTGTGTAGACTTAATCCCTATGGATATACATGGCTTCGATGTGGTTATTGGTATGGATTGGTTAGTAGAAAACCGGGCGGATATTATTTGCTCGCAACGGATGATCTGAATACCGGTTGATGAAGAAGATTATATTTATGTGTACGGAGAAAAAGGGTCGGTGACATCAAGGTAATTTATGTACTCAAAGCTCATCGATATTTATCAAAAGGGTGCTCTTCTTTCATGGCATATGTTTTAGATGCCACCAAATAAAGAAGAAGTAGGCAAAAGATGTACCCATGGTTTGTGAATTCTAGGATGTCTTTCCTAATGACTTTCCTGGTCTACCACCGGACAGGCAAGTAAAATTTCGAATTGACCTTGTGCGAGGTGCTACACCTATTGCAAGGACACCTTATCATCTTGCCCTGGCAAAATCTAAAGGAAATGATGAGCCAATTACAGGGTTTGTTGGATAAAGGTTTCATCTGATCAAGTACTTCACCTTGGGATGCTCCGGTGTTATTCATGAAGAAGAAGGATGGTTCATTTTGCATGTGTATTGATTACCGCAAGTTGAACAAGGTAACACTCAAGAATAAATATTTGTTACCTCGTATTGATTATTTGTTTGATCAATTGAAGGAGCGATTTACTTCTCCAAGATCGATTTGAGATCCGGATACCATCAACTCATGGTACGGGATGAGGATGTACCAAAAACGGCTTTTCGTACCCGATACGGACACTACGAGTTTTTGGTAATGCCGTTTGGTTTGACGAACGCTCCGGCTGCATTCATGGATATGATGAATCGAGTATGTCGATCATGCTCGATAAGTTTGTCATTGTCTTCTTTGATGACATACTTGTGTATTCTAAGTCAGAAACCGATCATGTTACATATCTTCGCCAGATGTTGGAGCTACTAAGAAAGGAGAAATTATATGCCAAGTTCTCAAAATGAGAATTCTGGCTCCGAAAGGTGCAATTATTGGGGCATATGATCTCTAGTGAGGGTGTTTCTGTCGACCCATCTAAATTTGAGGCAGTTCATAAATGGGAACAACATAAGAGAAATCCGTTGTTTTCTTGGCTTAGCGGGTTATTACCGACGATTCATAAAAGACTTTTCAAAGATTTATGTCCCCCTTACTTCACTCACCCGTAAAGATGTGAAGTTTGTATGGACTGAAGCATAAGAGAAAGCTTTTCAGACCTTGAAAGCTTGTTTGACGAATGCTCATATTCTTGCCTTACCCGAAGGTAACGATGACTTCATGGTCTGTAGTGATGCATCAAAGTTGGGATTGGGTT
This sequence comes from Cynara cardunculus var. scolymus, assembly GCF_001531365.2. Taxonomy (NCBI): domain Eukaryota; kingdom Viridiplantae; phylum Streptophyta; class Magnoliopsida; order Asterales; family Asteraceae; genus Cynara; species Cynara cardunculus. The sequence continues at coordinate 15,400,354 of NC_037544.1, read as the reverse complement.
TCATATTGATGCAATGAGGCAAGGTGATTGTGTATGCCTCCCAACAGTTGAAGGACTATGAGAAGAACTACCCCACTCATAATCTTGATTTGGCAGCGGTAGTGTTTGATTTGAAATTATGGCGTCATTATTTTTATAGAACGAAATATCAATTATTCACAGATCACAAGAGCTTGAAGTACATTTTCGATCAACAGACTCTAAATATGAGACAACAAAGTGCCATGGAGTTAATAAAAGACTATGATTGTGAGTTACTCTATCATCCTGGTAAAGCCAACGTAGTGGCGGATGCTTTGAGTCGAAAAGTGTATGTCTCTTATATGTGTTACGCCATCACTCACACGTCTATACAGTCTACGCCTTATTGACGATCTACAAAGATGGAAAATTGAAGCCTTAAACCCTGAACACGTGAAGTCTGAGCGCATGGTTGGATGTGTAGATTCTCTTTCGGAGGATAGTCGTGGCTTGGAAGTGTTTAGGGCCCGAATCTGGGTGCCGAAACTTGGTGGTGTACAAGATATTGTTCTAGTAGAATCTCACAAATCTAGAATGTTTGTTCATCCCAGCAGTACAAAGATAAATCATGATCTGCGTACCGAGTTTTGGTGGCCAAGTATGAAAGTGAATATTAGGCGTTATATTGAGAGATGCATTACGTGTTTGCAAGTGAAGGCTAAACACCAAAAGCCTTATGATAGTTTACAACCTTTAGAGGTGCCAGTTTCGAAATGGGAAGAGTTGACCATGGACCTTGTAACAAAACAACCGAAGACTTCTCGTCAGCACGATAGTGTTTGGGTGATTGTTGATCGGTTGACAAAAAGTGCTCATTTTCTCCCAGTTCGGGAAGATTATTAATGATCATTGGGCACAAATATATATTGATGAGATTATTGCTCGTCACGTTATACCGATAAAGGTAGTTTCTTATCGTGTACCTCGAATTTTTGGGCAAGTATGCAAAGAGAATTGGAGATGCGTGTCGCACTTAGTACCATGTATCATCCCCAAACTGATGGACAGTCAGAATGTACAATTTAAACGTTGGAGGATATGTTACGAGCTTGTATCTTGGAGCTTGGTGGAAGTTGGGATAACAAGTTGCCACTTATGGAGTTCTCGTATAATAACAGTTATCACTCCACAATCGATATGGCTCTATTTGAGGCTTTGTATGGACGTAAATGTCGTATGCCTCTTTGTTGACAAGAAACCAGAGAGAAAGTGTTGGCCAGACCGAGTTGATTCAAGTCACATATGATAAGATACGGGTTATACGTGAAAGAATGAAAGCGGCCCAGGATCGACAGAAATCTTATGCCAACAAACGACGACGACCGATTCAATTTGAAGTGGGAGATATGGTGATGTTAAAGGTATCACATTGGAAAGGAATTCTACAGTTTGGTAAAAAAGGGAAATTGGGTCCATGTTTCGTTGGACCATTTAAAATCCTTGAGCGCATTGGAAAACAAGCTTATTGTTTGGAGTTGTCGGAAGAACTCTCCGGTATTCATGACGTTTTCCATGTGGGCTATCTAAGGAAATACTTGGGTAAACATGATGAGACCATTCCATTGGCGGAGGTCAAGTTGGATAAAAATATTGAGGTACATAGAAGAACTCGAAGCCATTCTCAACGAAAGAACCATTAATCTCGGGAACAAGATCGTAGATTTGGTGCTTGTTAAATGGAAGCATCATCGTGGTCCAAATTGGACGTGGAAGAACAAAGATGAAATGAAGGCCAAGTATTCGGAGTTATTTAAGCTTAAGGGTTTGATTGTGAATCATTGGAGTTATATATGATGGATGAGGCTTACTGGATATACTCATTGTAAGACAAATAATCAAGAATTTCTTTCTAAGTGTTTGATCGAATGCCAAATGTATTTATTTACATATGTGATGCTTGAGACCAACACACATATATGTATATGTATATATATATATATATATATATGTATTATGGTTAAAGAACATGACTGTACGAATTCTTCTTCCTCATCCCCTAGTAATAAAGGTGAAAAAGCACATATGTGTATGATGGCCCAATTTACTAATCTATCTGATTATGTGAAGCTACTATGGTTGCATCCACTTTTGAACCTCTATTCTTTTCTAAGAGGTTTTGAGCAATGAAGTAAGGTACATAATTTATTTCATCCTTCTAAATCCTATGATAATAAATCTCTTCATATGGATACGGGTATTTTTAAAAATAGAAACATAAAATATTTGATTATAAAAAAATGGAATCAACTTTCCGTCAATGTTGTTTCATAAGTTGGTTTTCAAAGAACAAATAATAATAACTTGATTTAGGATATTCAAAATTTTCATTTGTCATGTGCTTTCACCAACAAGCTTTTTTCTCTTTAGGATCCTTCTCATCATCCTATTCTCCATGAAAAATAACTTTATGAAGAAATTTATAAAATTATCCAAAGAAAGTGGAAAAACTTCTACTTAGAGTTGTGTATTGTGGAGTATATAGGGTTTTCTTCAAAATTCGATGGGAAATTTATCTGGTCCTAAAAAGATTTTTTTGTTGTGTAAAAAGGAAAAGATGTTGCATATTCATTGCACAAATCAAATTCTTTTTTTTAATGAGACTCGTAAGATCAATTCTCAACCTTTGGATTGGATCTACAATTTGAACATTCATAATCACAAAATTATAACCGTGCAACTTTAGCCCATTAGATTATTAACTTATAAAGTTGATCAATGAACATAAATTGATCTTACGGGTCTCACGAAAAATCTTTGGTCTCACGTGAACCCAGTCATATATATATATATATATATATATATATATAGAGAGAGAGAGAGAGAGAGGAGTGATCATATGAAAACCGCCCTCATTTGTGTAAACCGTGCAAACCACCTTCATCTGTCGATTTAATTGTTTAATCTTATGAAATTTTTTTATGAAATTGTTTAATCTTGTGAAATTGTTTCATATAATATTTTTTTTGATGAAGTTGTTTCATATATGGCTGTGAAACTGTTTCATATAATACTTAATGAAACTGTTTCATGTATTTCTCTAACATTAATGAAACTGTTTCATGTATTTCTCTAACATTAATGAAACTGTTTCATGTATTTCTTTAAAATTAAAATAATGAAGATGATAATATCTATGATTAACACTCTCCACAATAAAAATGATTAATTAACCTCTCATAATTACAAAAAAATGAACAAAATGAAAAATTATGATTGGTTGAATGCAGTTTGCACGATTTCTACAAATTGAGTGGTTT
>NC_037544.1:15391853-15397041 GCF_001531365.2 Cynara cardunculus var. scolymus | reverse complement strand
TATATATATATATATATATATAGGGGAGCATTCAAATGCAAACCACTCAATTTGTAGAAATCGTGCAAACTGCATTCAACCAATCATAATTTTTCATTTTGTTCATTTTTTTGTAATTATGAGAAGTTGATTAATCATTTTTATTATGAAAGTTGTTAATCATGGATATTATCATCTTCATTATTTTTATTTTTGAGAAATACATTGAACAGTTTCATTAAAATTTCATTAAGTATTACATGAAACAATCTCATAACCATATATGAAACAACTTCGTCAAAAAAAAGTATTATATGAAACAATTTCACAAGATTAAACAATTTCATGAAAAAATTTCACAAGATTAAACAATTTAATGAAAATTTTTCATAAGATTAAACAATGAAATCGACGGATGATGGTGGTTTATACGGTTTGTACAAATTGAGTGGTTTGTATTTGATCGCTCTTCTCTCTCTCTCTCTCTCTCTCTCTATATATATATATATATATAGAGAGAGAGAGAGAGAGAAAGAGAGAGAGAGAAAGAGAGGTGGGTTACATTGCAAACCGCTCAATTCATGAAAACCATACAAACCACTTTCGACCAATAGAAAAATTCCGTTTTATTTTCTTTAATTTTAATAAGAAAGGATGTAATTCATCGTATGTTGATTAATATTTGAATGTATTTAATGAATACTGTTAATTTTGGAAACGTATTTTTGTCATTAATATGTTTTATTATTTTTTACCATTATATTTTATAAAAATATGAATTCTAAAAGCAGTAGAATATGAAATCTGTGTTCTATTTCATTGAAAAATATATGTACTTTGAGTAATGAAACTAATTTCATGTTCAATAATGACCAGCAAACAATTTCATAATATTTTGGAATGTTTTATGCATGAAAAACGTTCAATAAATAAAAAATGTTCAGTTTTCAAAATGTCTCATTAAATTTTTAAAAATGTTTCATTCTTCATATGTTTCATCGTTCAACATTGCATGACAATCGGTCTTTCTTTAATGGCAGTCACGTGAGTTTGTTCTATAAACGGCAAAACAGTTTCGTTCATTGATTTAATGATACAAAATATTTGTTTTAGTCTGCAAAGTGTTTCATTATTTTTAGTTGATTATAATATGTTTTATATTTCATAATTTATTAGAATATACCTAACTCATTGTAGGTGACAAGAAGACTCGTGATTTCGTTAGATGACACGGTGAAACAGTTTCATTAGTGAAATTTAATGGTACAAAAAATTTGCTTCAGTGTTCAAAAGGTTTCATTACATTTAGTTGATTATAGTATGTTTTATGTTTCAAAATTGATTAGGATATACCTAATTTCATCGGTCCTTACTTGGATCTATTTTTATGGTGAATGTTTATTTTGTTTATAATATTTAGACATAAAATAAGATCATTTTTAGCAAACATATAATTTTTCAGATTATTCTAACATTTTTTGTTCGAATTTTTGTAATGAAACAATTCGTTCCCTAAACGATGAAACAGTTTCATTCATTCTAACATATAATTTTTCAAGTTTTATAAACGGTGAAACAGTTTCATTCATTCATTTAATGAAGCAAATCGTTCCCTAAACGGTGAAACAGTTTCATTTATTCATTTAATGAAACAAAATCATTGTTTTTGTATTCAAAAGGTTTCATTATTTTTTGTTGATTAAAGTATGTTTTATGTTTCATGATTTATTAGGATATATCTAGTTTCATTGGTCCTTACTAGTAGAGGTGGCCAAAATTCGGTCCCGGGCCGGGCCTTAACCGGTCCCTACCGGGCCTAATCGCGACAAAAATCGGCGGTAACCGGTCCCGACATAACCGGTCCCGGTCCCGGTGATTTTCCTTGTAACCGGTCAAGGTTATTAGTAACCGGTTGTCCCAACCGGTCCCGGTCCCATAACCGGTCCCGACCGGGCCTATTCAAAAAAAAATGATTTTTTTTTAAATTTTTGGTTATTAATAAATTTTTAATATGTTATTAATATGTTTGTAATATGATATTTTGAATATGTTTTATTATAAATACATTTTACTATAAATACGTTTTGTTATATATATATATATATATATACGTTTATAAATACGTTTTGTTGTAAATACGTTTAAAAATACACAATAAAAATACGGTTTATTATATATATACGTTTCGTTGACTTTCGTTGACCGGGCCGGGCCGGGCCGGGCCGGGCCGGGCCTATAACCGGTTACATAACCGGTCCCGGTCTTAACCGGTCCCAAAAAACGTCAAAAACCCTAACCGGATCATAACCGGCGGTCCCTCAACCGGTCCCTACCGGTCCCGGTAGGTCCCGGTCCCGGTCCCGGTCCTCCGTCGGTTACGGGCCGGGCCGGGCCCATTTGGCCATCTCTACTTACTAGGATCTATTTTTAAGGTGGATGTTATTTTGTTTATAATATTTAGACATAAAATGAAGATAATTTTTATCAAACATATAATTTTTTAGATTATTCTAACATTTTTTGTTAAAATTTTTGTAATTATAAAATGATATATAGGCTTTTTAAAACAATGATTTTGTTTCATTAAGGAAACTATTGTGGATTTGACAAATTTGTTTCATTAAGGAAAATATTGTGGATTTTGTTTCATTAAAGAATCTTTGAATAAATGAAACTATCATGAATATGTCTATAATAATATTGTGGATTTGATAAATTTGCCATTTTTTAATTAAAAATTAAACTTTTATTTTCTTTTTTTTAATTTCTTAATATAAACTCATTTAATCTTGATCATTGATCAAAAAATAAATGAATGAGATCGGTTTGTAAGGCTTTCACAAATGAAGGTGGTTTGTAATTGATCTCTCATCTCTCTTTCTTTCTTTCTCTCTCTATATATCATCTAAAAAGGGAATTTTTTTAATACTAAGTATGGTTATCCAAATTGTACAATAAACTTTACCCATTTCACACATACACACTTCTTATCCTCTTCTTGTGTATGATTTTCATAAATGCTATAACTGTGGTGACATTTTTCACTTAGCAAAGGATTTCGAGTGGATAAAAATGCTTTATATATATATATATATATATATATATATATATATCTCGAAAGTTTCTAACATTTCTAACTCAAAAGAACACATTTCAAGATGGGAACCGAAGAAATGTTTTTTTTTTTTTTTGTGTTTACAAGAACCAGGTCATAAATAAATCTAGTGTTTGGACAATTGGTAATCAATATATATGGTTGGACTCTAATCTCTGCTGAATATATCTATACTACATATATAACTATTTAAGACAAAGTCTTAAATACAACTCTTTAAGCACAAGTTACAATGGTTTTATGCAAGATTTTCAAAAAAAACTCTTAAATACAACTCATCAAGCATATTGTACATAAGCTAAATGCCTCATGTTTAGAGGTAGAATGATCTATGTATCTGTATTTTGGTTGGAGCGATTGGTTGTTGGGTCCATTTTGTAGTTTGCAGGTTATCAAATTGGATCACCAACTTTGAATTCATCATCTTATTTGTATCGGTCCAAGTTACTCCGATTGGACCCATTTGCATGTGCATTGAATCTAAGTTTTTTTATGAAAGACTTTTTCAAATGTCGTTTTTAATGTTACATGGTGTATGTTGCAGTTTTTATATTGCACACTATGTGCATTGCACGGGCACATTGCTAGTATATATATATATAGAGAGAGAGAGAGAGAGAGAGAGAGACGGGTTAGATTACAAACAGTCCGATTCGTGAAAACTTTACAAACTATTTTCGACCAATAGGAAATTTTCGTTTTTTTTTTCTTTAATTTTAATAACAAAGGGTATAATAGTCATTTGATTGTATACTGGTTAATATTGGAAGGTAATAATTATTCTTAATTGTGGAAACATAAATATAGAAACATTTAATATAGAAGGTGGTAAATCAATTATTTTTAATATAAAATTATTACCATTAATTATTTTTATTGTTCTATTAAATTATACTCCTTAAAAATATGAATTGTACAACTACACTCTTAAAATCAGTTTGATTAGAAATAACTAACAGCGTAGTACTTTTCATTAACCGTTAATGAAATATTTTCATATATCATTATAGGTGACAAGGAGTCACGTTATTCATTCAATAAACGGTGTAAATTAATTGTTTTTAATATAAAATTATTACCATTAATGGTTTATATTATTTTATTAAATTATACTCCTAAAATATGAATTGTAAAATGAGTACAATATAAAATCTGATTTCGTTTCATTGACCAAATATATGTAGTTTGAGTAATGAAACGAATGTCATGTCAATAGTGACCATGAACACAATTTCACTGATAAATTTAATTTATTAATATTTCGAAACGTTTTATGCATGAAAAAGTTTCACTTACGAAAATAAAGTATTCAGTTTTCAAAATGTTTCATTCAATTTTTCAAAAATGTTACATTCTTTATACGTTTAATCGTTTATTAGGATATCCCTTGTTTTAAAATTAGTTTGACTAAAAATTATTAAGAGTCCAATCCTACTTCAATAACCGGTTAATGAAATACTTTCATATATCATTCACTACTACATTTCAAATGGTTCATCTTTCATTGTAGGTGACAATGAGTCACGTGAGTTCATTCAATAAACGATGAAACAGTTTCATTCATGTAATGAAACAAAATATTTCATTTAGTATTCAAAAGGTTTCATTATTTTTTGTTGATTAAAGTATGTTTTTATTTTTCATAATTTATTAGGATATACCTAGTTTCATTGCCCTTACTTGGATCTATTTTTAATGTTGATGTTATTTTATATATAATATTTAGTCATAAAATGAAGATAATTTTTATCAAACATATAATTTTTCAGATTATTCTAACATTTTTTGTTAAGATCTTTGTGATGATAAAAGGATATATAGAGATTTTAAAACAATGATTTTGTTTCATTAATGTTAGAATATCCACGATCTTATTACCTCGTTTACAAAATCGTTGGGGATTTGACAATTTTGCCCATTTTATAATTAAAAATTAAACTTTTATTTTATTTTTTTATTTCCTAATATAAACACATTTAATCCTAATCATTGATCAAGAAAATGGATGTATGAGATTGGTTTGTAAGGTTTTTCACAAATGAGTGTGGTTTACAGTTGATCGCTCATATATATATATATATATATATATATATA
>NC_037544.1:15357561-15390058 GCF_001531365.2 Cynara cardunculus var. scolymus | reverse complement strand
TATATAGGGTTGGGTTCACGTGAGACCAACTTGTTTTCGTGAGACCCGTGAGACCACATTTTTACACGTAAACTTCACAGCAAAATGCTGTGAAGTTTCAAGTGTAAAATGTTGGTCTCACCAGTCTCACGAAAACAGGCTGGTCTCACATAATCCCAAGTCTATATGTATATCCAAAGTTTCTAACAATTTTAACTCAAAAGGACACATTTCAAGATAGTTACCAAGGAAATGTTTTTTTGTGTGTTTACAAGGACCAGGTCATAAATAAATCTAGTGCTCGGACAATTGGTAATCAATACATATGATTGGACTCTAATCCTTTCCGAGTCTCTGTCAACTGTGTGACTTGGTTTTCACTTTAAACTTTGGAAAAGACTAGTACACTATTTGTTTGGTAGGGAAAAAAAGGTACTACTTGGTATTCGATAACGTCTATATGACTAACATGGAGTCATTAGACACTGACGTCAACATATATTTCTACTCTAAGGTTATTGCTGACAAAAATTGGATATGACATACACAAATTCTGATCTCAACCTCAAAACTATCAACAATCTTTCTAGTAAAGATTTGGTCATCAAACTTCCTGCGATGTCATATGTCAAAAAGAAGTTTCTACTCCTTGTGAAAAAGGAAACCAAACCAAAACAAGTTTCATGTCCAAAATGTGTTCTTCTATTTTTGCTTCTGTGCACATGCTTCACATGGGTCTTCGTGGTCTGTACAAAGTGATGCAGCCGAAGAAATAATCAACTTTGTGAAACGAATCAAAGTCTTGAATGATCAATTTATCAGATTAATTTGAAGTAATAAGGACACTAGAATTCAAAAAATGATGTTTTTGAAAGCCTCTTTGATGACTACATAGCAAAAAGGAGTCGTTGAAAAAACTAATCGGACACTATGTGAAGCTGCATATTCCATGGCAGAAAGCCAAACATCGGCTTCTTTATGTGTTTAGATGTGCATGATATATACATAATGATTGAGACAATTGGGGAAGTTTGATTTTATATCCGATGAAGGCATCTTTGTCGGATACTCTCTCTTCTTAAAAGACAACCAAGTGTATAATATGTGTCGTGAGCGTATAGATGAATCATGTTAATGTCAGATTTAGTAAATCCATATAAGTGCCTACATCATTATTTCAATGTGATGATCTTGAACTTAACCATTATTGGAATTTTACTCTTATGAGAACTCAACCTCAATCGGTGACCTCATCCTGGTAGCAGTCTATTCTAATCCTCCGACTAATAGTGAAGGTCCCTCTACTTTTCTTCATTATCCTCTTGCCCCAGCTACTAAGCGGACTAAGAAGATCATCAAATAGAGCAAATTATTTGTGATCAACAAGATGATGTTCAAACCCAACATAGTGATGGTAATATCTGGTTGTATGTCAAGTTTCTATCTATCATCTAGCCAAAAAGGCTTGAAAAAAATGCTTGATGATCCTTGCCTATGTTGTATACAAGAACTTCAAAGTTTTCCATATGGATGTCTAGATTTCTTTCCTAAGTGGTTAACTAACTGAAAAAGTCTATGTGAAGCAACGTCCAGCTTTGAGAATCCTACACATCCATGGTATGTCCCTAAGTTAGACAAGGCCTTGTATGACCTTAAATAGACTCATCGTGCATGATATGACACTCTTTCTATTTTTCTTTTGGATAATGGCTTCCTCATGATAAAATTGACAACATCCTCTTTCTTGAAAAAGCAAAGGTGACGTCATTACTTTACACATTCATGTGGACGATATTATTTTTGGTGCGACTAATTGTTCACCATTAAAAAAGAGAGGTTTCCAAAACTCATGGAAATCGTCAGACTGCAATGACATGTTTATTAGGTTTTTGATAAAACAATCCAATAATGGAAGGTTTATAAACTAAAGGAATTATGTCAAAAATCTTATTAAAAATAATTTTGATAAACTCATCCTAAAAACACCAATGACACATCCTTAAAATAACATGCAGTTCTTGATAATATATCAGTGAATCTTAATAATTATAGGGGATGATTTATTTTCTTGTGTATTTAACAGCTAGTTGGCCAAGTATAATACAGGTCACATGTTTATGTACACGATACTAAGCTAATTAAAAAGAATTTCATTTGATAATTGCTAAAAGAATTTTCAAGTATCTAAAAGGTACCATATCTTAGGTCTTTGGTATCCCAAAGACTTAGGATTTGATCTAATTGGATATTTAGATTCTAACTATGTAGGTTGTCAAGTAGACAAGAAAAAGTAGCTACTGGAAGTTGTACAACTCAAATTTTATGGATAAAAAAAACAACTAATTGATTCTTGACATAAAATTTCCAGCTATATTCATTTTGTGTGATAATTCTAGTGTCATCGCAATTGCCAACAATCATGTTCAACATTCTCGAACAAAACACACCATTTTAGGTATTCTTCTCCTCAGAGATCTTGTGATAAAAGGTGATCTAAAATTATATTTTATTCTCACGAATGTAAATTAACTGATTTATTTACCAAGATTTTTGATACGTCAAAACGCAAGCTTTTGATCAGTCAAAACGCAAGCTTTTGATCAGTCAAAACGCAAGCTTTTGATCAGTGAATTGAGAATTTTAGATGCTTAAAGTTAAGCTATCTGACAATGTTATTCTTGTATTAACTTGTCATATCAATTTAACATATAATATTTAAGTCCAAAGTAATAAATATACGTTTTGCATCATTAGGTCCACACCATTGGATTTCACAAGAAAATCGTTTGAGCTAATTCATCCGAAAAATCAGGTATATCATATGAATCCATCATCCGGTCCATCATTCTAATTTTTCTTATCACTTTATCTAAGACCATGTGACGAAAGATGCTGTTGAATTTTACTCTATTCCTACGGAATATCAACTTGTTGATTTATTTACCAAGTCTTTTGATGAAGTTAGCTATATTTCTTTTTAATCGAAGAGTTAAGAATGTTAAACGTTGACAATTAAAATTCTAAGTGTATAATTAGCTAATTTGTCCTAACTAATTATCATACTTATTAATTTTATGTTATTGATGGTTAACATTTAAAAGTAGTTTTAAAGCAATAATGTTTGATCAAGATCTCCAACAAGAATTGGGTGAATAGTGCAATTCGATCACAAGAAAAAGAAACTACGCGATGGGTGGAATCAAATACAAATGACTTTCTTGGAGTAAATTACAATTTTGGTCCTTGTAGTTTACACGAATCTCTGAAAATAAACCCTAAACTTCAATAACTACAATTATTATCTCTATTGTTTGAAAATGGTTCCAAATCACTAACTCCGTTAAACACATTCGTTAATTAAGGGACATTTGTGTCTTTTTATTCTTTTTTTGTCTTGTGTGTCTTGACTCGAAAGACCAAAATTGTATTTATATCTATATTTATATTTTATTTTAAAAAGTGGTTATAACCATCTTTTCAACTATACTTATAAGATCATCTCACTCTAAATTGTATATTAATAGAGCAGACTACAATTTTGGTTTTGCAAGTCCCATAACTAATTCATTTAAACATTATGATAATCCAGTAAAATGACTTAAAACATACACTTTATATTTATCAAGAATTCATTTCCCTAATTTCTCCAAAATGAAGAGCTCTTTTGTCAGCAACAGTGAGAATCGGTTGCTTTAATCGAGGTCGTTCATCGTACCTAAGATTGGTCAATCATGGTGTCTGTGATAAAGCAAAAACATTGAGTTTAATGAAGAAATTATTCTCACAAATTAATACAAGTTAAATCCCCAAAATGGTCCGAATCTGATCGGGTGGGTGCCTGGCTAATGACCTAGGATCAGTGTAACCGTTGTTGGGATCCATAATTGCATTATAAATAACATCATAAGCCTCGGCCAGGGATCGGGCGACGTGGACACAAGCGTCGGACCGCAGCCCTGGAAGCTGCATCTGTTGGAATTCTGGCAGAGAGGTGTCGCTTCCCAAAATGAGTCCGAAGAAAGCTTTAAGAGAGTCGGAGAGAGATGCAGGTGATGTTTCTTCCATGTCAGCTAATGGTGCAAGTGAGTTGTGGAAAAGAGGCATTTTGTTTGACAAGCCACATCTACTTAATATGGCACTCACTTCTTTCTCCACCAAGCTGCGCATGTGATTATCGATCATTGTTCCCAGTTTTTTCACGTATTCGGAAGCCACGTCATGCCTCAACAATGGTTGTTGGATGGCACATAAGCAATTGATAATAAAAATCCTTGACGGTGCTTCGTTGTTCTGCATCAGAAAGTGCTACTTAAAAATATTGAAATCAAAGTCACCATACCAGACCAAACTAGCTTGGTATATCCCACCAGGGAATACGTCCATTCATTTGCTACATTCAGGAATGAGGGGTGTCTTTCCTGCATGTGCTTTAGAAACAGTATCCAGGGGTACCCTACTTGGGATGCCTAACCTATTGGGAATGCAGCTATCTATAGAGGTCAGGTCTGCATACATTTCACCTCCCCAGGCCCCACCTCGGGGTGGAATATACTTGGTTTGTTTGGTTTTGTTATGCAGATAATTGCAAGTGCACTAATTCTTTATAACTTGCTGAGCACTCAATATCAAGTTGAAGAAAAGGTAAAGGAAACAATCTAAATTACTTTCCGGGAAGGGGGGGGGGTCTTTATAGGAAACTCAATGAAGATGAGCATATATATATATATATATATATATATATATATATATATATATATATATACACACACATACTAGGTTCGATGCCATGTATTATACGGGGTATTTTAAATGAGGAAAATGAGTTGAGACTTTTCCTCAGGTCTAAAAGAAAACTCTGAAACACAAGAATTCAGAAATCTATTGTTAGGCTGGAAAATAACTCTGGACTTAACTCTTCTGAATAAGAGGAATTCAGAGTTGTCTTCTAAGTCCAGAAAGTATCTATGAGCATAACTCTGAATCACAAGAATCCTGACTTCTTATAACTCAGAAACGTAAGTCTGAACTTCAACTCTGAAGAGAAGTTCAGAGTTGTATTCTAAGTTTGGGAATAAACTATAGAACTAAGTTTGGAACAAAACAATTCAGAGTTATGTTGTAAGTCTGAGAAAAAACAAATATTTGACGACTTCATGTTGGTGATTTGTATCACTAATGTCATTTAAGTGTAATGGGATTAATTTGTTGACCAATGTAATCATGATAAATATCGAACAAGTAAGGAAGGTGCTGAGTGCACATTTGTTTGAGTTTATTTTGATTTAGGGGCGAATTTGAAAAATGCTTCAAAAATCCGAATTTGAAATTTTAAACCCGGTTTTGATGTCCACTTCCGAGTTAAATTCAGAGTTACAACTCTGAATTTTCCCAGAGTTATGTTGTAAGTCTGGAGGCGACTTCAGAGTTAAATTCAGACTTACAACTTTGAATTTTCCCAGAGTTATGTTGTAAGTCTGGAGGCCACTTCAGATTTAAATTCAGACTTACAACTCTGATTTTCCCAGACTTTCATACTTGTATGTCTTACAAGTCTGGAAGGCAACTCTGAATTTTAACTGAGGAAAAGGAGTTCAGACTTATAAGTCTGAGGAATGGAAATCCAGAGATTTTTAATTAGTCTGGGAAATCAGTTACACCACGAAAACAGGAAAATAAACGTGTAGAGGGACAAATGTCACTTAAATAGACCTATTTGAACCGTAAGTGAAAATTGTGTCTAGATACATGTTTAGGCGGGAAAAAGCAATAACCGCCTCACAGAAACATGACACGTGTCCCTAAAGTTACTTATTTATTAGGGTGTGTGTTTGTGTGTGTATATATATATATATATATATATATATATATATATATATATATATATTATTAATTGATGAAAGATGAATAATTGTCAATTGTGAGGAAAAGGTACCTTAGATGGAGGTACTTGGCTGCTACTTGCCAAAATAGCATCAACAGATGATCTTCGTGATTGGGCCACGTCAGACCTCGTTCTACCTCTTCTAGCTGACTCAATAGATCCCTTTGACCTGTGTGCTTCCATTGCTTGCTCACAAATCTAGATTTATATGAATAAAATGAAAATGAAACCAAGGGTGGAAAACAAAAAAGGGTCATCAACCAAAAGTGTATGTACACGGGTTAGATCAATGATCAATCCCCTTAACCGGAAGCCAGTGAGTGTTTAAAACTATAGGTAGTGATTTCAAGTCTCTTTATAGACAATGTTGTGTGAATTTATTTACTGTTTTAATGCAAGAAATATGAAGTGAAACTACATTAAATTTTTGTTAGGTTAACACTAAGACCCTATTTCAATATGAGAGCTTTTTAAAGACTTTTTGGGAAGTTTTAGGCGACATGAGATTTTGAAAAAGCATTTGATATAAAAATAACACTTTTTGCTTGTAACTGCACACTCAATCAAAAAGCTTGTGGGCCTCATTTTTTTGAAGAGTTTTGCTTGTTTTCGATGGCCACCTAAGCTTGTGGGTCCCATTTATTTCGAAAAAGCTCCCCATTGTGAATGCGCTAAAGGCCTAAAAAATGTAATGTGGCACTGTCCTTGTACATCAATTTTTCTGGTACCACCCAATTTTTTTCTCAAAACAGAGTCCACTTACAATGTTGAAAAGCCAACTTAGATAAGCTAGCCTAGCCTTTTACTAACATTTATTTTCACAAAAACTAGACCCTGATAAGCAGAAGCATAACATGAGAAAAACGAACATGAAAGGGGGAAAAACTGTTGGATAATTTTCACAATAACTTCAAGTGCAGTTAGATTTTTAAGCATGTTTATTACCTGTATTATAGGATCAAGCAAAGCAGATATTACTGGATCAAATATTGGCTTTTTCCCTGATGCAGGAACCATCATGCTGTCATGAATCTCAATTAGTTCATGCAACACAGAGACTCCTTCCCTGACTGCTGGTGGTGGGGAAAGATCAACAGCAACTAGTGGGGGATATCGCAAAAGCTTCTCCCCTCGAACTTTTAAAATGTCAAAAAAGGTTTTCTGAGCAGCATCCTTAAGAGCCCAAAGTGTATTACAAAGAGCAGTTTCTCTCCCTAGCAGATCTGACACCTAAAAGATAAGACAGTTTAGTAGATGCAAGCCACTCAGAAATCAGCAAGTTTTGTGCATGGGTCATAAGACTATGATTAGTGGTGATTGATTGCAATGGATTGATAATAGGACAAACCCCAGAAAAGAATTAAAAAATATTAAAAGAAATGATTTGGGTTGATTGATTCATTTGGTTAGTTTAGATCAGTTGGGTTGGGGTGGAAGGTTGTGTATGTGGATGAGAGAGGACGTAATTTTTTGATGAAAGATTTGGTTGGGTTGGGTTGGGTGCTGATAAACAGTCACAAGTGTGTGCATGGCTTATAATAATTGAACTCACCGTGTGGCTGTAGAACTCGAGGGTATTGCTAAGCTTGTATGAGATTATGAGATTGGGTTGAGACTGCAACACTTGTTCAACTCTAACTTTAAAAGGCCGGCAAACACCCTCAAAGATCCTATCCAAAACGAATGTCAAGTCAGGTTCTGCTTTATCTTGGATAATCTCTGTGCTTTTGGAGAATCGACGAGCAGTTGGTCCAGTATCCACTACTGCATCAGGATCAAGCAACACAAATACAAGTTCTCTTTCAGATGCAAGGGCCTGCACTTGAGAAAAGTAAAAGATAATAAAGAATACATGGTCAGGAAGATACTTTCCAATACAACAAAATTGGGTCTATTAGACATTTTTGGCGTCCTATAAAACCGATTTTGTTGTAACGTTCAACTTGTAACAAGAGTGCAAGTAGACTGTAATTCACACCTGATGCAGCCAACCTAGCATGTCACCTACATAGCGTAGCGGGTCATGAGCATGTACTTCGATCGGCCTGGGCATTCCACCAGGTCCTCCACGTGTAAGAGCACTTATAAATCTCCTAAACAGGGCATTGTGCCTCATATTTGCTACCTACCAATTATGAATTGACAGGTGAATAAAAGCGGTGTCAAATGGATCATAAGATTTAAAGGTGGTAATTCACATATATTTTACCTCTTCTGCACAATACTTGAACAGTACAGGTCTTTCTCTGAGACAGCGAACTGCCATTTTAAGCAGCTCGCTAACTTCAGGATTATCAGTGTCACCCAAT
Organism: Cynara cardunculus var. scolymus; assembly: GCF_001531365.2. NCBI lineage: Eukaryota > Viridiplantae > Streptophyta > Magnoliopsida > Asterales > Asteraceae > Cynara > Cynara cardunculus. The sequence goes on along the minus strand of NC_037544.1, from coordinate 15,381,889 downwards.
CTCCTACACTCTGTCTGAACCCACCTGGAAGAAAGACAACACAGCCACACAGTCAAGAAAGGAAGAACCCCAGAAGGCAAATCATACAATCCATGCTAATTGGTGATCAAGAGTAACAGCTAAACCAACTCCAAAATGTGGGAAAACATTGAAATGGATAGTATTTGGCCCAAAACGCAGGGATTTGATGGTACATTTCTAACTAGTACTACTCAGCTTAATGCCAGAGGATGAATTGTGCAAAAACATAATAGTGCTAACTTAAGAGAATAATATAACCAAACATTCAGTAGTTTAACCATCGGTACCATGCATTAAGGTTTACATGCAAAAACATTTTTTCCCCTCATTTGTAGCCTCTTTCCCGACTTTTGTCTAGAGTAGGTACAGGTCATGAGGACTTTCTCAGTGTAAAAAGAACCCAAATACCAACTCTTGCTTTACAAAAAAGGCCAGAAGAGTCCTCCAAAAAAGTGAAAAAAGAAGGGAAAACATTAAACAGGCCCTAATATTTAGCGGCTGATAATTAAATAATTTTGAACTCACATCTCAGATGAATAACTTGGCATGATGATGACTAAGATAAGTGGTTATATAGAAGGTCGTGGAGACTGCATTCATTCACCTCTCCTTTGTTTGGCATCTTAATTTTATGGGCCCCAGCTCCATTTAACCCCACAACATGGAATCGACCCCATATGAAACTGAGAACTTAAATAGATTAAACGTGTTGACCTAAATAATTCTAAGTTCACTGATAGTTCTAATAAAATAGATAAGTTAACAATCCTAATAATGGAGTACACAAGTCGAAGTAGTGCAGGTCGTTAACTAGCGTGACTGGATAATTTACATAACTAGTAAAGTAAGCATTATCACCAACAAAATACTCCTACAAGTTTCGGATTTTATTGATTTTTCACCTGCACAGGCGTTCATAGGCACCTTCTTGGTAAACAGCCATCATATCCATGAGCTCCAAACCTGCACGCTGTGAACATTCAGAAATGAGTAATGATTTCAAAGCTAAGCAGTTAACGCAGTTGATTGCGAAAATCGCGGTCGGAGACATGATTTGAAATTGCGGTTATCGCAGTGGTAAAGCGGTGGTATAGAGGTAAAAAACTAGGTTCATAAGATAAATATGAATGTGTGTGTGTGTGTGTGTTTAACTTAATATATTGTGTGCCTACAAGAATAAATACTTAATGCCTTCAAACAACAAAACAATAACCAGCTAAACTTAAAAGGTTAAACAACAAAGTTAGAAACCATTAGGGACTAAATTAGGGACTGAAACAGAAACAATCCAGAAAAGGGCGTCCAATTCCAAAGTTCAAAATTCCGACAATTAGGGACTGAAACAGAAAGTCAGAAACCATTACCTGACAGTAAGGGTTAGTGTTCAAAAGTAGAAGCAATGAAGATCAACAATAGAAGGAATCAATAAAAGCACAATCAAACAGGACTTTGGAATCGATGACCAAATTGGACTGTGGAACTGTGGGATCGATAATCATCGCTTTCGTTGATAGGCCAACTAAGAGTCTAAATAGCCCACAACAATCAAAAGCCTACCCAAAATAGAACCCGTTTAAATTCAACAAAAAAGGTCCAAAACAGCCCCAAAAGAAAATTCGGTAAATGCGGCCGCTATTTGGGGTTGAAAATGCGGTGATTAGCAGTAATTGTGGCCGCTATTTGAGGTACCACTATAATGCACCGCTATTTTGTGTCCCACTACTAACCGCTATAGAGCGCAATTAAGTGCACAGTTTCAAAACATTGAATAGAATTAAAGGAATGGGTAAGATGCTTTGAAATAGCATGAAAACCATCAAGAACTCAATGTGTCCATATATTCCATAATCTCAATGGACTTGTGCAACTTATTTCTAGTTGATAACAATTTTAGTCTGATAGAACAACAACTTCATTCAAACCTAACTACTTCAAATTAAGAGGATTGGAACATAGATTACAGAAGTAACTGTCTGCATGGATAATATTATGAAAAAGAAAATCTCCAACGCCGCCACTAGAATGTGCTAACACTACATATTCCTGAACTATCATTTAAATCCTATAATAAAGCCGCATGTTCTTTTGCCAGTGTGCTCTTAATAAAACAAAATGTCAATTTTAAAATGATTAGACATATTAATGATAAAATAGCAATAACTTTCACCCGACTCCTGATTTCTTCTTTTAATCCACCTGCTTCTACTGTTTTTTCCTTGTGATTGTCATCATGTGTTCTATTGCTGCCAGTTTTACACAAAACATATTTTGCAATGTTCACCCAAACTCAATAACCTCCAGAGACAGTTGGTAGTTTGATATTATCACCATATTTCATGCTTCAAATCTGCTTTGTCATGTGTCCAACCACTTTCCAGCATAAAATTCACAGTGCATAATGGTGCATCCTGTTTGTCTCACTAAATTAGAACAACACATGCATTTGATAGGGACTACTAAAGATCAATTTACTTTTCTAGGACATTGCCTACCATGGCATTGCTTTAGGAGAAGATTCTGCATAACCTATATGTGTGCCTTGTCAACTTAAGTCGAGTGTATCATTAAATATTAAAGATCCAACAGATTAAAACTTCACACAAGTGGTTAGGACTTAGGAGGAGGCTTAATTTACTCAAGTTGGGAAAAGCATGAGTTTAACTTGGAGGTTTCTTACTTACAAAACAATATGCTGAAACTAAGTTGCACACAGAAAGAACTATACAAACATTGATCCTGAACGGAAAATCCTATTCCCAGGATACGTGATCAGACAATGAAAGCTAGTCCACAGTGGTACCTTTATCTTTCCCTGCCTGTATTCCCCCCATTCTAAAATTACAAGTATGATCGCCTTTCAACAACATTTTATTAACCATCCAAGTAGAAGATTTTTCCAATCCACACATACTTCATAAACGTGCTAATTTTCTTAGCAGGATTTGGATTGAGCAGCAAAGGGCTCTACTCTTTCTTTCATTTTCAATGGCATGTTTGCAGGAAATCATCATGGCATAACAACTTTCATTCTGTTATATGAGAACTAAACTATATGACAAAACCACCAACTCCATATACCCTTCATAGTTGACACAAGATAACAAATTTACCAAAAGGCAATTTTTTAATGGAAGAAAATTACCAAACTTAACCAAAACGGTATCATAAATTTATGGGAAATTGAGTAGCAAAAGGTCTGCATGTCAATGTCTATGTATCACATTACAGCCAGTAGATGGCAACATGTCAAAAAGGGGATGAACATATATATTTATTTCTGTGTTGATATGAGAAGGGACTTAACCACAAGAGGTTACCTGATGATGGGTCCTGAGTAGGACTTTGCAATTTGCATGGATTGTTTGTACATGGCTCAGTGCCTTGAAAAAGTTTTCATTCAGTTCTTCCTCCCTTAGTGCATTTATCTATGGAAGCAATGCTACAGGTAAGTACATCATATCTTACATTATTTGTAATTCAGTGACAGAAAAAACATCACCTCTTCAGTAGAAACTTGATAATCTCGAAGGAAGCATGATGCAATCTCTTGCCTCTGAGTGGTCACTTCAAGTTCCTGTTTGAGTCTTTCTGTTGTAGTGATAATATCTCCAGTAGTGGAATTACAGTTGCTCAAGGATTTGGCAATTCTGCAAGATTTAAACATTGAGCTACATCTGTGCCTTAAACTGGATTTTTTATTATTTTCCAGACTACCAACTAGTTACAAACATGTTACTTCACATTAACATTCAACAATTTATTAATGCTTAATAGATCTTCCAACCTCTAACGTATACCATTATGTCTTGATTATTATTACTCGTCAATTTCTTCCAATTTATCACTAACAACTTAAGATTTCAAGGTTGTATGCTTGATCCTCGAATGGTAGCTAGATTTACGACAGGAGATAGCAACGAAATGATGCAAAATTGTTTGAAAGCAGAAAGACGGGTATAGTAGCTCACTTGTCACAGCATTCGGCTAGAGAATTAACCTCTTCCTCCACCCGATCCAAAGCCTAAAACCGTAAAAATAAAATAACTAACTCGTTATGTTGATCRAKTGATTCAATGATCGATGGAGAAWGAGAATGAAGTATGCGAACCTGCTGGGCGGCATCGGAAGCAAKGAGGAAGTCGTGATTTATAGACAGAGAACGCTTCTCGATAGTTGATCGGAGGTTACGGCGAGCCGGAGCAGTGTTATCGGTATAGAAAGTGGAGAGTGTATTGAGAGAAGCCAACAGATCTGGATTATCGGTGCGAGTTTCCAGAACTTTCTTCAGCTTCCTTGACAGCCCCGGCGCCAGCGCCGTCGTCGTCCCCATTTCTCTCCGGTTGGTCTACCTTCAATTACGATCTTTCTCCTTCGTTCGTAGCAACTGATCGGAGTTTTGGTGCAATCTTATCGATTCGGGTCCTATTTAATCCACCATTAAATAATGCGCTGATCCGGCCCAAGATCTAACTGAAATAAAAACGAAAAGAGGTGAAAACAAAAAATAGCGATTTTTTTCATCATTTACCCGATATTACTATGTTGTTTAGGTTCTACCTCCATCACTTGTGGACTAGTAAAAAATTATCAGATTTGACTCAGGTTCACAATTGCAACGGCCATGTCTATAATTTTAACCTTTTTTTTTGTCTTTTAGCTAGTTTAGGTTCACAATTGCAACGGCCATGTCTACAATTTTAACCTTTTTCTTTGTCTTTTAGCTAGTTTCATGGCAGACGTAGGACTTGTGGAGATAATGATATTTGGGTAAATCTGAGAGATGAATAAGCAGAAGACCAATATGAGGAATGACTACTTTGACTAATTTTACAAAAATAATATTTGAATTAATTTTGAAATCTAAGGTGGCGTTTGATTCGCAGAATGTTTTTGGATGAAATGGAATCTGTTAAAGAAATTTGACTTTGAAGAAATTTGAATGAAATGTTGTTAGGTTTGACCACCTGTTTGGTTGGCAGACATTGAAATGGAATCTGTTAAGAAATTGGAATCTTTCTGTTTGGTTCACAGAATGTAGCTTTAGAATTGGAATAAAATTTTGGTAAATGAGCAAAATGCCTTTTTTTGAAAATTTTAATTTTTTAAAACTAAAAATACTTTAATAAAATAATTATTTAATATGTAAAACAATATAAAATACACAACCCAAATATAATCATAAGTCAAACGACGTTACTAAATCGACGGTGGTCGGCGGTGGTTCAGATTGATGGTGGTCCACAGTGGTTAAGATGGTGGTGGTCCGCAGTGATTCAGATCGATGGTGGTCCACAGTGGTTCAGATGGAGGTGGTTAGCGGTGATTCAAATAGGCGGTGGCGGCGGTGGTTGTTCAAATTGGTGGTGGTCGGCGGTGTTTGACGGTGATTTAGATTAATGGTAGTCGTCAGTGGTTGGGAGTTATATAGATCGATGGTGGTCCGTTGTGGTTTAGGTGACGATGGTCAGATGTGGTTCAGATTGGCAATGGATCATATCGGTGATGGTCAATGATGGTTTAGATCGACGATGCTTTAGATCAGTAGTAGTTGGCGGTGGTTCAGATCAATGGTGGTCCGTGGTGGTTCAGATGACTATGGTCGACAGTAGTTCAGATCAGTTGTGGTCCATGGTGGTTTAGATGGCGGTTATCGTCAGAGGCTTAGATTGACGGTGAATCAGATCAGTGGTGGCTCACATCGGTGGTGGTGGTTGACAGTATTTCAGATCGGTGGTAGTAGGTGGTGGTGCTCGACGGTGGTTCAGATCATTGGTAGTCGACGGTGGTCGACGATGGTTTAGATCGGTGGTAGTCGATGGTGGTGGTCAACGTGGTTTAGATCGGTGGTGGTCCATGATGGTTCTGATGGTGGTTATCGACGGTGGTTCAGATTGATGATGAATCAGATCAGTGGTGGCTCAGATCGACGATAGTTCAGATTGACGGTGAATCAGATCAGTGGTGGCTCAGATCGGCGATAGTTCAGATTGACGGTGAATCAGATNCGATAGTTCAGATTGACGGTGAATCAGATCAGTGGTGGCTCAGATCGGCGATAGTTCAGATTGACGGTGAATCAGATTAGTGGTGGCTCAGATCGGTGGTAATCGGTGGTGGTGGTCGGCGATGGTTCAGATCAATGGTGGTCGACGGTGGTGGTGGTCGTCGGTGGTTCAGATCGGTGGTAGTCGGTGGTGGTTCAAATCGGTGGTGGTCGGCGGTGGTTCAGATCGGTGGTAGTCGATGGTGGTGGTCAGCGGTGGTTTAGATCAGTGGTGGTGGTCGGCGTGGTTCAGATCGGTGGTGGTGGTCGGCGGTGGTTCAGATCGATGGTGGTGGTCGGCTGTGGTTAGCGGTGGTTCAGATCGGTGGTAGTTAGTGGTGGTGGTCGGCGGTGGTTCAGATCAATAGTGGTCGATGATGGTCATATTGAGTTTTATGAGATTATAACATATTAGGTTAAGGGCATATTTGGTATAATGAAGATAGAGATTCCATTCCATCAAAATACCATGTAGTTGTTAAGGAATGTTAGGGGGCGTTTGGTTCGTCGGAATCCGTCAGAATCTGGTGGAATTGGAATGGTTAATTCCGATGACTGATTTTCATTCCAATGTTTGGTTACCCATGGAATGGAATTGAATTCCAAAGATTCCATCATTTGAGGATTTCGTCATTTCTTCCTAAAACTGATGGAATTGAAATCCATTCCATCTGAAAATATGTAAATGACAAAAATACCCTCACGATTAGTGCTTGCTTCCGATTTCTGCTTATCAAACACCAAAATCAAACTAATTATTGTGTGCTTCCGAATTTTGCTTATGATGCTCTCGATCGATTACTGCTTGCTTCCAATTTCCTCATTAAATGTTCAAACAAACCAGATCTAGGTTCACTGTCGCCAACACCCTCTAAACCCCTTCCCTCTTTAAAGCTTCGACCTTGTAACTCCATAAATCTAAAACCAGAACTGAGAACGAGAAAAACCTAAAACGAAAAATGGGTTCTACGATAGTTGTGGCGGCAGTGAAAGGTAGAAGAAAAGGCGAAAGGGCGATGACCATGGAGGAGGGAGAGAGTGGTTGTGTTCTTATGGTGAGTTTTTCCATCCTATATCCAACGAAAGCTGTGGAACACGGTCATGGTAGGGGAGGCCGGAGATGAGAGCATAGAAGGGCGGGGTGAGAGTGGGGGTCGTCTAGGATGAGAGAGATTAAACATTTTAATTAGTTTTTGAAATTTGATTAAAAGTTTTATTGCTTCCAATTAAATGTTAATTTTATTGTTATTTGTAATAAAAAAATTAATTTAAAAAAAATTATCAACGAAAGGGTATTTTTGTCTTTTTTTCATCACTACATTCCAATTATGCTGCAAACCAAACATGAATATTCCAATTCATTAGACATATAAAATTCCATTCCTGCCAACCAAACACTTGGTCAAACCTGATAACATTCCATTCCAATTCATTCCAGATTCCAATTCTTTTTGACATATTCTATTCCTTCAGAAATCATTCTGCTAACCAAACGCCCCCTTAAAATCCTTTATCCATGTAATTCATAAGAATCTAAAGATTCCTTCCGATGAAAAGAATGAACCAAACGAAGGAAATGAATCTGGTCAAAGGAATTCAACATTCCAATTCCTCCAGAATCCTCCAGAATCTGCAAACCAAACGCCACCTAAAGGTTAATAAATTTTGTTGTCTTTTAAAAAAATCTGAAAATTTTATTTTAAGATGTATATGTAAAGCAACATTACTGATTATTTATATTGGTTCATGTGTGTTTGATCAAATAAATATTTAAAATGATTCATATATGAATTTCCCCTACTTATTATCTCATAATATTTATATTTCTTATTTGATAGAAAAAATATTGAATTTTATGGATTATGTTTTTAGGGATGGTTTACTTTGCAAATCAAGTTATTTGTATAAAACCGTGCAAACCTTATTCAACTAATCATAATTTTTTTTTTTATAATTATAAGAGGTTGATTAGTCATTTTATTGTTGAGTACGTCAATTATGGACATTGTCATTTTATTATTATTAATTTTAAAGAAATATATGAAACAATTTATTTAAAACAACCATATACGAAGCAATTTCATAAAAAAAATTATATAAAACAATATCACCAGATTAAACAATTTTATTAAATTAAATAATGAAATCGACAGATGAAAATGATTTATATGTTTTACACAATAGAAATGATTTACATTTGATTTCCTCCTTGTATTTTTATAATCAATTTGATTTGTTATTTTTGCTAAGCTTTTTCTATTAAAAATTTTAAATATAAATTAAGGTGATTATGTTAGACCCCAAACTTGTAAAAGTGTAAATAAGAATTATCTTGCTCTAGTCAATAGGACTTAGTCTATTGAAGTTGTCTGGCTAAGAGCTCTCATGCAGAGGATCAAGGACCAGAGCTCTTGCTCAGAGTGAAAGTTCCGTTATACAGAGCCGCGCTCTATCTTCGTGATCGGTCAAGTCTTGTGTGCCAAAAAGCATAAGCGCTTGACTCAAAGCAACAACTCCAAGACCCAGAGCCTCTGCATAGTACATTCAGAGCTTCTGCATATGCAGAGCCTCTGCATAGTACATCCCGAGCTTCTGTATGTTCATGCAGAGCATCTAGGTACCTTCTTCACGGAAAGCGTGCGTTAGCCCAGACATTCTCGCAAATGTCTAACAGCTTAAAGACAGCTTGACCAAGTCTGCTCCGCTAATCAAGGAAAGTCAAAGATAAGGATGTAGACCAGTCAGCTCAGAATTCCATGCCTAATTTATAGCGTAGTTTGTTAGACCTAGGTGTATAAAAGGAGGCCTCCGCATCAGGTTCAAATATACCTGAAGGAGCCGACTTATACTATACGCAAATTCTTGTGAGATTACATTTGTTCTTCAATTATTCATCTTTTATAAATAAAAGCATTCGGTTATTCAAAGCATTATTTTATTGCTTTACGTTTTTCTTTGAATATCCAGTTTAATCAATAGAAATACACTGTTGTTATTTATTCTTATTTTAAGCAAACAATATTTCTGCAAATTTAGAGTATCTGGATCCAACAATTGGTATCAGAGCCTGTTAATCACATCAATTAATTAGTGGATCGATATCCGACATGATTAAACTCTTAATTTTGTTTTGATTATTCCTTTTTAAAGATTTATCACTCATACTTTTCAATCTTAAAAACATTTGCTTTTAAGTAATCTGGAAATCGTTTGTCAATCGATCTTCCTTCTTGTCAAATTTCTTTTCTAAGAAATTTCAACTCAAAATGTCGTCTTCTTAATCATGGAACTTCATGTATAGTACCGACTCCTTAACAAAACCTGCGACTCTCATTAGGGAAGAATATCCCCAATGGAAGATTCGAATGATCAACTTCTATGAGGGTCTTGACCTAGAATTGTATGAGTCAATCTTAAATGGCCCATACGTCCCTACTACCATCATCCCTAGGATTCCTGCTGTTGGTGATACAGTTGAGGTACCTGCCAGACGAGTTCCCAAACTTCGTCGTGACTGGAACGATGAAGATAAACGAAGAGTGGAGGTGGATCAAAAGGCCAAACGACTTTTGATCATAGCGCTTCTAAACGAAATATTTCAGTCACTGGATGCGTGCGACTCGGCGAAGGATTTGTGGGATCAACTGGCCAACCAGTTGGAAAGGGGGCATCAAGATGAAGAAGAATCGTCGTGCCCAGTGCCTCAATGAGTACAACAGCTTCCAGGCACTCCCTGATGAGTCTTTAGAACAGATTTATCATCGATTCAACACTCTGATCAACAAATGCTGCAAGTGTGACGTGATCAGAACTTAAGAGGAGAACAACATGCTCTTCTTGAAGAGATTGAACGCTGAATGGGGTAATCTGACAATGTCCCTCCAGGCAAATCAGAATCTGGAGGAATGGACTCTGCATGATGTATATGGGACACTGCAAGCACAAGAACAAGAGGTGCAGAAGGCAAAGGTCGCTCTGGGTGGACCTCTGGCTCTTGTCTCTGATTCAAAAGAGACAAACATGCCAGCCACACAGAGAACGGAGACCCAGAGAAGAAAGGAGGAAAGGAAAGAAGGCTCTCATCTTGGAGAGTGATGATGATACAAACAGAGCATCTAGCTCTGAAGACGACGACATTAACGCCTTTGCGAAGTCCTTGGCCTTGATCACCAAGGAATTCTAAAGGAAATTTGGAAAGGAAGTCTTCAACAAAAGAGGAAGACAAAATGACCGAAGCAGAGAGAAGTCTTTCGATGGAAGGAACCCTTCTTCTTTTCCCCAACAAGAAGGAGGAAGAGCAGTCGGAACAGAAGAAGCAAGGCGTCCGATGCTTCAGATGTGGAAAGATGGGGAACTACTCCAAGAGTGCAGAGGCCTCTTGTGAAAGATGAACTGTACTACAAGAATAAGTACATGTATAATCGATCACAAAGGAGTCTCATTGCAGAACAGGAGAATTGGGTCTCTGACTCCTCATCTGATGAAGAAGATCAAGCCAACTTCTATGGAATGGCTATTGAGAATGAGTCTGTATCTGACACCGACTCCTAGGTATGTTCAATCTCTTGTTACTCTCACTCTGACCTGGAAGAGAGCATCTCTGCTTTGACAAACGATTACGTTAATCTACAGCAAAAGCTCTCTCTAGAAAATCTAAACGATAATCCTTGGAGAAGGAAAAACTATTCTTTGAACGAGAGACAGAGCTACTAACTGTAGAAAAACAAGAGTTATCAGTGGAGAATGAAAAGCTTTTACAAACAAAACGATCCACTGAAACAAGTCTTAAAACATAGTGCTTAGAATTAAAAGCGGCTATAAAGAAAAAGAATACAGAGCTAATAGAAAAAGAGAGAGACAGACTAAACTCTGAAGCCCTAAAAGACTATTTTCAAAAGGAAAGGGAGTTCCTACACCAGAGCTTACAAAGAAAAGAGCTCTTGATTAAGAAATATCAAGATGCTCAGCAAGTGTATGAAAAAGTTAACTCTCAACAGGATAAAGCAGGGATAGGTTATATAGACCTAGACTTCACCTGGAAGAGGAAAAACACTCTTGAATCCGTGTTTAGGTTGGGCAAAAAACAGAAACCAGATTTTCCTATTTTGCATACAGCCTCACCGTTTAAAAGATGTAAACTTGAGAGTGGAGCCAGAACCCCTAAGTTAAAATTCAAAAACATCTCTTACTCTTCAAAAATGTGTGCCACAAGTTGATTTAAAATGCATACAAAAGACAAATGAGATTTTTTGTTTTGGCTCTACAAATCTTGAACATCTTAAGACTGAAAGTGAGGTTACCAAACTTGAATTAGATGGAATCAAGAGTTCATCCACAGGTAATTTTCTTAAAACTTTGGATTAGAAATTGATGGATGGATTTACAAAAACTATAAGACAGGTCTACGAGCAAGACTTGCTTGAGGCCTTGAACTATCCTTCTAAAATACATGCAGATTCTTCTGAGTATAACTCCTCGGATACTTTTGAAAATCCACTAAAACAAAAGACGGATGAAGCTTGTAGCCCATGCTTATAAGAACCTGAAGTTCTTAATGATACCACTGTATCTCGACATTCACACAAGGATCTTCTTGACTCTGAGTTAGAGGTGAACTCGTTTGAAGAGCAAGTTAAGATAGAGGTCTTTGCCAAAGAACCAGAGGTTGCAAAACCCCCTATTGAGAAAAAGATTTTTCTATATTTTGGTCGTGCAAGCATGTCGACAAATGCTAAATCTGCTCCTAAGTTTGAGTACAGGGTAAAGAGTGCAAAGTCAGTTTCTTCTTCAAAGGGCTCAAATTTCAAATCTAAGCCAATTAAATTCACTCCGGAACAGAAGGGAAAATCCGCTGCTTGCTCTAACATAAGTTCCTCTGTTTTAGAAAGGCCTCTGAAGGCCAAAGGAGTAGGAAAGAAGAAATCAGAGAAGACTCATTTTATGTTAAAACAATCAGATCTAGATAGGAAGTTTGCTAGAACTACCAATGCTAGGAATGATTGTAATAATTTATTCATTAAAGCTAATAAATTATTTTGTCATTCAAAATGTTTTCATAATTGTGAATGTGTTTCTTTGTTGCTGAAATTAAAACAGCACCTCTCTGACCTTAACTGTCTACTCTCTGGGTCATCGAAGTCTAAATCTAAAAAGACCCAGAAGAGAAAGAAGGCTCCTATAGCCAAGTCTGTTAATTCAGGTCAAGAGACGAAGCCTCTTCCCAAGCTTAAAAAGCAACCCTCTGTCCTTAATCGTCGAGGACCCATTATGAAATGGGTACCTAAATCCCTATAATTTGTTTTGCAGACGCCGCATGTGGATATTTGGTATCTTGACTCCGGATGCTCAAGACACATGACTGACAATAAGAGGCTGCTCTCCTCATACAGAGAGAAGATTGGAGGAAAAGTGACATTTGGGGATAATAAACAAGGAGAAATAAAAGGATACGGGGATCTACTACAATGTAAGGTTTATGTCTCCAAGGTTGCTTATGTCTCTGGGCTTAAACATAATCTTTTGAGCATAAGTCAACTATGTGATTCTGGCTACAATGTCAAGTTTCAAAAGGAAGCTTGCTTCATTATGTCAGAATTATGTCAGAAGTTGCTAAGAGCTAAGAGAAAAGGCAATATGTATCTCATGAACTTCTCACCAAGAGACAACTCAGAGACGCTCTGTCTTGTGTCTCGCAAGTGTGAAGAAGGTTGGCTATGGCACCACAAGCTGTCTCATCTCAATTTCTAAAATATAGAGAACCTTGTGAAGCATAATTTGGTTGACGGACTTCCTGCCATAAAGTTAGAAAAGGACCATCTCTGCTCTGTGTGTGAAATGGGAAAGCCCAAAAGAACATCCCATAAAACTAAGACAGATGTGTCCTGCGTCAGACCTCTACATATGCTTCATGTGGATCTTTGTGGTCCAATCTCTATGCAGAGCTTGTCTAGTAAAAAGTATATCTTAGTCTTAGTTGATGAATACTCACGATATACTTGGATTGAGTTTGTAAGGCAGAAATCAGATGTCCCAGAGCTGCTAATCATATTAATGACCAAGATTCAAGTACTTCTACAAAGCAAAATACAGAAGCTGAGAATTGATAATGGAACAGAGTTCAAGAACGCCAAGATCGATGCGTACTTGGACACAGAGGGCATAACCCAGAACTTCTCTGCAGCAAGGACACCACAACAAAATGGTGTCGTAGAAAGAAAGAATAGAACTCTGGTCGAAGCTGCATGCACCATGCTAGCCAGCTCTGGTCTGCCAACCCGCTTCTGGGCAGAAGCAATCTCTACTGCTTGCTTTATTCAAAATAGAGCAACGGTGGTAAAGAGGCACATGAAAACGCTTTATGAACTAATCAACTGTAACAACCCACATATTCTATGTACTGATAATCCACATCATCATACTCATAACACAAAATATAACATCGTTTACGAAATACAGATTAACAATACACTTTCTTCATATACATTTTATAATAACTAAACGTCATTCATTCTAAACTTTTCCCTTGCCTTTATCTTCCGAGGTATGAAGACCTGCAAAACAGGTTAGTCCAACAACTGAGCGTTAGACCAAAAAGGTCTAATGAGTGTATAATTCTCAAACGAACAATATACTTTCCAAACAACCAGTTCAAAATCAAACCTGTTTTGACACATAAATTTATTTATGTCTCTCGCGGTTACACCGCCATTGCATCTCTCCCGCGGTTACACCGCCATTACATATCTCTCGCGGTTACACCGCCATTACATCTCTCTCTCGTGGTTACACCGCCATTACATCTCTCTCGCGGTTACACTGCCATTACATCTCAAAAACACTTCAAAAATATTCCAACACATTAACCGGATTTGAAGTCCGGTCAACCTTGTCCGGTTAACACTTAAGATTTTTTTCTAACATATTTGTCCGGATAACAAATCCGGACAATACACCGTCTAAAGCTTAACCGATTTAACACTTAGAAATATTTCAATTTCTATCCGGATAAGAATCCGGACAATACATTGCCCAACCTTTGACCGGTTTAAAACAATCCGGTCAATACACCGCCAAACTCTTGAACGGTTTAGATGAGATTCAGTCACTTCTTGACCGGTTTAGGGAGTACTCCGGACAATACTTGAGCGTTTAAAATAAACCGATCACCTCTTGAGCGGTTTTCTATCCGGATGAGATTGTCCGGATATTAATCCGGTCACCACTTAAACGGTTTAAATAAGAATCCACATAAAATGAAACAGAATTCATAATAACCAGTTCAAAATACTACTAAATTGGATGTAAACAATTTATATCCAAAGCTTTAATACACTCACCTTTAGNGATTTGAAGTCCGGTCAACCTTGTCCGGTTAACACTTAAGATTTTTTTCTAACATATTTGTCCGGATAACAAATCCGGACAATACACCGTCTAAAGCTTAACCGATTTAACACTTAGAAATATTTCAATTTCTATCCGGATAAGAATCCGGACAATACATTGCCCAACCTTTGACCGGTTTAAAACAATCAGGTCAATACACCGCCAAACTCTTGAACGGTTTAGATGAGATCCGGTCACCTCTTGACCGGTTTAGGGAGTACTCCGGACAACACTTGAGCGGTTTAAAATAAACCGATCACCTCTTGAGCGGTTTTCTATCCGGATGAGATTGTCCGGATATTAATCCGGTCACCACTTAAATGGTTTAAATAAGAATCCACATAAAATGAAACAGAATTCATAATAACCAGTTCAAAATACTACTAAATTGGATGTAAACAATTTATATCCAAAGCTTTAATACACTCACCTTTAGAAATCGAATATCAAAGCTTTTGAATCCTCTTCTTGCAATCCATATGACTTCAGAGAAAACTTCTAAATATAGTGTGTGTGTGTGTGTGTGTAAACTTTCTTCTCTCACATTTTCTATTCAACACTTTCTATATATAGTATAGAGGAGAGGTGGTGGGCGGCACAACCAGCCGACCTCCCCCCCCCTTTTTCTTTCTTTTTTTTTATTCTATACTTATCACATAAACATAACACACACACATACACATACATACACACACACATATATATATATATATATATATGTTAAAGAAATTTAAATCAAGACTTGAAACCCGAATATTACACAACCAAAGAAAGCCTAACATCAAATTTTTACATGTCTTTGGTTGCAGATGCTTCATCCTAAATGATCGAGATTAACTTGGCAAGTTCGATAAGAAGGCAGATGAAGGCAAGTTCCTTGGTTATTCAACAAATGCCAAGGCATACAGAGTCTTCAGTCAACGAACCAAGACGGTCATGGAAAGCATCAAAGTCTCGTTTGACGATAAAAAACAAATAACTTCATAGTACCTCAGCTCTGGACTTGCTCTTAACCAGAAAACTTCCAATTCTCAAATGAAGTCAAGGGAATTGGAACTCAGGCTCCTATTTGAAGACTTTTATGGTGACGAAGACATCTCTGCACATGCACCAAGAGATGCATCTGCAAGTGTAAGTGAAGGATCACAAACAACAAGCACATCTGACTCTGGTCCTTCACACACTTCTGCTTCCTCAGAAGATCACATCAATCCACAACCAGAGCAAACAAGCTCTGCATCTGAGCCCAGTCACGTAGAACCAGAGCATAATACCTCTGGCTCTGCATCTTGTGCCTCTGTACCATCATCCGAGGGGAAGCAAGCAGAGCCTTCTTCACCATCAACAAGCTCAATGGCAAACATGCCCATGGAACGTGATCAAACGTCCCCTACTTCTCTATTTGTCCCAAGAACAAAATGGACAAAGGATCATCCTATTCACCAGATCATTGGTGAACCTTCAAGTGGCGTAAAGACTCGGGCTGCCACAGGTAATGAATGTCTATTCATAAATTTCCTTAGCATGGTAGAGCCTAAGAAAGTACATGACGCCCTACAAGATCCTAGATGGGTCGATGCCATGCAAGAAGAGCTCCAACAATTCGTGAGAAATAAGGTATGGACTCTTGTTCCTTTACCAAAGGATAAAATTGCAATTGGTTGTAAATGGGTTTTCAGGAACAAGAAGGATGAGGAACGGATCGTGGTAAGAAATAAAGCTTGGCTCGTAGCAAAAGGCTATTGCTAGGAAGAAGGCATAGACTATGACGAGACCTTTGCGCCAGTAGCAAGACTAGAAGTTATACGCTTGTTCTTAGCCTTCTCTGCACATAAAGGATTCTGAGTCTATCAAATGGACGTAAAGTCAGCCTTCTTGAATGGTAAGCTGAAGGAGGAAGTCTATGTTCAACAACTTCCGGGGTTTGAAAGCTCCACACATCCAAAGTATGTCTATTTCTTAGACAAAGCTCTGTATGGACTTAAGCAAGCACCTCGAGCCTGGTATGAACGTCTCTAATGGTTTTGAAAAAGGTAAAATCGATACCACTTTGTTTATTAAGAGGTATAAAGGTGAGATGCTCTTAGTACAGATATATGTAGATGACATCATCTTTGGTTCAACGAACCAGAGGTATTGTGATAAGTTCTCTGCGTTAATGAAGAACGAGTTTGAAATGAGCATGATGGGAGAATTAACCTTCTTCCTCGGCTTGCAAGTAAAACAGAGGGAGGATGGTATCTTCATTAGTCAAGCTAAGTATGTCTCCGACATATTAAAGAAGTACCAACTCCATAACTCATCCACCATGAGAACACCAATCGCTACTTGTACTAAGCTTGACACAGATCCATCTGGTAAGCCGGTGGATGTTAAGACTTACCGTGGAATGATTAGATCACTACTATACCTCACGGCTAGTAGACCGGACATTATGTTTGCCACATGTCTCTGTGCCCGCTTTCAAACAAATCCAAAGGAATCTCACCTTTCAGCTGTAAAAAGAATCTTTAGATATCTTAAAGGGACTCAATTTTTGGGTCTTTGGTATCCAAAGCATTCTGGTTTCGATCTTATTGCGTACACAAATTCTGATCATGCAGGCTATAAACTCGATCGAAAGAGTACATCAGGAAGCTGCCAATTACTTGGGGACAAGCTCATAAGCTGGACCTCGAAAAAGCAAAATTGCGTCTCTATTTTCACCGCTGAAGCAGAGTATGTAGCTGCAGCCATCTGTTGTTCCCAAGTGATATGGATGAAGACTCAACTAAAAGACTATGGCATAGAGTTTGAGAAGATTCCAATTATGTGTGACTCAGAAAGTGTTATCGCAATCACAGCCAACCCTGTGCAACACTAAAAAACAAAGCACATCGATGTTCGATACCATTTCATCAAGGACCATGTAGAGAAAGGTACGATTGAAATGTTCTTTGTAAATACAGATTTACAACTTGCTGACATCTTTACAAAACCTCTTGATGAAAAGAGATTCAATTTTCTAGTTAGCAAGTTGGGTATGCTAAATCTCTCAAACTAAACCAGAGCCTCTGTATGCACTATACAGAGCCTCTGCATCCCTTGATGCATACCTCTGTTTTTATTTGTATTGATCCATGAGACAGAGCCTCTTACTCGTATCCTAGTTCTTTTGTAATACAGAGCCTCTGTACCTCGATCATTATGCATGTACTCTACTTATCACAAATGATCCAAGCATAGTTCAAGGGGGAGCATATAAGAAAAGCTCAAATCAAGGGGGAGCACAACATCATCTCAGAACAGAGCCTCTGTATGTACTACACAGAGTCTCTGCGTTAAAACTCATGATTATAGAACAGAGCCTCTGCCTCTAAACATAGCAAAGTTTTCTCTAGAGGACATGTATAGTCTAATCACGAATCTCTGTTTGAGATCCTAAGATACGTCTTCTTCTGCATATAGTTCTCTGGTTCTAATCAAATCCTCTACTTTTCTCGAACCAGAGCATTTACATTTACAAATTTTTCTTGTTGTTTTTGAAAATTAAAGTATATTATTTAATTAAGAAGGCGTAAAGTTTATTTTAATTGTTTAATAAAAGCTGTTACCCACAATAAGCATCACCACCTGTGAGCTTATTTTTTCAAACGTGGGAGGCGCCACTTGCAGCTGGCAATCCACGTGGCAGGCCCCCACAGGCTTTGAGAAAACCGGTTCGGTTTTACCTGACGTTTGGGGCGCTAAAACACTCAAGTGTTTATTTCTTCCTATTTAAACAATTTCTTTACCCCCAAATTAATATTTTACGCTTACAAAATTTCTCAAGAACTCTCGTCGTCTTCAACCTTTCAACCGCCATTGCCTGAACTCAAAGCTCTCAAACATGTGCTTAAAGATCGTTTCAATCTTCAACTAATCATCCTGTTTAACAAGTAAGTACCACAAATCCGTTCCCTCATCCCATTTCTTGATTCAAGAACTATTTCTTGAAACCCTAAAAATCTGTTATCTCCTTCCAAACCCAAAACCTGCAACAATGTCCTCCTCAGAATCTAGAAACTCTCAAACTCATACCACAACCCACAAAACCATGGAAGATAATAGTCAAAACCTAGTTCCCCTCCCCATCAAACCAAATAACCATGCCCTAAACCTTCAACTTGACAACTTCGACACCAAATACCATCCCATCATAAGCATTCTCCAAAACCACTTCTTGAACCCAACCTTGACCAACACCGATGACCTGGTTTCTGAAAGATATATACAAGAATACTGGAAATCCTGCGCCGTTACTGAATCTCAAAGAGGGATCATAGGAGATTTCTTCGTCTCTGCCACACAAGAATTCGTCACAGTTCGAATTTCAAGATCCTTATTTTCACGAGTTCTGGAAATCCCAACAAAAACTGACCTGGGGCTTTCTGAATACGCCCCTCTCCCTTTCGGGGACGAAATTGTAACTTTCCTGAAGTTCTTGGGATACAACAAGGCCATTCAATACCTGTCACAGTATCGCTGTCAACACTTAGCACCGATGTGGAATACACTTTTCACATTGGTCAATCGCTCGCTGACAGGGAAGATAGGGAGCCTCGATATGTGCTCCACGAGCGTACTTCAAATCGTCTACGGTATTTTCTTCGACTTATCTCTTGACTACTCCTTGATACTCTACACCGAGTTCAAGGCCGCTGTGGCCAAAAAGTGTTAAGAAGTGGCCAAAGGAAGACAACTGTCATCCTTGTTGTTTCCCCGATTCTTGGGTCTTCTCCTAAGACCAGCTCTTGATGACAACAATATTGATGTGGGTCGTCTACCTCCTCACAAGGTAAACGTACTCACTCAATACAGACCAACAATGCACAAGGAGGGTTATGAAGCAGAAATGCCTATTCCAAAGAGGCCCATGAGCTACATGAAGTCTAAGGAGATTAGGAGAGCGTACAGACGTACACACGAGACACTAGAACCAGTGTCTCGAACCTCGGTACGCATAGAAGCAGCCGAGGAAGAAGAGAGAACTGAGTACACATGAATGCCTCAGGCCGAGGGAGAAACGATGAGAGCAGGAGAAGAAAGAATGAGAGCTAAGGAAGACAGGGTGAGAGTACTACAAGAACGAGAAAAAGAAAGAAAAGAAGAGGAGGCAAGGAAAAAGAAAACTGAGAGGGAGAAAAAGAAGAAAGCTGAGGCAGAACAAGCAAAGCAAGAAAAATTAGCTGAGATTGCTTGAGCAGAGGAGGAGCAGGCAGAAAAGGCTCGCCAAGCAGAAATCGCTCCCTAAGAGAAGAGGCTAGACTCAGAGCAGAAGAAGAGGCTCGTCAAACCGTGGCTCAATCCTCTAGTCCAAACCAATAGGATGGCCAAGAGCACTATAACGATGCTGCATGGTCTTACACAAGCGAGGGAAGTGGAGAAGATGAGGAAGAAAGTGACGAAGAATAGAGTGAGACATAAAGTGAGGGAGAAGAAGAGGAGAGAGAGGAAGAAGAAGAGGAAGATGAGGGAGGAAGTGAAGCAATTGCTCTGCCTCAGGGTGGGACAGAGCAGCCTAGGCCAAATAAGCACTTCAGATTCACCTATCCCACTCTAAGTGCAACCACATTAACTGACTCCGATGGTCGAGACACGGAGATCACTGAAACAGAGGCGCACACCTCGAACCCTAACCAGCCTATCCAACCAGAGGTCGCATCTGCCTTTGGTTATATTAGCCAAAGGGAAACCTCGCCACAGGGAACACCCTCTCAAAAGGGTGTAACCTATGAAAACATAAGTAATATGTCTCCCCATATCACGCCACTTTCCCATACAGAGGAATTTATTTCCTCTGCACAAGTAGACCCCCAACCTTGTTCAGAGCAAGAAATAGGTGCACCAGACTTTGAGACTCTCGACCAGTCTCCTAGTCCACTCATGGAGAGCCCTCTGGCTGGCTCTGAACCAGCCTTGGGTCCTCTCCCTGACAGAACAGAAGTAGTGAATTCTCCTCAAGGAGGACCACGAGGATCCTTTGGAAGTCCTTCCCCGACTAACTTCAATCAGGTCGTGAATGAAGGCATCCCTGGAACGGGGACTCAATCTGGCCCATGTGTTGAGCCAGAGGTTACACCATCTGCATATGTCACTAGGAAAGAGTTCCATTCCCTTTTCACCTCTATGCGCTGCTCCTTGGAAGAGCTAAAACTCATCATGGCCCTTGTAGAGCCGTCACCTTCTACACCTGCTCTGGATGAGATACGAGCATCCTTGGCAGTTCTAAGAGCTGAGTCCACTACAAATGCTTCTCGTATCAACACTCTCATGGAATTGATGGCAACCAATACAGCAACATTACAACAGGTCGTTGCTTCTCTACAGAGGGTTGAGGCATCTACGTCTATCAACAACCAGGCCCTCATACCTCTTAATATACCTGTGGATTATGTCACACAGAGTGCCATGAATGCTCTGGGTGACAGACTCCTACAGAAGGTGGCGGACTTCACTGCGTATTTTAATAGCAAGGCCACAACAGCAGCAAAGAACATCAATGACACTCTCGCACGATTCAACTACCGTTCAAATGACGAAGTGCGAAGGGTTGTCGTTGCAGTCGACGAACTCTTAAAGACCATCAAGGAGGTGATCAAATCCATGTCTCGAGCAGAGGATGAGAGATCTAAGCGACAGTGAGATCTATCTCCATGTGCTGAACCGTCAAAGAGGAGGCGACTTGACGATGATGAGGACCCAGACGAGTCTCGTCCTCAAAATCGCCAAGAGGGGGAGAACCTGCCTACAACCACACCAAGTACAACACCTCTAGTTGTCCCCTTTGCACCATCGTCCTCTGCCCCCACGCCATCAAAGTCAATCAAGGTAGAGCAGACAAAGCCAGCAAGTGCCAGACAACGCAGAGGTACTACGCAAAGGGAAAATGCCCATGGCATCAGAGGCAGAGCCAGCCGCGCCACAAAAGTCTACAGAAGTGATCGACCTTCTATCTACCTATGGATCAGATGACTCAGACCTGGCTATGTCCTCTTCAACAGAGTACGCTATGGACATGGCTGCTCCCTCAACAACAACTCAACAAGAAGAAGAGGTGGTCGCCGTGAATGTCGCTGATCCGTCACTACTACACATTCCGGTTGCCATTCCTCTAGCAGAAGTAATCGTTGCTGCTCCTCCACCACATCTAAGAACCCACAGAGCTAGGGTCCCTGCTCAAGGGACCAGGATTGTCACTCCTGCAATAAAGCATGTACCGATCAATCCAAATAGAGCAGGCTCAGAAGGCACAACGAGCGGGAAAAAACGGAAGCATCCTTCTGATCGTGTGCAAAGGATCAAAGCAAGTATGGATGCCATGTTCAACCCAACACCCCTCGATAAACCCATCAAGGACAAGGCATATAACAAGGAGATCTACCAGTTCCTCTACAACCAAAGGGAAGAGACATCGGTCCAGAAGATTAGTCTCCATCCTATGGCTCAAGAACACATCAGGCAGAGATTTTTCGATCGCTATACTCAACTAATCACTGCAGTCCACTTTGTTGATGGAATAAAACAAGTCCTGGACATAAAGAAGAGCACCTTTGCGCATAATCAGCTAGTGTTCTATGATACACAGTGGATAGGAGTTATAGACGGATATGTAGATTCACAGATTGTGACCTCATTAATCTAAATATGTGGGATCTTTTTCATCTGTTCTACTTTACAGACCACAAGAAGGATAAGGGAGTGAAGTTCGCTGTTGCCAACTCTGCCATTCGCCAAACAATGACAGATCTGCTTGACTACAGAAGCAAGTTCGACTTCCAACTAGCTCTGGATCTAGGAGCAGATCAAATGAAAGTGGCTACCCCAAATAAAGAATTACACGGCATCAACAACATTCCCTCCTGGGCGGTTCTGGTGGAACCAGAAGTGGGAGTGGTGTTTCGAAACGAGCATAATCAGAAGATCTTCTTTCGAGACAACCAAAATTACAAGTACTCCAACTCTACTCTGCGCTATATAAGAGACAATCTGGTCAGGAGCAGAGACAACTCCCCTGGAGCCAAGGAGCGTGCCAAAATAATTCTAAGGTCGATCCGAAATATGCTTGAGTTTCGTGAACTTATTAGGAAGTTCATTAAACTTCAAAATGTTTAAGACCTCTTATCTTTTGTAAGTACCTTCTTATTTTTGATTCAATGTAATTTCAATTTCAATCGTATTGTACTTCATTAGATAGTCAATGTAAACCAGAGGTTGTTTTTAATCTCTGTCTTCAATTAGATTTGTTACGTAAATCAAGTAAGAATCTTTCTTATTTACACTTAGGGGGAGATTGTTAGACCCCAAACTTGTAAAAGTGTAAATAAGAAGTATCTTGCTCTAGTCAATAGGACTTAGTCTATTGAATCTGTCTGGCTAAGAGCTCTTATGCAGAAGATCAAGAACCCAAGCTCTTACTCGGAGTGAAGGTTCCGTTATACAGAGCCGCGCTCTATCTCCGTGATCGGTCAAGTCTTGTGCGCCAAAAAGCATAAACGCTTGACTCAAAGCAACAACTCCAAGACCCAGAGCCTCTGCATAGTACATGCAGAGCTTCTGTATGTTCATGCAGATCATCTAGGTACCTTCTTCACAAAAAGCGCGCCTTAGCCCAGACATTCTCGCAAACGTCTAACAGCTTAAAGGCAGCTTGACCAAGTCTGCTCCGCTAATCAAGGAAAGTCAAAGGTAAGGATGCATACCAGTCACCTCAGAATTCCACGCCTAATTTATAGCGTAGTTTGTTAGACCTAGGTGTATAAAAGGAGGCCTCCGCCTCAGGTTCAAAAATACCTGAAGGAGCCAACTTATACTATACGCAAATTCTTGTGAGATTACGTTTGTTCTTCAATTGTTCATCTTTTATAAATAAAAGCATTCGGTTATTCAAAGCATTATTTTAGTGCTTTATGTTTTTCTTTGAATATTCAGTTTAATCAATAGAAATACACTGTTGTTCTTGATTCTTATTTTAAGCAAACAATATTTCTGCAAATTTAGAGTATCTGGGTCCAACAGATTAAATCAAATCGTTTAACATATACTAGAAGCGTACTCATGCAATGCAGCGAGATACATCGTGATTTTAATATTTCATTTTATTTTTTATCTCAGTCGATGTTATAATATGGGTTTATGTGATTTTAAGAAAGCGATGATGTTTTTATTTTTGAATAAAATATATGTTTGAAGATATCATAAAAATTTGACAAGAATATATCAATGTTGGTATCAAATTAACTATTTGAAATTCCTCATTTTTTGTGTAATTTTTTAATTCAATTTTTTTATAATTTAATTTATATACAACTAGTTGTGTATCCGCGCAATGCGGCGGGAGCCATGAATTTTAACGATTTTGAAGTTCCACTAGTTTTATAAGATAAGATTTAACGATGATATAGGTTACACTTGGTCTTTGCATATTAATACAATTTGAATAAATAAGAGTTATGGTTCCAATTACATACTATCGATGAAAAAAATTGTATGACAGTTTAAAATCCAATATATTTAAAATCCAACATATTTAAACGACTCCACAAATGTATTCGATTTACAACAAGAGCAAAGAACCAAAAAACTTGAGTTTTAAGGTAAACACTCAAAACCAATACAGAAACTACAAATTTGACAGATCATAAGCCATGAAAAGACAAAAAAAAAGGATTTTAGAATGAAATTTTAACTGCTTACCCTCTTTCTTGTCCAGAAACTCAGATTAAGGTTGAATTAATACATGTATATATATATATATATATATATATATTTCAAAAAAACCCAAGAACATATTAATTCAAAACATATTATACAGTGCAATTTGGACAGCCTAACCCCAAAATATATAGTATATATATAAAT
>NC_037544.1:15342892-15355512 GCF_001531365.2 Cynara cardunculus var. scolymus | reverse complement strand
TTAGTTACACGAATTCAGATATGGAGCTTTAATACGCACAATTTACTTGTAATCTTGAGTTTTAAGTAATATGCATTAATAAACAGTACTTTACGCATAAAAGTGGTTTTTAAGAGTTTTTGTCAAATGATTTATAATATAATTTATTTTAAGTTTAATAATAAAACAATTTATTTTTGGTTTAATATTATAAATTTTATAAAGATAATAATTAAGTATGCTGTTAAAATTCAATGATTATACTAATTATATTTTAGATTTTTTATATTTAAAATGAGATGTTTATCCTGTATTTCATTATGTTTATCTGCAGTTAGTTACAGGAATTCAGATATGGGATGAAATCGGATAAGGATGAAATCGTTTAGGGATGAACGGGTTTAAGAGTTTTTAAGAGGTTTAAGAGTTTTTAAGAGTTTTAGTCAAATGCTTTTTAAGATAGTATAGATTAAGATGACTGAAATGTGATTGATATTGTTTTCCATTAATCTTTATATATCAATAGAAGTGGAAGGTATTTTCAAACAACAAGAGGCAGAGTCAACTATTCATTCAAATGATATTACTGTTTTCCATTTCTTCTTGAGAAATAACTGGGCTAGGGGAGGTCTTGCGGAAAAATAACTCGACACGAGGATGATATAAAAAACTTCACACCCCCATTCTTCATACTTTTTCAATATGAAAAAAAATGCAAAATAAAAAGGTCATCTTGTTCAAAACCCCAATTATGACATCCGAACAAGCCTTAGAAGGAGCTCTAGGAACTCTGAATAGTTGTTTAAATAGCGAGCTACATTTACACATACTATCAGTGCCAATATTGACATAATATATTTAGTTATCAAACGTAAATATAACAATTTTAGCAATATGTATGTAACGTAAAAATTAAAGTTATATTATTTTATTTCATATATAATAAAAATGTATTGAATAATTTAAATAAAATAAATCTATTTTGAATAAAGAAATATTGGACCTAATATAAAATTTAGTACAATCGATGACTATTATTGGAATATATGTCTTCACTCCAACTATAGTCAAAACCTCTATCTTTTCTTCCAACCAATATTGGACCGTATGTCTTCACAGTTCACACAAACTGTAGCCATTGTTCATATACATGTATACCGTTTAGCAAAAATATCAAACAACCATCTTCATCTTAGCACAAATTCGAAGATGTGCGTAACGATAAATCCAAAGTTGTACATAGTAAGAGTATGAACCTCTTAGAAGTGTAGATACACATTGATCACACAGTTTTCGTTGGAGTTGGATAAACCAAATCCCCTTCTAATGTCATTAGGGAATTTCATCGAACACTTAGTGTTCACAAAGGGAGGTCTCATTTTTACTGTAAAATCTCAGGCCAACCGTATCAAATCTTGTATGTTTTGTCCACACACCTAGACTCACGATTTTAAATCGCGTTTGATAGAGGATGTATCAAGTCCTTTATAAGGGAACCTCTGCCCAACCAATGTGGGATCTTACAATATGTGTGAGAGAACAACAAAAAATTAGGTCTATGTGAGAACAACAAACAAAACATGAAGGATAAAAATAAAAGTGAAGAACAACAAAAATAACCAATATAAACTAAAAAAACTACATATAAATATAAATATAAACTAAAAAACAATATCTCAATGTTAATAACTATATATTGCATGTAATTAATTGGATGATAGTTGGATGCTCATTGGATCCAATTAGAATTGAATATCTCATTATAGTTGATCAATTCTAATTGAATCAGTCGGTGTAAATTGAGTCAGATGACTTTTTGCACGCCCCTAGATATGTATGAATAATAAGGGGGAATAGGAGGGTGGGAGTAAAACAGGGGAAAAAGTTCGATTAATATATAATTAATTAATTACTATTAAACTTAATAATTGCCGAGCTCGAACCGATCTCAACCACACATTAAAACTAGTTTAACTTAATGAGTCAAACTTTAATTATAACTCCAATGTTCGATTTATATCACTCAAAAACTCTATTAAATTTTTCGAATTATGTTGAGTTGAGCCATTCTTTTCTATATTTGGCCTTCGTGGGCTATAGTGGATGGACTTAATTAGCTCTTAATGAATTACGTGTTGGTCTGTAGCAAATTATTGGTCGTTGTTGCCCTTTCTCTAAGTACCGATAGATGTATGTATGTAGTAAGTATGTATACATGATACATTCATACACTATATACGCATGACACATACATTCATACACTAAGATATATGCAATATTCAAATAGTATATATGTATATATTGAACATTCATGGGTATTATTGGTTCTTAATGAACTTTGATTGGGCCTTGATTGACTTCAGTGGCTATTAATAAACTCGAATAGGCCTTGATAGATTATATATGGATTAGTGCCTGTTAATGAACCTCAATTGGCATTCATGGGTCTTGGTGACTTTTAATGAATTGTATTAGGCATTGGTGGGTGTTCTTAACAAATTATATTGTGCTTAGATGGATCGTATTATATCCGGTGGCTGTTAATGAACTATCTTGGGCCACGGGTTCAAGTGCCTCTTAATGAAATATATTGAGCTTTGATGAGGTACAATGTCTCTTAATGAACTATTGAGCCTTCATAGACTTGAAAGTCACTTAATGAAATGTGTTGGGCCTTCATGGGTTTCAAAAGCTCTTAATAAATCGTAATTGGCCTTGATAGAGCAATGAAAACCCAGTTTCTAGTAGTGGTATGTATGCATGCATGCATGCATGCATGCATGCATGTATGTATGTATGTATGTATGTATGCATGTAGTGGATGTATGTATGTAGTAAGTATGCATACAAGATACATTCATACATTATAAACTATGTATACATGATACATACATCTATAGAATAATTTATATACATACATTCATACACTAGGATATATAAAATGCATTCAAACAACATATATGCCTAATATAAACAATCATGCTCATTCATATATATATACATGATACATACATTCAATACTAAAGGGCTGTTTGTTTGGCTCTTAATGGTTACATTAAGAGCCAACCTCTTAATCGGTAAGAGGTTAAGGGTGTTTGGCAAAAAAAAAAGAGGCTCTTAATGGTTACACAACCCCTCTTAACCATTTTGCATATGAGGCTTCACTAAACCATTCAGAGTGTTCTTTTTTCCAATTTTGTTCTCTCCCAAGCTTTCCTCACACGTCGCCGGTCTTCACAGCACCTCCCCCCACCCTCTCGTCGCCGGTCTTCACAGCCCCTCGCCCACCCTCTCATCGCCGGTCTTCACAACCCCTCCCCTACCCTCTCGTCGCCGGTCTTCACAGCCCCTCCCCCACCCTCTCGTCGCCGGTCTTCACAGCCCCTCCCTCCACCCTCTCGGTCGCCGGTCTACAAATCGCCACCCCACCCTACGATCAAATCGATGATGTACATGTTGAACAAGGGCAAGAATTAGTTCCATCTTCACAGATTGAAGCCATCGATGAGGGCAAAGAGGAACAAAAAGTGAAGGCTAAAATGGAATAATGGGTTTTTGTTAGATGAGGGCAAAGAGGAACAAAAAGTGAAGGCTAAAATGGAATAATGGGTTTTTGTTAGATGAGGGCAAAGAGGAACAAAAAGTGAAGGTTAAAATGGAATAATGGGTTTTTGTTAGATGAGGGCAAAGAGGAACAAAAAGTGAAGGTTAAAATGGAATAATGGGTTTTTGTTAGATGAGGGTTAAAATGGTAATTTATTGTCATTCAGAAAACAGTTAGCAAACAACATTATTTCATTCAGCACTTAACCATTCTGACCCTCTTAACTATTCTGACCTCTTAACTATTCTGACCTCTTAACTATTCTGCACCAAATCATTCAGCAACTGCCAAACAGCCCTTAACTTATATGCATACTTACTAATATATACATCTATATACTAAGCTATATACAATCCATTATTACACTATACATTTATATAGGCACACACATATACACTAAAATTGAAATACAACCATTTATAGTAAGTTATATAAATGATGAATACACTTATACATAAAAAAAAAAAGAATAAAAAAATTGGTTGGTAATTACTGAAAAATATTTTAATTTTAATTGTTTAGAACTTCCGAGTTAAAAATTAAAAATTAAAATACATCGGTAATTATCGAAGGATTTCCGATGGATTTTCTTTTTACCCTAAAAGAGTAGGGTCACCTTACGTCCTTGAACCAATAACCATCTTTCGGATAACATAGCCTCCTCCGTCCCTTGGGACCAACGACTACGCCTATTGTCCATCGACTATGCCTTTCGGCCTGATCTTAGGTCCTGACTCACCCTCCGTGGACGAACCTTGCGGATGAACCCTTAGGTTTTCGGGGCATTGGATTTTCACCAATGTTTGCATTACTCAAGCCGACATTGTCGCTTCCGCTTCATCCACTACTCGCGCTAATTCTAACTTTTTATATTTTGAGAACTCGCACATTAAAATTTTAAAATTATAATTAAATTAGTCGTTAATTACCAACGGCTCACAGACAAATAACTTTATTATTAATTGATGTCAGTAATCACCAATGGAAATTTCTGTCAATAAAATTTTGTCGGTGATAGTCCATTTCTAGTAGTGGATTCGTATTTACAGTTATCATAATATTTATGATCCTTATATGACTAGGGCTATATATACAGGGAAGTTCTGTTAGGAACCCAAAATTGATTAGAAACCTAGGAAACATCCACATCACGCCATGTGTCCCTCTTCAAGATAAATATTCATCATGAACATTCATGATGAATATGGAAAGGTTCTTTATCAATAGTCACAAATTTATGATGAATATGGATGTGTGATGAACTTTTTATTCATCATTGATCACATATTCATGATAAATATGTACAACATTCATTATGAATAACACTTCTCTATTCCTGATAGTGATGGCCAAAATCCAATCTCGGGCTGAAACATTGATGCTCATGACTAGTCCCGGTCTCGGTCATCAAACTCGAGCCCGTTTAACTTGATCCATAACCGGTTATGGGTAACCGGTCCCGGTTTCGGTCCCTACCCAAAAAAAATTAAATTTTTTCTTTAATTTTTTTAATTATAGATTTTTTGAATACATTATAAAATTTGTAATTGGGTTACTCAAATACACTTTAAAAATATGTTTTATTATAATTAAAATTACATTCAAATATTCAATTATTTGAAAATACACTTATTCATCATCGATATATCCCATGTCGGATTGATTTGAAGACTTCCGGTCTCTTGAATTCTTCTAATAGCCTTTTGGTCATCAAGGGCATCAATGTCTAGTTCTTCATCATCGTCATATTGTGAGTAAGTGTCGTCGGTATTGGTAGTTGGCGGTGTGTTTAATCCCATGGAGATTTTATTTTCTTCCACATCTTCAATCTTCACATCTAACGATGTCGTGTGTTGAATTTTATCAACCCTATCCAAGTAATCCTTCAAACAAATGCAACACTCCACGGACTTCGGGCTTAGTCTTGTCAGACGTCAGAGAAAAAGCAGATTCCGAAGCTACGATACTAGCTTGGATTATTAGTATATCACGTGTCATGCATGCCAAAATCGGGAATTGAGGTTGCTCTTGTTTCTGACAATCTAATAGATCAAAATTTTCAAAATCTTCGACATCATTTGCAGGGACGACCACAAAGTTAGTATGCACATACATATTTAGTTCATCCAAATCATTATCAAATCTACTTTTTTTTATTTGATTCATTTAAAACCTCGTTCATTAAATTATTCATCAATTCTTTCCAACTTTGGCGATGACCACTAGAAAAAATAGAACTCGTAAATCCATGACTTAAAGAGTTTTGTTGTTTGTTTCCTCCTCATATGTTTATAATTGTAACACCCCACACCTCACATTGCATATAACACATAATTCATTCAAAGAAATACATGTATTATCCCACTAAGGTCCATAGTACAAGAAACTAAGATACAAAATACACAACTCAAAAATTCCAAAATACAAGTTCTTGCACTATATAACATTCAACTTCAAAACATATCCATAGGCTGATCTTCAAATAGTTATGCACATAGGGAAACAAATTATATTTTCCCTTTCCCTTTACTATCATTGTACTCAGCTGTTCCTGCAATACATATTTGAATGGCAAAATGAGGGTTAGACCTGAAGGTCTAGTGAGATCCCTTTTTACCTTGTAATTGCAGGGTGAAGATCACCAAAACCTTATTTAAAAATCAACCTTTCATATAATGAGAACATAATTTCATAACTCATAATACCCAGCAACCCTCTGGTTGTAAGGACCAAAGTTAGAAAGATTTTTCATCAAATATCAGGACCAGAGCCCCTCTAGTCCCTTTGACAAGAGCTTCTAGTTATACCAACCAGAGCTCCTCTCAAGTTACCCTTCATGTAATTACCAAATCAAACACAGAGAATGAATGTAAATGTTTCCCAAGTATAAAAGAGCATAATTTAAAACTTATATATGACCAGAGCCTCTGTTCCTACTAACCAGAACCTCTGGCTTGAATACCAAGATCAACCAGAGCCCCCTTTGGTTCAACTGTGAAGACCAACCAGAGCCCCTCTATTCTTCTTTTCCAAAGAATAGGTACACATAGATATTTGATAGTTTCTCATGCATGCCTATTATCATACGTGCATACCTATTCATTTTAAACAATCTTCACGTATGCACATAAACACTTTCACATATATATATGATCCATGCATTTACTTTAATTAAACATGCACATTATCACGTATTCGCAATAATGACATAAAGATTACCTCAATTGTGGTTGCCTTAAATCCCGGTTATCACAATAATGATCAAATAAATCTTGAAAATTACGATTAAACAAACGTCTTTGTTCCGTTGAAAATGAATTATCTGTAGTCGTATCTAAACCAAATGCCACACATATTTGTGTAATTAAAACTTTAACACCGATAACATTTAAATGCGGGTTTAACGTCGTAACACAAAGAAAAGAAAATGGGATGATCATAAAGTATTTTAACAATTTCTTTTTCATTGAACTCATCAAGCTTCCCCAATCGTGATGGTCTTTATATTGTGCAATCTGACTTTCCAAAATATATAATTGATTTAAAAATAAAGCTCTTGTTGGATAATAAATACCGAATAAAAGTATTGTCGCATTTTTAAAATTGCTTAAAATATCGTACAATCCTTCAACCACGGCTCAATCAAGATTCTCAATAGAATTTCGCGAGTAATGGTGTTTATAAAATGAAAAAAATGTAATTTTTTTGTTTTACCAAATTTTCAATCGTAAAATAAGTCGAATTCCATCTAACGGGCATATCGAACCTCAGTCCCAAAGTTTTAAAACCAACGTCTTCGTAATATTTTATTTATTTCGCATTCATTTTCTTACCCTTTGTGAAAATTCGCCACAACATAAGTTTAAACTTATCTATTATGGGTTTATGAGTATGTAAACCGTTCTGAACGGCTAAATTTATTATGTGCACACAACAATGTGTATGAAATAATTTATTGTTTAAAATAAGTGTCAAATGACACTTTAATCTTTCCACACATCGATTGTTATTACTAGCGTTATCAACTGAAATACTATTTATTTTAGCAAATAAATTATAAAATATAAGACATTTTTTAATAATTGAAAATTGACGTGCATCCAAATGTGGCGCACCAATTGGTTCAAACGCAATTACATGTTTGAATAAATGTCACGATTGTGGCTCAATCCAAATGTGTCGTTATGCATATATAAGAAACGACAATCCGTGTGGTGCTCTTCATACGTCACACGAGAGCTACGATTAAAAGTCTAGAACTCGTTTTCTTAATAAATACACAAGGGTACGATTCATTGTTCTTATATCCCTTCCCAATCAAGTATTCACTTAGGAAAGTATACCATATCCGCCTAGATTGTTTTAATCTATAAAGTGAGCGTTTCAATTTTATTGCAAACACACTATGTTGTTTAGAGCTACTTGATTTAGGTAATGTAATGTCATTAAACACTTTTATATATCTCTGAATCTAGATCCCCATAGGGACATGTAGTAACCGCATCATAATTAATTAACAAAACATTATAACATCTATCAGGGGAGAGTAAGTGTTCTCCTCGTCAATCCAAAGCGTTGTGATAAATATTCCGCCAAAGGAGATCCTTATACATTATGACTTAATTATTCATATGCTTTTTGACAAATGATTTATCTATGTTCTACAAGATTTATACTTGGTGGGTTAGCACTACCTGACCAAATACCCATTCATTTGTCAAGTAGTATAACTTTCTTAGATTGCTTCTTTTCATTTAGGTCATATTTGCTCTTTGTTGACATTTTTCAACTGAGTATGGTTCGATGTCATCGTGCTCTATCATCTTATGAGCAACAATATATACGATATATCATTAATGAGTATGTATGATCTGTCCATTGACTCATATGCACTCTCATAATTAATTTGAGATTTCTTTGATCTCTAGAATCAATATTAACTTCAAGGCGTCCTCCAGTAATGATTCAAGGACGTAGTTTTAATCAGAGAAAATCTCATGAGAGGTTTATGTATTGATGATAAATGGTTGTGTCTTACTCTTCTTTTTCCTTAGATAAGTATCTATCTAACCAAGTAGCTTCTCCCATTTCCTTTTGGGAGCCACGACCTTAACTACACCTCCACACTCACTTTCCAGCGGCTTTGTGCCCTTATTTGGGGACTTTTAACCTTCCGTGTATACTTACAGTTGGCATATGTGATCTTATCACTCTTGAATAACATTAAACGTATTAGGTATCGAGTCTGATT
Source organism: Cynara cardunculus var. scolymus (assembly GCF_001531365.2). Taxonomy (NCBI): domain Eukaryota; kingdom Viridiplantae; phylum Streptophyta; class Magnoliopsida; order Asterales; family Asteraceae; genus Cynara; species Cynara cardunculus. The sequence goes on along the minus strand of NC_037544.1, from coordinate 15,346,678 downwards.
CGTTTGACTTCAACTTTACACTGTGAAGTTTGAGAATCAAAATGAGACACAATGAGAATCTTCTATGACACTTCCTATCTCCCCCTAACGACGGGAATACTGTCTCATCAAAGTAACAACCGACAAATCTAACGGTAAAGAGATCACCCGCCAAGGGTTCTAATTAGAGGATAATTGTCGGGGATTCATATCCAACTTATATATAATCATTTTTAAAAACCCATTTTGGTGCGCTGTAAGGGAGCAATTGACATATATACTACACAACTAGACATATGTAAATGTAAAATATCAGGCTTATATCAAGTTACCAAGTGGTATGCATGAGATTGGTTGGTTAGTAATGGGTCTGGAAAAGAATAAATAAGGCTGCATGCATTATTTGCAAAACCCCATGCAGATGTAAGTAATTTAGTGTGCATAACCAATGCCTTAGGTACCATCTATAATCTTTTGATGAAAATTTCTTTGAGACCATTTTATATATACACATGGAGTAAGAAACTCTATATCAATCCCAATACATATGCAATAATCATCAAATCCTTATGATGTAAATTCTCTAGCATTCCAAGCCATGTAGACTTAATAGATAATCATGGTGGTGAGCCCTTAAATGTATAGCTAGTGCTAGGAGTGTATCATCTCATACGAAAAATAATATAACATACGTTCATCATGTCGAAACCGCAACCATAAAGTACTTTAATGACCCACATTCTGGATGTTTATGTCCATAAATATCACCTTGTTTTTGTTGTAATAATGGAATAATTTTGTATTTTACCCTTAGCTTTAGGATGGTCTCATTTCTATCCTGGTTAAGGATCAGGGTATACAAAAAGTCATGGGTATTCGAGAGGGTTTATTATGATGGTGATATTGTTTCTTGTGCTGCAAAAGTCAATAGTTGCAATTTGGTCAATTGCCTCATTTTGCTTTTTGCTCAAAAGAGAATGTGTCTATGTGTATTTTGCATTACACATATCATTATATCATGATCATGGTGTCCCACGTGGTCATGTTGAAACGTATATGTGTCATTGTCCCAAAGTTCTTTATTGGTGACAAAATGTGATTTAATGACCTATATAATCCACTAATTAATTTCTCTAATATATGTTCATTTCATATCACTACAGTTGATATACATATACCCTTTTCCATTCTTATAATATGAATTCCAATTGATACGAATATCTTAACAAAGTTTCTATTAATATAGTGTTTTAGTGAATTAGTCTTGTATTAAAAAGAAAATGATAGTCCATTGTCTAAGTATTATGGTGGGAGAAATTATAAAATAAATATTAGTGCCACTTTTAAGATTGTGTGGGAGGTCCCACAAAAATATTCAAGTTCTCCTTGATACATTCCTATACGGAACGGAGAATATTGAGAGTTTTATATATTGTTTTCATGTATTTCTTACATCTATAATGGTTATATATTCGGTTTTACATCAGCAAATGAAATTAATTTGATACTTAGAATAAAATTTCAAATAAAGATGTGCTTAATCGATCTTAAATTAATATGATATAGTTCATTTTCAACTTGTTCTCTTTTATATAAGCGATTATTAGTGCATTTCTTCTTTCATTGTCTATTTTCTTATGGTCAGTAGTTGCATCTCTGCTCTAAGGATTTGAAAATCCTTATCGACCTTGCCATGATCCTGACCCTTTCCACGGTCTTGTCCACATGGTGTAGACATGTCAAGTGAGTGAAATTGTATTTAACTCACTGTCCTTTAGAGTTATTTCCACCTCTAACATTTGCATTATTGACCTTAAGAATATTTATTTTTCCTAGCATGTCTATCGTTGTTATTTGAAAGAACCTTGTTATATCTCTCAACCAACTTGTAGTGGATTGATGAGTTTGTTCTAAGAGCAATATTAGAGCTTATACTCGTTCATTAGTATGCTGTTGATATGTGAAATATGGAAATTATGTTAAGAATCACATCATCTTCTGTGAGTTCCTTGCCACAAAGATTGAGATGCATTTTTGAGACATGACATTTTTTTGTTGAAATCAGTTACCTTCTTGTAATCGAGTGAGTTTCATTCCAATGTATGATTACTTTTGGAAGTACATGGTAATGAATATTCTCCATTTCCCTTTTTGAGGAGCCTCGCTATTCTTGAGGGTTTCTAGTCAACGGTATTCCCTCTGAAAGTTGTGACTGATATGTCTCTAAAAAATTTCAAGGTATTTACTTGTACCTTAGCAATAGGTTTTTAGGGTCAATAGGTTTGATGATTTATACATATTTTCTTTTGTTTTTTTTTGAATATATTTTATAGTTATCAAGTTCTTCTGAGTTCAATATGTCGTAAGATAGAAAATATGTGATCTTTTAAGACAATGAATTATGGTTCATAATCATTATTTTATGCATGAAATTTCATTATCATAACAATATCTGATTTTTGCATTTGTAGATTTTTGTTGATAATACTTTATCAATATTTCAATTTTTGAAAATAAATCACTCAATCTATTGAATTTCCAGGTAGTAGGAAAATCACATGAATTACTTAAGTCCCTACAAACCTTAAGGCTATTTATACCCGTTTGACAAAATTCTTTCAATATCTTGTGATTAATCATTTATAAAATACATAATAATATCAATGATTTTGGCATGAGACCAAGAGACAGGATCAAATGTTGATAACTTAATAACATAATGACATCTTTGGAGCTTTTGGAATGAGACTAAAAGGAGTATGAGTTTGGCATCTTTTGGTGCTTTTAATATGTTAATGCTATTTTGAGAGATTTTATCATGAAGTCACATAACTATTGGTTTTGGCATAAAGTCAAATTTAAACTTTTGCCGTCTTAATAGTATTTTTGGCAATAAAAAAACCCAAATATATGCGGGTTAGAAGTGTAACTTTCAAAAATTAATTAGGCTTGAATATAATGATAGGAACCCATAATTAAGATACACATCTGAAGAAATATTTTAACATTTTCATGCTAATTTTTGAAGTTTTTGACAAAAGACCAAAAAATATGAAAATTAGAAGTGTAACTTCTAAAAATTAATTAAGATTGAGAATTATACTTAAGAAGAATATTTAAGTATTAACATAAAAAAGTAATAGAAAAATAAATAATTGATACGGTAAACTAACTGCAACCTAATTGGATAACCATCTAAATATTGAATATTGTAAATTATAATAACAGTTAAAAACAATAAATACTATACTAAACGAATTAAAACAAGGAGAAAACAAAATTAAAACCACCTAAAAGTCTAAGTCGTTATTTGAAGTAATCTGAAAAATAGGTCTTATCATCTAACTAAATTAAACTAATTAGAAATAAATAAAGAAAAAATAAATATAATTGATCTAGTTTAGATAAAGACTTAAAATAATTAATAATTAATTGATAAATTTAATTTAAATCAACATCTGTGGATAACAATAAAATACATATGTCATTAAAAATATAATGGATTTACTAATAAAACAGAAAATAAATAAATTAAAATAATGGATAATTAAATCAACATCAAATGACTGATAATAATATAAAGACTTTGATATAAAAATAATAATTAATCTTTTCTTTTTCAATGACCACATAAAAAGGATCCCAAAACATTTGAATTCTTTATTTTAAGAAGATTTAAAGAAATGAGATCTATAAACATTTGAATTCTTCGGAAATATATTGAGCATATTTAATAAACAAATCAAACAAAAATTATCATAATTATATGACGTAGTTAAAATTAAATAATATTAAAATAGAATTAAT
>NC_037544.1:15337651-15342562 GCF_001531365.2 Cynara cardunculus var. scolymus | reverse complement strand
ATCAATTAATTGTTTCCTAATATAAAGTATTAATCATAATTAATAAACTCTATTCATATTCTATAAATATTCAAATCATAATAAATGAACTCCAATCATTTHTATAAATATCTCAATTAATTGGGTTGCAAAGGTTGTACAAATGCACAAGGTTGTAAAAGAAATATACCCTATATATATATATATATAAATATATATAGAGGAGCGATCAAATGAAAACTATTCCAATTGGTAAAAACCGTAAAAACTACTCTCATCCGTCGTAATCTTATAAATTTTTTTCATGAAATTGTTTAATCCTATAAAATTGTTTCATATAATACTTTTTTTTGATGAAGTTGTTTCATATATGATTATGAAATTGTTTCATATACTATTTAATGAAATTTTAATGAAACTGTTTCATGTATTTCTCTAAAATTAAAATGATGAAGATGATAATATCCATGATTAACATCCTCCACAACAAAAATGATTAATCAACCTCTTATAATTACAAAAAAATGAACAAAATGAAAAATTATGATTTGTGGAATGAGGTTTTTACGGTTTTTACAAATTGAGTGGTTTTCATTTGATCGCTCCCCTATATATATAGCTTGGTTCAAATGTTAACCAAGATTATTGTGTTAATTTTGTTAACCAAACTCAACCAATGAAAATCCATCTTTTATCTAGGTTCATATCCATCTCATAATTTAATGACAAGGGTAAATATGTAATTTTAGTTTGTATGTAACTCCCATATCATTAATTGAGAGTTACAAAATCAAAAAATCACATGATTGTTGTTGATTTACTATTGATCTTGTTTTTCTATAATATTGATTTATCTATCTATAATGTTCTTGAATTTGTGATTGTTAAAGGAGACTCGGTAGTAAAGTTTTTGATATCGTTCAAGCTAATATGGATAAACCCATTGGAAAACAACTTGACAACAATGGGAAGATTGTAACACCCCAAACCACAAATTGCATGTAACACATATTTCATACAAAAGAAATACATGATATTATCCCATTCAGGTCCCTTAGTACAAAAAACTATTATAACCAAATACAAGGTCCAAAAATTCAAATACATTTCTTGTACTAATCAATCAAAACTATACATCAAGACAGATCTTCATGTAGAAAAGCATATAGAAAAATATTACATTTTCCCCTTCCCCTTACCGTCTGAACCTCTTGCAATACATAGTTAAAATCACAAAACGAGGGTTAGACCGAAAGGTCTAGTGAGATACCCTATTATGATATTGCAGGGTGAAAATCACCAAAACCTTTATGAAAAACAACTATTCATATATATAACAAATATATGAACGAATAAGAACAAAATACATAATCCTTTCCACTTTTCAAATTAAGGATTTAGCTATTCAAATATCATACCTTTGAACCAGCTAGGTTCCATATAATGCCACTTTTAAACCTTTTTCTAATCAACAAGGTTTATATAAGGTTTCAGGCCAAACCTGATGTTTTCTCCTCAATAACATCCAGACTATGATTTCCAATAAGAACCTTGATCCTAAATCCTTAAATCACAAAGAAATAAAGATTCCAGACCACGGTAGTTTTAAGGGATATAATAGAAAGAGTTATATCATACAACACACATACAATTGCCACGCTTATATCAAATGTACACCTTTCCTTGATATGTCACTTTTATCCCATGGTACATCTCTCCTTGATATGCCACCCTTATCCCATGGTACACCTCTCCTTGATATGCCACCCTTATTTTCTCATCAAAACATTTCACAAAACTAATTCCAAATAGACCGCAGCCATTAAAATTATTATCAATCCAAAATCATTTATATCAAATCTCTATTTTATGATAAACTAACAATTTTTATCAATCAAGCACAAGGCACAATACAAATCCGGTCAACATAGACTTGGCCGGACTTCATCTCCGGTCAAGTCTTAGCCAGTTTATCAAATCCGGACAACTCATCGCCCAAGGCTTGTCCGATTTAACACTTAGAAATATATTCCAACTTTTGTCCGGATAAAAAGTCCGGACAATACATCGTTCAAAGCTTGACCGATTTAAAATAATCTGGTCACCACATGGTCGTATTCCTACTTCTCCGTTCAAAATGTTAACCATTCTTATCATTCATAAATCGCTCAAAGCTTAACCGGTTAAAACTAAACCGCTTAACGCTTGATCGGTTTAGGGCTTAATCGCCCAACCCTTTGCCCGATTTAAACTTAATCCGGTAAGCCTTTGTCCGGATAAAACCCTTAAGCAAAATAACTTATTTCTTTCCAATAATAAATAACATTCAAATAAAACCAGTAACAAGTTTTATGCAAAAAGGTTTAGAAATTACTCACCTTAACAAACATTTTGAAAACAACCTTCCTGAAATCAGATACTTGAAATCCAGTCAACTGCTCTTTTCTTAAATCGCTCACTTAACTCTCAATTTGGCAGGAAAAAACAATGAAGACTAAAGCTTTCTTTTTATACCTTTTCCAAAACAGGAAAGTCGGTTATCACATGTAGCCTTCACATGCATGCATACACACACATACCTTGTACTCATATAACATGCATGTATGCATATATATATATATATATATATATAGATATAATTTGTACATATACATATATAATTTTGCACACACACACATACATCCAATCTCATACATGCATCCATATTATGCATATAATTTCACATACTAGCATGATCAAATATAACAATTTATCATGCTGTCACATAAACCTCTTGTAACAAATAATCACGTATTTATTACCTCGGGTGATAACCAAGATCCAGTTATCACATTATCCACCCCTCAAAAGAATTCCGTCCCGGAATTCCTTTAATAAAAAAAGCCAAGGGTATTCTGATCTCATCTTTGACTCTAGTTCCCATGTTGTTTCCGGTCCTTTGTGAAACTTCCACTGAACTTTAACCAGACTTATCTTTTTGTTTCTCAACACCCTGATCTTTTGATCAATTACGGCTTCTAGCGTTTCCACAAAGTTCAACTTACTGTCTAATTTAATCTCTGGCATCGGTATAGCTAGACTCGGATTCGCCAGACATTTCCGCAGATTCGACACATGAAAAGTGTTGTGAATCAGACTCAGTTCTTCTGGCAGCTCTAACTGATATGCTACTGGCCCAATTCGCTTACATATTCTGAACGGCCCCACATACCTTGGATTGAGCTTTCCTTTCTTTCCAAATATGATAACACCCTTCCATGGCAAAACTTTTAACATTACAAAATCACCTATATCAAATTCAATCGGTTTTCGACGATTGTCAGCATAACTTTTCTGGCGATCTTGTGCTGTTTTGATTCTTTCACGGATCTGTTCGATCTTTTCAGAAGTTTCTTGGATAATCTCAGGACCCGTCAGCTATTTTTCACTCACTTCATTCCAACACAACGACGTTCGGCATTTACGTCCATACAACACTTCATACGGTGCCGCTTGGATGCTGGAATAGTAACTATTGTTATATGCAAACTCTATTAATGGCAAGTGATCTTCCCACGATCCTTTCTCACCTATTTTCTACTCAGATCTGTTATCGTATTTTACTGCTTTTGGCCCTTGAAAATTAGACGAAGGCCCTTCCCATCTTCTCTTTTCCACAAATTTTCCTTCTGATTGTCGATTCTTATTTCGTTCTGTTACTTCAGCCGCATCCACAGTAAGTGAGAAGGTATTAGGGTTCATAGCAATTACAAACTCTCTGATTGAGGGTTTCAAACCCCAAATATACCTTTCCATCTTCCTGGATTCTAATGAAACATAGTGCTCGGCAAATCGAGAGTATTCAATGAATTTCTCGGTATACTCTCGAACTATTCCATTTCGAACTATTCCATTTCCTTGCTCTAGTTTCAGGAAATCTTCTTCCACTTGTCTCATTGATGTCTTAGGGCAAAACTGTTCTTTAAATCGATTCACAAATTCTGCCCAGAATAATGTTTGTAAAACATCCGTCCTGGCTAATGATTCAACTTCCCACCAAAACAGAGCATTTGACTTTAATACTGAGACCACGAATCGAACTTTATCTATTTCCGAACACCGAATGGTGTTGAACACAGATTCCATCTCCTTGATCCAGCACATAGCTTTCACTGGATCTCTCTCTCCAGAAAAGGTTGGTGGTTTGCATGCCAAAAACATCTTAATGTCTCCTTCCTTGTTGTGGGTGACTGGAGCAGAGGGATGAACTCCCACTCTTTCCGTTTTCACCCTAGCCGGTATTCCCATGATAGATGTAAGAGTTTCCCACAACTTTCCCATTTCCTCTGCCAACATATCCCTGGTTATATATTAAGCATGTGGCACTGATCTCTCCTGAACATTCCCAGAGTGGGATTCTTCATGTTCAGAATGTATTTCGGTCCGACCCCTTTCCTGAGACTGACTTCTTCCTCTGCCTCGTCCCCTTGGTCTTCCCCAACCTCTATTTCCAGACGTGCTAGTCGGAAGATTAACAGGCGATTCTTCCTTTTCCTCATATTCTGGATGAGTCATTCTTTCAGATATTCGGGTTCGGCTAGACATCTGCAGGTTTTTGTGTTAATAATCACGTATTCTGTCACACCCCGCTAAAGCAGAAACACGAGATGTAACAGGCAAGCAAGTCATAGCAACAGTTTATAAATAACACTAATCCAAGTTGTTCAAAAACAAAACAATTCATCGACATAACAGAAATTAAAACTTTACAAGACGTTCACAAAATACTTTAATCCATGCTCAAGTATGCTCCCATAAATCCAAATAACTTTACTTAGAACCTGAAAAGCATGGAAACAAAACAAGTCAACTACAAAGAGTTGGTGAGTTCACGGGTTTTCATATGCATAAAACGTTTCAATGCATAAACCAAGTAATAGCAAACTTATGCGA
>NC_037544.1:15330072-15334014 GCF_001531365.2 Cynara cardunculus var. scolymus | reverse complement strand
AAAGACCACTTGAATTCTTCTTAGATGGATCCACTTCGCACGGTTCTTAATTGGGCAACACCTTCGTATCAGTCACTTTTGACCTGGAAAACCTGTTCAGATAGCTTCTGGTCCAGTACTCAAATCCACAAACAGACAGAGCTGTTATTCAAACAACTGTAATATCCGATTTAACACAAACACAAATGAAAGTACAATCCGGACATCAATGAATTCAGTCTGCTTTGTGAATGTGTTAGCTGCTATATCAGGTAAAGAACAATCTGCAAATTAAGCAGCTAGTTGATCTGGCTTTGCTACTACTGCTAAACTACGCAGCTGTTTCTTAGATCAAACAGCACTTAAACCACAAACTGTGTAAGATCATGCTGCTGCCAAAATAGTTGCTGTATACAAACTTCAAACTCAAACCAGCAATCAAAATGTAAGATCCTGCTACTGCTTCAAACACCAATCTTGACTATCAATCTTGCAATGTATCTGTGTAAACCCTTTTCTTCTCTGTGTATGCACACAATCAACTAACCAACACAGAACAAAAGTCAGAACCTGTACACAACTATTTGTAGCTGCTATTTCAAATCTAGTTCGATGCTGCTGTTAAACAATTTTAAAACAACAAAGCTGCTGTTGCTGTTGCTTAAACAGCCAAGTGAAACAATAAAGCTACTAGTCTTAACAGACTATGACATCAAACCGATCAAACTTGCTTAAACCTGCCCTTTGTTGATGTTGTTGTAATACCAAGACAGATTACAAAACCTGATGAGGATAATGGACGGCAACCAGAACCACAACTGTTAAACCTGTTAAACCAAAAGCCTGCTGCTGTCTTCTTGTTTCAAATTTTAAACACAACAACCAAGTTCAGACCAAAAGCAATCAAGAGGCCAACTACAACCTGAGCTGCTGTTTAGTCCTGCACACTGTTAAGAACCTGCACACTGTTAAGTGCTGCTGCTGCTATTCATCATCATCTTGGTCTCATGTCTAAAGAGTTCAAATATACTCTGTATTACGTATGCTGCTTCCTTCTTCTCCATACCTTAAATCTGTTGTTGCTGTTGCTAATATACACACAGGAATATCATACCACCTGCTGCACACTAAATCACACTTGAACTGCCCTTAGAAGCTGTTGGACAAAATTTATTCAAACAACTTTTACTGCATAAATCTCGTGAAAACAATCTTACTGCACAAGCTCAATCTTTGTGAAATTTCTAACACAAACACACAGCAACTAACAAATGTAATTCCTCTATTCTTCTATGTTAGATGAAGCAAGAAACATAATCAATTAGCAATGAACAAACAGAAATTTATGAACAGAGCTGTTGATGTCTTAAACAGCTTTAACAAGTAGCAACTTTGTAAAGCTTCAAAACAGTTTACTAAACCTGTTGCCTTTTCATTCTTTTAAACCACAAACACAACTATTTCATACACCAACAGTAACAAATCAGATAGGTTCGCAAAATCAAGAATATTTGATGATGAGATTTTCGAACAAATAGCAAAAACTCAGATGAACAAATTGAAGCTGAGTTCGATTTACAATGAGAGATATACGAATCCGCTCAATTGAATCAAGAAATCCACACACCAACAAAGATTATGCTTGATAGAAATCGAAGAATTAAGAGATAATGAACAATCAATAATCTGGGTAAATGGAATCAAGCGGATTAGAAATCCGCTCAAAATACTTCGATGCACAAATTCTAAGTCCTAAACCGCTCAAGACTAAAACTAAACCGATCACAACTCCGGTCAAGAGGTAAACGGTTTAGTTGTAAACCGCTCAAAAATTGAAAACCTACTTACCTGAAATCGTCTGGTGTATCTTAATCCGTTCAAGAAATCAGTTCAAGAGTTAATCCGCTTAAGTGATGTGCGGTGTAGATGAATACTGCTCAAGGTGCGGCTTACCTCTCCGCTCGATGCACTTGCAAATCCGATGAAGCTTTGAATCAAACTTGAGCGATTTAGTAAAGAGGCTGGTTGAAGAGATGGGCCTAAACCGGTTGGACTTGAAAATGGATTGGGCCTTTGAATTTTGGACGGTTTAACAAAAGAAATCAACAAAAAGAATTCAAAAACAGATCAAAACTAACAAAAACACAAAAACAAAAAAGAAATTAAAAAAATTGGATCAAAACCACTGGTTTTTAAAAAAAATTCAAGAACACGAAAAAATCTAAAAACACAAAATTCGAATAATTCTTGAAATTCAGTGATCAAATCATAAAACTTTGTGAATAACAAAGATTCACAATGCAATTTCGAGCATTTTGATCCTGTTTTTAACACAAAAACACAAGAATTTTATGAAAAATCGGATCAAAATCTAAAATAAATTCAAGAACACGAAGAACACACAAAAAATTAAAAAAAAATTCACTTATCTGATTTCTTTTAACCTCTGATTTCTTGCATCCCGCTCTGATACCAATTGTGAGTCCAAATTTACTGATCAATCTTCATTAACATCACAACAATCATGGCAGATCTTGATTTAACAATAAGAACACATTAAGAACTTTGAGAGAGATGAGAGGAAAAGTCAACAACTNAACAACAAAAATGCATGGTTTCATTCTAAAGAATAATAATATGAAACATGCAAATAAAACCAGTAGTAATTTTATGCAGAAAGATTTAAAACCACTCACCTCAATAAGCTTTTGAACCAAAACGCTAGAAATCAACCCTTTGAAATCCAACTCTTGCAATCCGGCCAACTCACGTATTAAGAGCTCTCAAATTTTCTCAAAAAAACAAAGAGAGCAAAAGGAGAGGCTAAGCCTCCTATTTATAGTTGCTAAAAGTGGAAGGTCGGCTAACCGCCTTCCTTTCCACCTCATGCTCAAATCCATCTATGCACTCATGCATACAGACATTCATATTCCATACATGCATATAATCACATATATGCATGTTATGCATCTATATATATATATATATATATATTCAATTAATACACAACTTCACATACCAGCATGTATCAATTTATCATGTAATCACGTAATCATTTAATCAAATAATCACGTATTAAATACCTTGGGTAATAACCAGGATCCGGTTATTACAGTTCCAATGAACTTTTACTATAGGGATCCTACTATGCGTCAACTGCTTAACTTCTCTATCCATGATCTCTAGGGGTTTTTCCACAAAATACTGTTGATCGCTAATTTGCACGTCCCCCAGTGGCACCACTTGAGTTTCGTCTGTTAAGCATCTCTTGAGATTTGATACATGGAATGTGTTATGGATAGCGGTTAATTCCGAAGGCAAATTTAACTTGTATGCCACTGGCCCAATCCTTTCTGTTATCTCAAAAGGACCAATATATTGAGGACCCAACTTGCCTCTCTTTCCAAAACGCATCACTCCTTTCCATGGTGAGATCTTTAGAAAAACTTTATCACCTTTTTGGAACTCCAATGGTCTCCTCCGATTGTTGGCATAACTTTTCTGACGATCCCTTGCAGCCCTGAGTCGATTTCTGATTACCATAATCTTATTGGTAGTTTCTCGGATAACGTCAGGTCTAGTTAATTGCCTATCGCCAATTTCTGACCAACACAATGGGGATCTGCACTTGCGTCCATAAAAAGCTTCATAAGGCGCACACTGGATGCTGGTATGGTAGCTGTTGTTGTAGGCAAATTCCACCAACGGAAGATGCGTRTCCCAGCTTCCACCAAAATCTATAACACAGGCGCGCAACATGTCTTCCAGGGTCTGAATTGTTCTTTCGGTTTGTCCATTAGTCTGGGGGTGATAAGAAGTGCTGAGGTCCAAGCGAGTACCCATCCCTTGCTGGAGTGACTGCCAAAACCTTGATGTAAAACGGCTGTCTCTATCCGATAGAATGGAAATAGGTACTCCATGCCTAGCGATGATTTCGTTTATATAGATCTGAGCTAATTTTTC
>NC_037544.1:15325974-15328762 GCF_001531365.2 Cynara cardunculus var. scolymus | reverse complement strand
GGTAAGGATAAGATAGGTGCATTGCATAATTTCTGCTTGAGAGTCTCGAATGCTTCTTCTTGCTTCTCACCCCAAATGAACTTCTTGTCCTTTTGGGTTAAGGCTTTGAGCGGCTGTGCAATTTTCAAAAAATTTGCGATGAATCGCCGATAATAGCCTGCTAATCCAAGGAATTGACGGATCTTTGTAGGGGTTCTTGGGGCTTCCCAATACCTAATAGCCTCAATCTTGGCGGGGTCTACTTGAATTCCTTTTTCATTGACTATATGGCCCAGCAACTGTACTTCCTGTAACCAGAATTCACACTTGGAAAATTTGGCATACAACTTCTCATTTCGGAGTAGTTCTAAAATCACCCTCAGATGTCGCTCATGGTCTTCTTGGCTTCCTGAATAAATTAATATGTCGTCTATGAAGACGATCACAAATTTATCCAGGTATGGCCTACAAACTCTATTCATCAGGTCCATGAAGACGGCTGGTAAATTGGTTAGCCCGAATGGCATAACCATAAATTCATAATGACCGTACCGTGTCCTGAAGGCTGTCTTGGGAATGTCCTCTTCCCGAACCCTCACCTGGTGATACCCGGATCGCAAATCAATTTTTGAAAAGTAGGCTGCCCCTTGAAGTTGATCGAACAGGTCATCAATTCTAGGGAGAGGGTATCTATTCTTGATGGTCAACTTATTAAGTTCCCTATAATCAATGCACATATGCATTGACCCATCTTTCTTTTTAACGAATAGTACTGGTGCACCCCAAGKTGAGTAACTTGGTCTTATGAATCCTCTGTCTAGCAACTCCTGAAGTTGGGTCGACATCTTTTGCATTTCCGATGGTGCCAAGCAGTATGGTGCCCTTGCCACTGGGGCAGCTCCAGGAATTAAGTCGATACCGAATTCGACTTGTCTTTGTGGGGGCAGGCTTGGTAAATCTTTAGGGAAAACATCGGAAAACTCTCGAACTACAGATAAGTCCTCAATACTATTCTCCTTTATCCTTCCATCAATTACATGGGCCAGGTACGCAGTGTAATTCTTCTTCAGATACTTCTGCATCTTCATGCAGGTTACCAGCTTAATCATTCGATCTAACTTGTCTCCCTGGACCACAATTGGTTCCTTTCCCCCTCGAGGAATTCGGATAAGCTTTTCTGAACAAACAATCTCAGCTTGATTTTTGGATAGCCAATCCATGCCTACAATTACGTCGAAACTTCCTAGTTCGATCGGTATAAGGTCTATGCTAAAGTCCTCATTGGCTAAGTTCAGAGTGCAATTCAAAATTACGTTTCTAGCTTTGAATTCCTGACCATTGGTAAACTCGATTACAAAGGCGTCTTTCAATTTCTGGGGCTTTAAATTAATCTTCTGCTTAAAGTCTAATGACACAAAACTTCTGTCTGCCCCTGAGTCAAATAGAACCTATGCAAATTCATTATTTAGAGGAAACGTACCTGAAACTACGTTGGGATTCTCTCTTGCTTCCCTGGCTCCCAATTCGAATGCTCTGCCCCGAGCCTGACTTCCTGAGTTGCCTGTACTATCCTACCGAGTCTGGTTTGCATTTGCCCCTGCTTTCCTTTTTGGACAAACATTCCTTATGTGGTCTGGACTTCCACAGTCGAAACATAACCGTTTTCGGCAATCCTTTGCCGTGTGGCCCCCTAGATGACACCTTTGGCAGATGATGCAATTCCCTCGATGCGGAAATTTGCACTTATTGCATCTAACTGCATCGTCCTATCCTACCACCTGTGTTTGAGCTCCAAAATTCCTTGTTACCCTCCTGCTTCTGTCAGATTTCCTTCCAATTCTTCGATCCCCATGCTCCACCAACTTTCGTTTTCCTTTGGCAAACCCTCCGGATTGCACAACATTATTCGTAAGCTTGGTGGCAATCTCTATTGCCTCCTGGACAGTCTTTAGGTTGGCCGAGGTGATGTTTCCCCTTATTTCTGGAGACAATCGCCAAATATATCTTTCTATACGGGCTTCCTCTGGTGTCACAAGGTGCGGCACCAGGTTTGCCAGTTCATGAAATCTCGTTGTGTATGCAGAAATATTGTCTCCCTTCATTTCGAGGTTCCATAACTCCATTTCCAGCTTTTGGAGTTCACTTCTCGGGCAGTATTCATCCTTTAACAATTTCTTAAATTCTTCCCAGGAGAGTTGGTTAGCCGCTTCTCGGCCTCTGGTTTGTACTAAAGTGTTCCACCAAGTGAGCGCCCTTCCTTGCAATAGGCATGCCGCATATTCTACCTTATTTCCTTCAGCACATTTGCTGATGTGAAGGACAGACTCCATGCTCTCGAGCCATGATAGTAATCCCATTGCTCCTTTAGTAACATTGAATTCTTTGGGGGTTGCAAGCTCTAAAAGTCTTGTAAGTGCACTCCCGCGTAGGCCTAGACTCAGAGTTTGAGGGTTGGTTGGCGTTCAAACCAGCAGCCACTTGGCTGACTATATTGGGAAGTGCGGCAATAAGTTGATCTGACACGAGTTGCGCTATATCAGGATTCTCCCTTCTTGGCGGCATTTCTTTGGATCCTATTCAGAATGGAATTCATAAGTTTGATGGAAAAACAAGGGTGATAGCTTCTCAGATATTTCGATGATACCAAAAGTGTTCTTCGCATGGAGAATAATCAGGTATTACCAAAACCAAAATAGAGTAAACTCATTCGTACAATAACATGACTTAATAAGCATTCTTCAAAAGGTGTTCATGCATTGATCAAGTGGTGGGGGGGGGTACAAAACATGATTTCTATCAACAGTACATA
>NC_037544.1:15323024-15324973 GCF_001531365.2 Cynara cardunculus var. scolymus | reverse complement strand
AAAGGAATTCTATCTTTATCAACCATTGGCTTTAACCTTCATACTTAGAATAATTATAGATCTTTCATCCATCGATCCTCTGGTTCCTCCTGAAGCACTTACCAGAGCTTCTGGTAATAAAGCCAGAGCCCCTGGTTTCTCATAGTGCATTTACCAGAGCTTCTAGTAACAAGACCAGAGCCTCTAGTTCCACTCCTATACTTAGAAACACATTAAGCCATCCGTCCATCGATCATCTAGTTCTTCTGCTCGCCCTTTCCAGAGCTTCTAGTTGCGATACCAGAGCCTCTGTGGCAATATATATACTTAAATAAATTCTAAGTATCCCTTCCATCAATCCTCTGGTTCTTCTACTCGCCTTTATAAGAGCTTCTGGTTGCGGTACCAGAGTCTCTGTGGCAATATCTATACTTAAAGAAATTATAAGTATCCCTTCCATCGATCCTCTGGTTTTTCTACTCGCCTTTACAAGAGCTTCTGGTTGCGATACCAGAGCCTCTGTGGCAATATCTATACTTAAAGATATTCTAAGTATCCCTTCCATCGATCCTCTGGTTCTTCTACTCGCCTTTACCAGAGCTTATGGTTGCGATACCAGAGCCTCTGTGGCAATATCTATACTTAAAGAAATTCTAAGTATCCCTTCCATCGATCCTCTGGTTCTTCTACACGCCTTTACTAGAGCTTCTGGTTGCGATACCAGAGCCTTTGTGGCAATATCTATACTTAAGGAAATTCTAAGTAATCTATTTTTCTATCGCCTCTGGTCTTCTTGACCAGCGCCTCTGGTCCTGCGTGGACACTTAACAAAAATCAAGGAATCCATTTCCTTTGCCTCTGGTCCTAGGAATCGGATATTCATAAAAATGCAACAAAACTCATGCTTTCATAACCATTTCATTTGCTGGAGCATACCTTTGTAGAGGTCGATTAAGTTTTTCTCATTACATATAAATTAAGCATAGGTGATCAGGCTCTGCTTAAGCGACATGTAACAATATGACCCACTTTAAAAATCATTTAATTTCAAATTTCTTGAAAATATTTGATTTTTTTTTGCTTATAGTCAATGGTTTTTAAAAAAGCCAACGTTCTCTGTAACTGAGGCTCTAATACCAAATCTGTCACACCCCGCTAAAGCGGAAACACGAGATGTAACAGGCAAGCGAGTCATAGCAACAGTTTATAAATAACACTAATCCAAGTTGTTCAAAAACAAAACAATTCATCGACATAACAGAAATTAGAACTTTACAAGACGTTCACAAAATAATTCAAATTCTTTACTTAATCGATCCATGCTCAAGTATGCTCCCATAAATCCAAATAACTTTACTTAGAACCTGAAAAGAATGAAAACAAAACAGGTCAACTATAAAGAGTTGGTGAGTTCACTAGTTTTCATATGCATAAAACGTTTCAATGCATAAACCAAGTAATAGCAAACTTATGTGAATTCTTTGCACTTAATAAATGTAAATCTCTCACGATGTAAAACTKGAGACGCTACTGAGCCTTACCTGACCAATTTGCCCCATTAATTTTCGAACAACCAGAAGTAGCCCGTTCACTACTTAGGTCCCATAGTTCGATAGAGTACTAATTCAGCGGTGGTCCAAACTCCACATAATTAGACTAGAAAAACGTAGGTAATTGTGCACCCCTTTCTGGATGGGACTGTCAACACAGTAGCGGCTATCCACAATACCACGGCCCAGGGATGTACCCGAGTTAACAAGTAGCGTTTACGGACGGAGACTTTTATTTGGAAACATATACTCCCAAGCACATCAATTTAACATTTATTCTAAGTGCAATAACAGTTATCAAAACAAAACATAATAAACCCGACTAAGCAGTTCCTTAGTCCAGAGGTTTCAACAGAGCTTGACTAAGCAGTTCCTTAGTCCAAAAGTTTGGAGCAAAGCATCGACTAAATAGTTCTTTAG
>NC_037544.1:15319685-15322924 GCF_001531365.2 Cynara cardunculus var. scolymus | reverse complement strand
ATGGGGATTCAATGTAAAGAATGGGCTGACCTCTAAAGGCCCAAGCCCAAAAGACTTTTATTTACAAAATAAAAGACCCCAATAATAACAAACAAAACATTTTTGACAAAAGATTTTTAAAACACCACCCTTTCAAAATAATAATTGGCAACCAAATATAAAAGATTGGAACTTTGGAAATTTGAATTTTAAGAAGAACGAAACGAAAATATCGACTTTATTTTTATGTGAAATATTTCAAAACTTATTTGGCATTGCACGAACTAACTTGGTTAGCTACCCGCCGAAACGTGACCTAACAAACTAATCTTGGAAGATGAGCAAGATGATCTCAGATCATCGAAGCTAAATCCTAGAAAGACTTAGTTTTCAATATAGGTCCTAAAATGGGATACTAACCTGAAATTCCAAAATGCAGAATTGTCACACATTTCTTAAGGTTTGATACGTGAAATGTATCATGGATGGCACTAAGCTCTGGGGGCAAGTTTAGTTTGTATGCAACCGGTCCTACTCTTTCGAGTATTTCAAATGGACCTACATACCTTGGGCTAAGTTTTCCTTTCTTTCCGAAACACACCACTTTCTTTCCATGGAGATACTTTTAAAAGGACTTTATCACCCWCTTGAAATTCCAATGGTTTCCTTCGGTTATCAGCGTAGCTCTTCTGACGATCTCTTGCAGCTTTAAGTCTTTCTTCGATGATCAAGATTTTGTCGGTTGTCTCCTAGATAATGTCAGGCCTAGTCAGCTGTTTGTCACCAATTTCCAACCAGCTGAGTGGGGATCTACATTTACGCCCATACAAGGCTTCGTATGGTGCACACTGGATACTGGTGTGATAGCCATTGTTGTAAGAAAATTCAACCAATGACATATGAGTATCCCAACTGCCTCCAAAGTCTATCACACAGGCTCGTAACATATCCTCTAGTGTTTGAATAGTCCTTTCCCTTTGCCCATCCATTTGAGGATGATAGGAAGTGCTTAAGTCCAACCTCGTGCCTAGTGCATTTTGAACTGATCGCCATAATCGTGAAGTAAAACGGCTATCTGTGTCTGAGATGATAGAAATAGGTACTCCATGACGTGATACGATTTCATTGATATATAACTGTGCAAGCCTTTCCGTACTAAAGTCTTCTCGAACAGGTAAAAAGTGTGTAGATTTCGTAAGTCTATCCACTATGACCCAAATCGAGTCATATCATCTCCTAGTCCTAGGTAACTTTGTAACAAAATCCATTGATATCTGATCCCACTTCCATTGGGGAATCTCTGGTTGCTGAAGAAAACTAGACGGTTTCTGATGTTCAGCTTTTACCCTTGCACAGGTTATACACCGTCTTACGTACAAGGCAACGTCCTTCTTCATTCCTGGCCACCAATAATATTCTTTTAACTCTTTGTACATCTTATCGGTTCCTGTGTGAATTGAGTATCTTGAGCGATGTGTTTCCTCCAAAATTGTTGACCGGAGGCTATCGTCCTTTGGTATCCAAACTCTATCTCTGAAGTAACGCACCCCATCTGCTCGAGTTTCGAATTCCTTCTCTAGGTGGTGCAGGGTCTCCTTCTTCAGATTCTCCGATTTCAATGCCTCTTCTTGAGCTTCAAGAATTTGCGTTTTTAGGTTCGTTTGAACCAGCATTCCCATGGCTCGTACCCTTGACGGTTTCACCCTTTCTTTCTGGCTTAAGGCGTCTGCTACCACGTTAGCTTTCCCTGGGTGGTATTTTATTTCACAATCATAATCATTGAGAAGTTCGACCCACCTCCGTTGCCTCATGTTCAATATCTTTTGATCTAGGATATGTTGAAGACTTTTGTGATCAGTGAAGATAGTGCATTTGGTGCCGTAAAGATAGTGCCTCCAAATCTTGAGTGCAAATACTACTGCCCCCAATTCGAGGTCATGTGTAGTATAATTCTTCTCATGCACTTTGAGTTGCCTTGAGGCATATTCAATGACCTTGTCTTTTTGCATTAGCACGCATCCTAAACCTTGATGCGATGCATCACAATAGACCACAAAGTTTTCCGAACCCTCTGGTAAGGATAAAATAGGTGCATTGCATAGTCTCTGCTTAAGAGTCTCAAATGCTTCTTCCTGTTTCTCTCCCCAAACAAACTTGTCTTTCTGAGTTAAGCCTGTGAGTGGTTGTGCGATTTTTGAAAAGTTCGCGATGAATCGTTGATAATAACCTGCCAAGCCAAGGAATTGATGAATTTCCGTCGGGGTTCTTGGGGCTTCCCATTTCTTAATGGCCTCAATCTTGGCAGGATCTACCTGAATCCCTTTTTCATTAACCACATGACCAAGAAATTGTACTTCAAGAATCCAGAATTCGCATTTGGAGAATTTTGCGTACAATTTCTAGTTCCAAAGTAGTTCTAATATCAACCTTAGATGCTTCTCATGATCCTCCTTGCTTTGTGAATAAATCATTATATCGTCTATGAAAACAATTACAAATTTATCCAAGTAGGGTCTGCAGACTCTATTCATTAGATCCATAAAGTCTGTCGGTGCATTGGTTAGCCCGAATCCAAAAACTCATAATGATCATATCGGGTTCTAAACGCTGTTTTGGGAATGTCCTCTTCCCGAATTCTCACTTGATGGTATCCGGATCGTAGATCAATCTTGGAAAAGTATATCGCACCTTGGAGTTGATCAAACAGATCATCAATTCTAGGAAGAGGGTATCTATTCTTGATGGTCAACTTATTAAGTTCCCTATAAYCAATGCACATTCGCATTGACCCATCTTTCTTTTAACGAATAGAACCGGTGCACCCATGGTGAGAAACTTGGTCTTATAAATCCCTTATCTAATAACTCCTGGAGTTGATTTGACATTTCTTGCATCTCCGATGGTGCCAAACGATATGGTGCCTTTGCCACAAGGGCAGCTCCAGGGATTAAGTCGATACCAAATTCGACTTGTCTTTGCGGGGGTAGTCCTGGTAAATCCTCGGGAAATACATCAGGAAACTCCTGAACTACAGGGAAATCATCAATACCTTTCTCCTTGACCTTCCAATCAATAACATGTGCCAGAAATGCAGCATAATCCTTCTTCAAGTACTTTCGTATTTTCATGCATGATATTATCTTAACTTTTCGATCTGACTTATCTCCTTGAATCACAATTGGGTCATTTCCATCTTGAGGAATCCGGATAACCTTTTCCAAACAGACAATTTCAACTTGATTTCTGGATAGTCAATCCAT
>NC_037544.1:15316610-15317990 GCF_001531365.2 Cynara cardunculus var. scolymus | reverse complement strand
TACAACCTTCTAATCTCTCGCCTCGCTGCAATGACAGCATCCGTGTTTCTCATCATTCGTTGATGGTGTGCTTCCATCACATCGGATAAATTGTTCAGAATGTGGTGATGATATCCCAGCCAGGTCTGGTGAGTCTGAGTATTTGATGCAATTCTCAGCACCCACTCTCGTTCAACCAGGTTCATGCCCTGGGCGTAGGATGCAGGCACTCCAGTCACTACTTGAGATATCATGTTCCCCTACTGTGGTCGCGATGACTCTCCTCTTACTCTAGAGGGATTCTCAAATGTCACTCGTTGAGGCAGTGGAACACTTTTCCTTGGTGTAAATCTAATCCTGGAACCATGATAAGTTTGCGGTGGGACATCGGGTACTGGCTCCGATAGGGGTAACAAGGATGCTGGCGGGGAAACAGATGTTCCACTAGTCATAGTGTCCTCCTGTTCATATGGATTTATCTCTTCATTGTGAGATAAGTTTCTTCTAGATCGGCCACATAACCGGATTCGTCGGCCGAGTATTCACTATGATCGGATGACGCCATAGTGATCTGCGACATCAATAATCTTAGTTACAAATGTACCATCTAACAAATGCTTGGTGATACAATGGAAGCTTCTAAGCAAGACTTAAAGGTGGCAATCAAGCTAGAATTTCTATCTAGAAAGTCTCTGGTTGCACTACCAGAGCTTCTGGTTGCATGACCAGAGCCTCTGGTTACATGACAAGAGCCTCTGGTTCATCTTACATAGGAAGGTATTAGGTAGCTCGTCCATCAGTCCTCTGATTCAATCTTACATAGAAAAGTAATGGATTTCTCGTCCATCGGTTCTCTGGCAAACCAATGGAATTCTTTTTCATCGACCGCTGGTTCAACATCCCTACTTAGAAATATAATGGATTTCTCGTCCATCGATCCTCTGGTTCCTCATACTTCGCAATCCAATGGATCTCCCGTCCATCGGTCTTTGGTTTCTCACACTTTGCACTACCAGAGCCTCTGGTTGCACCACCAGAGCTTCTGGTTCAACTTACATACTTAGAAAAGTATTAGGTAACCCATCCATTGGCCTCTAGTTTCTCACAATTTGCACTACCAGAGCCTCTAACCCATCATCTCTGGTCCTTCTAACCAGAGCTTCTGGTCTATCATGATCACTTGATCATACAAGGAATTTTCTACCCATCACCTCTGGTCCTTCTAACCAGTGCTTCTGGTCCAACATGGATACTTAACAAAATAAGGGATTTTCTACCCATCGTCTCTGGTCCTTCTAACTAGCGCTTCTGGTCCAACATGGACACTTAACAAAATAAGGGATTTTCTACCCATCGTCTCTGGTCCTTCTAACCAGCGTTTCTGGTCCAACATGGACACTT
>NC_037544.1:15304217-15315440 GCF_001531365.2 Cynara cardunculus var. scolymus | reverse complement strand
TTAGTCCAATGGTTAAATAAATAAACAGTATAGTTTGCTTAATCTCATGTTTTTCCCCCAGTTAAATAACAAAAAGCATTAAAAAATGGGGCCGTGAGAACTCACAGATTTGATGATGAATATCCAAGAAGATGACGTTTGAAGCGCTCAACGTCCGCCCTAGCCTTCCTAAACAGACCAACACCCATAATTTAGATCACCTATGGGTTCTTGACAAGGACAAAGTTAATTTGAATCTTATGTAATGCCGTCGGGTTTTATAAATTAAAGTTGATATTTTATTATTTATTCTAAAATTATCCCAAAAATTATATATTAAAAGGAATCAAAATCCTTTACTCAAAAGCTGATTTTTGGACAGATTATAAATTATGTTCTGGGTATTTTTGGGTTTCACAAATCACTATAAATAGGAACCTTCCAAAAGTCATTTTATGTCCATAATCCAAAATAATGAGATCAGCTGCCTTTTTTCAAATATCAAAAAATTTGAGTGGGTTTCAGTCACTCATTATTACCCTACAACCTTGAGTTACATAGCCCCCAAAACAGATTGCACACTCTTCGAGTGACAGCCATTTGGGGTCTAAACTCATCATTTTTCGAGGATCTTAATTCTATTTTCAAACTAACAAATACGATCGGTCTCCAGGAAATATTTCCCGATTCCATTAAATTTTGAAGATGATAGGACCGATTTAAGATACATGCAGATTCTACCAGACTTCAAAACATAACTTTACATGCTCAAACTTCGCGTGCAATGGGTTTCTTCCTATTTTAGAGTTTCAAAAGAACATCAATCATAGATTTTTATCATTTTTGAAGACATCTTCATGTCTTTGATGTATAATCTCCCCTCTTTAATTCTCCAGATATTTAATTACAAGATCAAGAAGTAGTAGTAGGAAGATGAAAACTTTTGTTGTTTTACAAAAGTAAGATAGCTAGTATCATACCTTTTTCTTATATTCTTGAATGTTCTTCAAGATTGACAGAATTCCTAAAGACTTGCTTGATGATGGAATCGGCCGGAAGGTAGTTGATTTTAGAGAGAGATTAGAGAGATGAAAAGTTTTAAGCTGAATATAATTGGAAATGAGAGTTTTCAAAGGATGTGGGGTATTTATATGAGGATTTTTAAAGAAGGAAATGAGCTGGCCTCTAAAGGCCCAAACCTAATAAAACTTTTATTTTTCTTAAATAAGAATAAACCCACTTAAATTTATAACTCACTATAAAATTTACCCAAACATTAATAAAATAACACTATTAATTCCAAAACTCCACTTTTTGATAAATTATTTGGACATTCAAATGGGATTTTTTTAATTATTTTAATTTAAAAGTTTATAATATCAACTTTATTTTATTGGAGCATTTCTAAAATATTTGGCATTACACAAGTTAACTTCATCAGTTACCCGCCGAGGCGTGATCTTCGGAACTAAACTAGGGAACTAAACCAATGAACTCTAATCACCATGACTAGATCCTAGTAAAATATAATTCTAAATATAGGATCTATAACAAGGTACTAACCTGAAGCTCAGAAATGACGGAATGTCACAATTCAACTTCCCACTAGAACAAAGCATTTGACTTTAATACGGAAACAGCAAATCAAACTTTATCTATTTCCGGACACCGAATGGTGTTGAACCCAAATTCCATTTCTTTGATCCAGCATACGGCTTTTCCTGGATCCCTTTCTCTAGAAAATGTTGGTGGCTTGCATGCCAAAAACATTTTAATATCTCCCTCCTTGTTGTGAGTAACTGGTACCAAGGGATGAACTTCTACTCTTTATGTTTCTACCCTGGCTGGTATTCCCATAATAGAAGTTAGAGTTTCTCGCAATTTCCCCATCTCTTCTGCCAACATGTCCCTAGTTACATATTCAGGGTGTGGCACTGATCTCCCCTGAACATTCCCAGAATGGGATTCTTCATGTTCAGAATGAACTTCAGTACGACCCCTCCCTTGAGACTGATTTCTTCCTCTGTCTCGTCCCCTTGGTCTTCCCCGACCTCTATTTCCGGAAGTGCTAGTTGGAAGATTAACAGGTGACTCTTCCCTTTCTTCAGACTCTGGACGAGCCGTTCTTTCAGATCTTCTAGTTCGGCTAGACATCTACAGAGTTTAGTGTTAATAATCACGTATTCACATTCTCAAATATAATGAAGTATTTAAGTTCAAATGTGTACCTGTAAATTCATAATTACACTGGCTAGAATATAATTAAAATTTACCTTACACACTGTTCTTTCAACCCATCATATTTATTTTCAATGGTGCTAACTATGTCCGGGACCCTTAACATGCAATAAAACAGTTTAAGTCTAGGTATCATGTTGTTAAATACCTAAATCCCTTAACCTCAGGCTCTGATACCACTTTCTGTAACACCCCGAACCGCACATTGCATGTAACATATACTTCATACGAAAGAAATACATGTTTATACACCACTTAGGTCCCATAGTACAAGAATCTACCAGTATAAAATACATGGCTCAAAAATTCAAAATACATTTCTTGTACTAATCATCGTACATCAATCAAAAACTATACATCATAAACAATTCTTCATGTAGATAAGCATTTAAGAAAATATTACATTTTCCCCTTCCCCTTACCGTCCGTACCTTTTGCAATACATAGTTAAAATACAAAACGAGGGTTAGACCGAAAGGTCTAGTGAGTTACCCTATTTAAGTTATTGCAGGGTGATAATCACCAAAACTTTTCACATAAAACAACTTTTCACATATATAATCAATATATGAGCAAATGGGGCATATTACTAGTTCTTTCCCCTTTTAAAGCCAAGCATTCAGCTATTCAAATAACATACCTTTGAACCAACCAGGTTTCATATAATGCCACTTTTAAACTTTTTCTAATCAAACAAGGTTTATTTAAAGTTTCTGGCCAAACTTGTTATTTTCTCCTCAATAACATCCAGACTACGATTTCCAATAAGAACCTCGATCCTAAATCTTTAAATCACAAAGAAATAAAGATTCCAAACCACGGTAATCTTAAGGGATATAATAGAAAGAGTTATATCATCCAACATACATACAAATGCCACCCTTATATTAAATGTACACCTCTCCTTTATATGCCACCCTTATCCCATGGTACACCTC
Organism: Cynara cardunculus var. scolymus; assembly: GCF_001531365.2. Classification (NCBI taxonomy): domain Eukaryota; kingdom Viridiplantae; phylum Streptophyta; class Magnoliopsida; order Asterales; family Asteraceae; genus Cynara; species Cynara cardunculus. The sequence goes on along the minus strand of NC_037544.1, from coordinate 15,312,285 downwards.
TCCTTGATTTGACACCCTTATCCCATGGTACACATCTCCTTGATATGTCACCCTTATTTCCTCATCAAAACATTTTACAAAAACAATTCCAAATAGCGCAGTTAATGAAATTATTATCAGTTCAAAATCATTTATATAAAATTTTTCATTTCATGATAAAATAAAAAATTTCATCAATCAAGCACAAGGCTTAGTATAAATCTGGTCAACTTGGATTGGTCGGACTTCATCTCCGGTCAAGTCTTGGCCGGTTTACCAAATCCGGACAACACATTGCTCAAGGCTTGTCCGATTTAACACTTAGAATAAATTCCAACACTTTTGTCCGGATAACAAGTCCGGACAATACATCGCCTAAGGCTTGTCCGATTTAAAAATAATCCGGACACTATTTAGTCGTATTCCTACTTTTTCGTTCAAAATACTTGGTATAAACTTCAATAATCATAAATCGCTCAACGCTTGTTCGGTTTAAGACTAAACCGCTTAAGCCTTAACCGGTTTAGGGTTTAAATCGCCCAACCCTTATCCGGTTTATGGTTTAAATCGCTTATGCCTTGACCGGATTAAGGCTAATCCGCCTAACACTTGTCCGGTCTAAGACTAATCCGAACAACACTCCAGTGAATAACTTTTAAATCAAAAAGTAAAGTTTTATACTCGAATATACAATTATGTAGAGTTAAAAAGTAGTAAGAATCACTCACCTTAAAAGCCTTTGGAAAATAATTGAATCTACTTTGCTTCAAAAGTATCCGGTCAACTCTTTTTCTTCCAAATCGCTCAAACTTTTAAAATAGCAAGAAGAGGAGAAATTGAGGCTAAGCCCTCCCTTTATACCTTTCCAAAACTAGAAGGTCGGCTAAACAGCCCCCTTCCCACGTTCACCCACTTCATGCATATATATGACATGCATTCATACCCACATACACACATGCATCTTCACATATACATATACACACCTTATGCATGTATTTTATCATGTATAAAATTATATTCACATACTTAATGCATACTCAATATGCATATAACTTCACATACTAGCATGATTAAATATAATAATTTATCATGTTGTCAGGCAAACACATAACAAAATCACATAATATTTACCTCAGGTGATAACCAAGATCCAGTTATCACATAAACAAAGTTTCAATCTTTCCACAAAGAAAGCTTTCATATTGTCTTACTAGATTTATCTTCCTCGATTCTTGTACTTCAGAAGTACATTCATATTGAACACATAGAGTGTCTCACATGGTTTTCGAGGTTTTGAGCTTCATCACAGAGTGATATACCTCGTCAGAAAGAGCCATGACTATTATAGATCTCGCACGAGTGTCTAAAGCCACCTTCTTCTTGTCTTCATCACTCCATTGATGAGGTAGCTTTGGAATACGTCGTTCAGGAATAGCGACAGTCGCAGCAGTTGCAGGAACTGCTAGAGAGATAGAGAATGGAACATATGGTCAATTCTCTATATAGTATAGGATCTCAGGATCCACACCTTTCAAGAAAAAATACATCCGATTTTCCAGAGACATAAGTTGTCTCTGATGAAATGGGGAGGTTTGGCAAGAGAGCCATTGTTGTGAAAGTGAGTGCTGGTGTTTTGCAAAGCCATTTTAATAGGAATAAATTATCTAAAGAATAAGAGATAATAAAATACTAATAAAACAACAAAACAAAACAAAAGGCAAACATTGCTCTGATACCAGTTGTTGGTCCCAACCGGATCTACAAGAGTTATAGGTTGGTCCCAACCGGATCTACAAGAGTTATAGGTAATCAATTTGTAGAAGGAGAGTGGGGATGAATACAAACACATAAACTTTCACTTTTAAAAATTATATATTGATAAAGAAAGATCAATACAAATTTTACAGATTATTTGCGGAAGAGATAAGGTAAAGAACCTATCTAAACAATCTAAGGTTCACACAATTACAGATAAGAAAGAGAAAAGATTTGCTATAAGAAATTAAGATAAGAATGTAAGTGCTCTTCACTTGTTCTAAGTGGTTCTTCCTCTTAGGATGAGAGTAGAGAGAAATAACTTATTGGGTAAGTTATTAGTGGAAGACATGATAACTGAGAGGAGAGCACTCAACTATTTATACCTATTGCGTTAAATGCAATTCAGAAGGTACAAAGCACGTGTCAAGATTTTGGAGGAAAGTTTGTCCACTGCTACAGTAAACAGTCATTTTGGTTGTGTATGAGAATTTCTCTTTTCATAAAGTAGGTAAGCACCATAGATTCAATGGAGTGGTTCTGTACTGTACTATACTCTAGAAAATGTACGAGTTTGTCCTTTGTGTAAGGGAGTATAAGACAAAAACAATCGTGCTTGGTAAGTTTTCTTTGATCGCTAAATACTGGAATGACGTTGAAAGGTCTCTTCAATATTCGCTGAATGTTAGGACTGAATTTCAGTGTAAAATTGTATTCGTCTTGAAAAGATAAATTTGTCTATAATTGTTTTAAATAAACATCATGTTTGACTTTGTATAGATAGTTTGACTTTTGTTCTTTGTAATTCTTGAATGAGCTCCATTGTAATATTCAGATATGTTTTATAGAGTTTGACCAAACTTTGAAGGCTTGACTATTTCTCTGATCTCTCCTCTCAATGTTCTTGAAGAATATCCAAATCTGCCATTGATTCTTGAAGGTTTAGATTGAAATTTGATCATAGAGGACTATCAATTGGTATCAGAGCAGGAATTGCAAGAAATCACGAAGAGAAATCATCAGATTTGAAGATTCTTGAAGAATTTTTTTTTTCTGTTTTTAATAAATTTCATCTGATTTTCTTCATTTTTTTTAGTTTGATCCAAAAAAAATTCAATATTTTGTTGTTTTTGTGTTTTTGCATTTCCTTTTAAGTCTATATCTTTCAAGGCCCAACTGGATTAGACTTACAACATTCAAAGGCTCATCGGACTCAAGTATTTCTCATCTGTCCATTTGGTTCTTCATCTATTTTTTGCTAAATCGCTCATGTTCTTCACCAGGTTGGTTATCTGAGTAAGTTGAAAACATCTGTTCTTTCTTGGTTGGAATTGTGATGTTTCTTGGAATCAAAACAGTGTTGACATCGCCAACAGTACAAGAACAATTTCATGGAATTTGTGTTTATTCATTTTAGCATCTCTCAAGCATTTCTCAACAGCTCTTCTTCACAAGTTCTTCATCATCTTGACCTAATTGAAGAACATTCCTAAATCTAAATCGCAGAATCTTTCTAAGTCTAAATCGTCTGCTTCTTGACCGGATTTTAGCCAAATCGTTCAAAGGTTCACAGGTTGAATTTTGGACAGGTTAGTGGTGGATTTGTGCTTCTTGACCGGACTTGGCTAAATTGCATATAGCTTTGTCCGGGTTCTAACCAAATCGCACGCCCTTTGTCTGTATTCTTTCTAAATCGCTCAAAGGGTGACCAATAAAGTCTTAATCGCACAAAGGATTCTGTCCGACTTAGTTGTAAATAGTTCAACATACCACCCGATTTAATCTACATCGATCATCACATCACCTGATTTAGGTATAAATCAATCATAGTTACAGTCGGTTTAGGACTTAGCCGCATTTTGATTATTTCTCGTACATCCTCTTGTTACAGTCGGTACGAAGTCCATATAAACCGGTCACAAGATTATCCGGTTTAGGACTTTATTGCTCAACAAAGTAACCGGCTTACACTTAGTCGATAGTCGTACATTCTAGTCCGCTCATCGCTTCATCCGGATTGTTCTTAAATCGCTCAATATATCACCCGTATTAAGACTAAGTCGCTCACAAGTTTCATCGTGTACAGTTTCATCCGGTTTAGATTTAGTCATTCTTTGCACTTCTAATACAGACATAGCTTTTCCCGGATTTGGTATTTACAGGTCAAAAGCTTAACCGGATTCTGGATATATCGCTCAAGTCGTTCCCGATATATCACTTGGTCGCGAGCCTCTCATTTCTCGCTCACTTCTGTGTCCGGATTTCTTGACAAACCTTGCCCTCAGCCACGATCGAACTCCATCTTCATTGTTCATTTTAACATCTGATTTCATCTCTCGGCTGTTTTTCTCAAGACTTAGGGTTTAATTTTTTTTTCTCCACAGGTGAAGAGTATAGAGGTCCAAGGATAAGAGATTTGGAAAGCCCAAATCCTTTTAGAAAGCCCAAGGATTTGTTTGTCTTGTTATTTTTTTTACCCAAATATCTTCCATATTATTTTTTTATTTTTTTTAGTATTAATTTTTTTTGTCACAATTTTTTTTGGATTACTAGTTTTATCTGTTTTTTGATCTATTTTGATTTTTTTTTAATTTCACTGTTTTTGATTTTTTTTGTTTAACTGATTTTGATCTGTTTTTTCTCTATGTTTAACTGTTTTGAGAATTTTGAATTGTCTTGTGACGCGTAAACTGTTTTAATCAGTTTTAACTGTTTTTGACTGTTTTTAACAGTTTTAACTGTTTTCAACAGTTTTTGACCGTTTTCACTGATTTTTTATAATTTTCGCTGATTATATGAGTTCTCAACAATTTTTATGCTTCTCTGATTGTTTTTGAGCTTAATTCATTTTGATTTCTTTTAATTGATTTCACTGCATTAGATCCTTTGATCAATTTGTTTTAAAATGGCAGTTTCTTTTGAGAAAAGTTTCTGAATTGGAAAAGAGCGTGGAGGATTATAAAAAAAATATGTGAGTGTGTTTCTTGAAAATCATGCTAATTTGGAATGGGCTAAAGAGTTGAAACAAAGTCTTGAAAATTCTAAAGAAGAAAAGAAATTTCTTCAAGCTGAGATTGATGTATTACTTGGAAAAGATACTTATCTCAAGGGAAGTCAAAAGAGAGACTTTGATTTGTTAAAGGACAATTCTGGGCTGAAGTCTAGGATTTTTGAACTTGAAAAGATTTTAGATTCTGAAAGAAAAGAGTCAGATGAAGAAGCAATAAAGCAGAGCAAAATTAAGCAAAAATTGGTAAATAAAATCCGTAAAGCTGAGTTTAAACTGAATGCTGAAAGGAATTCTCAAGGGGGTAAGAATACAGAGACTGAGGACTTAACCGATAAACTTCATAAGTCTGAGAGTGATCTGAGTGAGTTAAAGAAGTTATTGGATTTAGAGAAAGATAAGGTTCTAGAAGCTGAGAAGAGTTTGGATGTTGAAAGGAATGAATTTGAGAAAGACAAGAAGAGGGTGATTGAATTAGAGAAATGATGGACCTTAAATTCAGCTTTGATATTGATCTAATACTCTGAATGAACWMWAAGACGATTAAAGTGCAGCGGAAACAATAATAAGAACAGAACAGAGTAAATAAATCAAGAACACACAGTCAAGATGAGGAAGAAGATGAACACAAGAGAATTGCTTAAAAGGTTTTTCAATTCATTCAATTGAAAAATTAGACGATTACAATTCGGAAGCACACTGATTACAAAGGCCTTAGCCGCTACTTATATTAGTTCCTAACGACCTTACTGATAAGATCTAGACGCGTGAAATCATCTAAGCCGTCCAAATAAAGTCGATTAAGTCCTAGTCATGTGAGAAGCACATGCAGCTAACAACCTTGAAAAACAATTGGAAGAGGATCTTCACAGAAGACGAAATCTGCAGACCCTCTGTGAGCCATCTCAGAGGCTCTGCTATAATTGACTTGCATGTTCTTATTGACAGAGGACCATTTTCCAGAACCTCTGTGAGAGACATCAGAGGTTCTGTCACACTTTACTTGCTCGAATATAAGGCTTCTGTCGCTAGTCATCTGTTGTCTTCTGTGGAAGATATCCTTCTGTCAAGACTTGCAGAATACTTTTTCTATACTTTTACAAGAGATGAATAATGAAGCTAACAATCTCCCCCTAAGTATGAAAAAGTAAAWTTGGACAAATAGGTGCAAGAAATGACTAATGAAAAAAATACAAGAGATTAAACTCATCCTCTGAAAAGAATTACATAAATGAACGAATTGAAAATATTGAGCAGGCCTATACTATTACAAGAGATTAATCCACAGCAGAGTCTAGATAGTCATCTACGGCAAATTGCAGATCAGACTTGATGGTTTTGTAGACTTTGAATATCCATTCTCTGAAGGAGACTTGAACCTTGATCATTTCCAGAAGGTTGGTCACTTCATCCGCCCTTATATGCCCTCTCTGCACCTCTGTCAACACTAAGTTGAACACCCACTCGAGAGACTCTGTGGAATATTTGTGCGTCTCTTTGGGATCAAAGAACCTTAGAATCTCATCCTTGTCCAGGAATACAAACCCAAAGATGGGATTGTGGACAATGGTGTTGGGATAAAATCTAAGCAGCCAACTTGGTCTGTTCTTTGGAGGGGAAATCTTCAGATCTGGCTGGGCCAACCTCATAGCGATGTCGAAATCTTTCTGGCTGTAGAATTTGACTTGAGCGCGCATTACCTCAATCATCCTTCTGAGAGAAATCGAATATGTTGACCTCCTCTCCATGTATTTGTTCAAGATCTTGTGAAGGAATATTGGGTCAAATACACAAAGGTTGTGGAGGTCAGCATCTGTAAAAGTATATAGGTTGCCGTCATCCCTTTTTACCACATACTAAGTGTATAGCATGGTCTTCTTTAGCATAGTGCGCGGAGATATGGTTTCGAGAGAAGTGATCACATGCTTTGAGAAGACCTACTCTGGTGGCCTTGTGAGTTTCGAGAAGTGGAACTTTGCAATGGCTGAGGGCATTCCTGCAAGCTCTGGGTCATAAGGGGGCTCTGTGTCCACGGCAGAGTAACGCCACCGCAGAATCTCCTCAACAGTGGTTACGGGCTCTGTGCGCACCTTCTGCGTAGGAATCTTGCTCATAGATTCAAGGATCTCATATACCCTCCCCACCGTGGCAAATTCTGGCATTCTGGATTCTTCTTCTAGTATAGGCCTCTGGGTAGACCCCTCTGGTAGGATAGGCTTGACAGTTCCTACCAGAGCGTCAAACGTACCCGTGGACGTTTCTTCTGGTATCTTTACGAATTTGGAAGAAGAGCCTTCTCCAACTCTAGGGATGGGGGCTCTGCCCTTTCTCGCCTGTGCCTCTGCCAAAGAAGCCTTTAGTGCTCGAATAAGATTCGGGTAATCATACTCTTCTTCATTGATCTCCTCTGGCGTTTCAGAGCTTGACCTCTTCTGTGGCGACTCCTATATTGCTTTACCCTTGCCTTTCTCCTTAGGCTCTGGAGATTTGTCTTTTGAGAATAGGGCAGCAGCAGAGTCCACTATTTTTAGTGGTTTGGCAGAGGTTGTCTTCTTTGGTTCCTCTGTCTTCTTCTCCCCCTCATGATGATCATGGTCATCGCCTCCTTGATCGTCATGGATTTTAGTGGCCTCTGTCTTGCAAGTAGTAAGGGGAGCCTTCTTCAATCGCCTAAGAACTTTGGAAGCTGCCTTCTCCATTTTTTCTATGACAATCTCAGCATTCACAGAGGCATTGTTGATGTCCATCTCTATGGCCCATTTCATTTTAGAGACGCAGCGATAGATCTCATTTYTGAAGTTGTCACCTTCTTTGATGAGTTGCTTCGTGCAGTCTCTTATAGATTCGTTGCTTACTCGGGCTTCCTTGAGAAGTTGGTCGGTGTATTTCCGCACGGTCTCTCCAAGGGCTTCAACCATTGCGTCTAGCTCTCTGCGAGTGGCTAGATGGTTAATGTTAGCCCTGGAGGATTTAGAATCAATGCCATAGGTAACCGCAGAGGAGAACATCCCTTTTATCTCGTCCTCGAAGGCAGAATAATCGGTGTAGCCGGCGGAAATGAAGTCTGCAGCAAATTGGGCGGCAACCTCTGTTAATTCTGTCTTGAGCTTTTGGATTGAAGAAGGGTTGAGAGACATGGTCTGTCCTCACTCATCTTCTGCGGGTCTCTTCTTCCCTTTCTTTTTCTCAGAAGAGTCGACATCCTTCTGAGTCTTCTTTGTCTTCTTTTGTTTTTGTGGGGGACTTAMTACCTTTGGTCTGTCCTCACTCATCTCCCTAGCCTCTGCTGGCTCCTCCCTTCTTCCCTCAACCCTCATTTTTTGCACT
>NC_037544.1:15299467-15304117 GCF_001531365.2 Cynara cardunculus var. scolymus | reverse complement strand
TTTTGAATGATCGTTTGATTGGATAATCAATCAATAGGCTCTGATACCAATTGTTGATCCCAGATCTCTCAATAACACTTATAATCTAGTTATGAATAACCWAATTATARWGATTTTACGAAGAAAGTTAAGAAGACTCAAAAATAAAATATAAATATTCAAGAACAGTTTGAGCTTCAAAGGTTTTACTTTATAATAAAACGTAAAACACAAAGTAAAACTTCTCACGTATGCACACTTTTTACAATAGACCTAGTCGTCTATTTATACTAGTTAGCTAATGTTATGATAACTAACTATTGCTACTTTCTAGCAAACATTCTAGCTAACTACTAATGTTTATCTTTCACATGGATAATCACTATTTATAAGATAAACTATAATTCCAGCTGTTGATTCGTCATCTCCAGCTGTCATTATTAATGTGGCGCTTTCATMCTTATCTTCAAGTCTTCAATGCATGCTTGGATGAATACTTAGAAAATCTTCTAAGTGTTAGTCTGTCCATCATATCGATGAATATATTTTCCATCGCATCATCCATCGATCCGCTGGTTGCACTTAGTCCATCGGTTCGATGGTTGGTCTTTCCATCGATGCTCTGGTTAGTCATAGTCTTTCCATTGATCCGGACTTAGTCTTTTCTGCCTTGATGTCTTCATCGGTCTTCTGGTTCTTCATCACTTATTGTTTTTCATTACTTTTTACATTTGCATTATGAGATCTAACACAATTCCATTCCTTTGGCCACCTCTTGGCATTTCTTGGCCACGACAGCCTTGAACTCTGTGTAGAGTATCAAGGAGTAATCTAAGGACATATCGAAGAAGATGCCGTACAAAATCTGGAGAATGTTCGTGGAGCACATGTCTAAGCTCCTAATCTTCCGTGTCAGTGATCGATTGACCAATGTGAACATGGTGTTCCACATTGGTGGCAGGTATTGGTAACGGTATTGCGACGGGTACTGGATAGCTTTGTTGTACCCCAAGAATTTCAGGAAAGTGACGATTTCATCCCCAGATGCAAGAGGGGCATACTCATTATGGCCTAGGTCCGTTTTTGTGGGTATTTGAAGAACGCGGGAAAACAGGGACCTCGAAATAACAACATTGAAGAACGCCTTTGAAGACGAGACATAAAAGTCTCCAAAAAACCCTCGTTGGGAGTCAGTTATGGCGCATGATTGCCAAAATTCTTGGATATACCTTTCAGGTACAAGGTCATCGGTGTTCGTCAATACGGGTTTCAAAAAGTGGCATTGAAGGATGTCTATAACTAGGTGGTGTTTTTGGTCGAAGTTTTTGAGAGACGGTTAAAGGGCGTGGTTATTTGGCTTAAGTGGAAGAGGAACCAAGTTTTGACTAGTTTCCTCAACGGTTTTCAGGGTAGTGGTGTGGGTTTGCGAGTTTTTAGATTCGGAAGATGACATTGTTGCAGGTTCTTGGTGAAAAAAAAAAGGATTTGGAAAACTTGGGTTTTCAAGAATCGGTTCTTGATTCTTAAAATAGGTTGAGGAAAGGGTTTGTTTGACTTACTTGACGAACGAGATGAAGATTCCTTGACAGATTGTAGTTCCAAAAAGTATTTTGAAAGCTTGAAGAAGAATCAATGGCGGTTGGAGCGTTGAAGACGACGAGTTCGTTTGTAACTCTTTATAAGAGTAAAAAAGAAATTGGGGGAAAATATTTTGTTTAAATAGGAAAATAAATCAAGCACTCGAGTGAATGCGCCTCAATCGTCAGAAAAACTAAAGCGGTTTTTCTCACAGCCTGTAGGGGATTGCCACGTGGACTGCCAGCTGCAAGTGTGCGCCTCCCGGGTTTGAAAAAATAAGATAACAGGCGGTGACCCTTAGTTAAATGACAGCTATTTAAAAATATTTTAAAATAAGAATTGTACGCCTTCTTAATAAAATAATATATTTTAAATTTTCAAAACATATTTAACAAGTGTATATACTCTGGTTTGTGTAAAATAACAACCATTAGACAGAAGCTCTGTATTGGAGTATAGAGGTGTTGTGATTAGATTGCTTAAAGAATTTGAAAAGAACCCAGAGTACTGCATGAAGAGAAAGATAACATACCTTAAGATCTCATACGAAGACTCATGGGTGGACTATACATGTCCTCTGTATAGAAAACTTGCTATGTTTATAGGTAGAGGCTCTGTCCTATAATCATAGAAGTTTTGAAAACAGAGGCTCTGTGTGATTATGATCTAATGCTCCCCCTTGATTTGAGCGCTGCTAATCTGCTCCCCCTTGAACTATGCTTGGATCATATATGATAAGTATTGAACAAACATGACGAACAGGGTGTAGAGGCTCTGTATGTACTATACAGAGGCTTTGTATCACAAAACAAACTAAGACTTGAGCAAGAGGCTCTGCATGTACTATGCAGAAGCTCTGTCTCATGGATCAATAATAAAAACAACAGAAATAGAAGTATGCATAAGGGATGCAGAGGCTCTGTATAGTACATACAGAGGCTCCGTCTTTGTTGGAAAGATTTAGCATACCCAACTTGCTAACCAAAAAATTAAATCTCTTTTCATCAAGAGCCATTGTAAATATGTCAGGAAGTTGTAAATCTGTACTAACGAAAAACATATCAATCGTACCTTTCTCTACATGGTCCTTGATGAAATGGTAGTGAATGTCGATGTGCTTTGTTTTTGAATGTTGCACATGATTGGCTGTGATTGCGATAGCACTTTCTGAGTCACACAAAATTGGAATCTTGTCAAACTCAACGCCATAGTCTTTCAGTTGAGTTTTCATCCATATTATTTGGAAACCGCAACTGGCTGCAACTACATACTCTGCTTCGGCTGTGGAAGTAGAGACGCAGTTCTGCTACTTTGAGGTCCAGCTTATGAGCTTGTCTCCTAGTAATTGGCAGCTCCCTGATGTACTCTTTCGATCAAGTTTGCATCCTCAACTTCCATACTTGTACATTTTTTATTACTTTTACAATAAAAATTATGGGGTTCCAACACACTCGTCATTGTTGATGAGTACTCCAGGTAAACTTGGGTCTTCTTTCTCAGATCCAAAAGTGAAGCACTTGAAGACATCATATCGTTCATCAAGAAGATAGAAGTACTTAACAATATTAAAGTACGATCTATCAGAAGTGTCCATGGTACTGAGTTCAAAAATAGTACTATGGATAACTTATTTGGGGACAAGGGAATTTGTCACAGCTTTTCTTCAGTGAAAACTCCTCAGCAAAATGGGGTCACTGAAAGGAGAAATCGAATAATTACTAAGGCTGCTCGATCAATGCTCAGCGAGTCCATCTCCCTACTCATTTCTGGACTGAAGCTGTCAACACCGCTTGTTTCACTAAAAATTGGTCGATGATCGTTAAGAGGTTCAAGAAGATAACTTACGAACTTTTCCATGGCAGAAAGCCCACTATCATATTTCTACATATCTTTGGTTGCACGTGCTATATTCTTAAAACAACCATGATCAACTAGGAAAGTTTGATCCCAAAGCTGATGAATGAATCTTTCTTGTATATTCTTCAGTGTGCAAAGCCTTCAGAGTATTCAACAGCTAATTCTAAACCCATCATAAATGATGTCGAAGAATTAGAAAGTTGGATGTTTTCGGTTAGCTCTCATTTCCTTAAATGTAAAAGTATAGAAAAAGTAAATTGCGAGTATTGACAGAAGATGATCTGTCACAGAAGACCTCAGAGGACCAACAACAGAAGATGCTCAAGCATTCAAGTCTCAAGTGACAGAACCTCTGTCGTGTCTCACAGAGGTTCTGTAAACTGGTCCTCTGCATAGACTTTGCTACAAGTCAAAGACGACAGAACCTCTGTCATGTCTCACAGAGGTTCTGCAACATGTCTTCTGTATAGATCTTCTTCAGCTGTTTTACTTAGGTTTATTAGCTGCTCGTGCTTATCACGTGTTCTTGTCTGTAATCTGTTTTGATCGAACGGCTTAGATTMWTTTACTTTTAGGTCGTGTCAGGAAACGGTTACTTGCTTGTATAAATAGCAGCGTAGGCCCTTGTATTTCTGTGTGCTTCAGTATTGTAATTGTCAATATATTTTCATCAATTGAAAATCACTTTGAAGCCATCTCTTGTGTTCTTCAATCGTCTTCATCGTGTTCTTATTGATTTCTACTGTGATTGATTCTTATTACTTCCGCTGCATTAACACTGTCAAACAGATCATCCAAGTAAGTAATCTATACCAAGGAACTGAGTTAATCGATCCTACAATTGGTATCAGAGCGGGAATCAAATTTTAATTTGATTTATTCTGTTCTTGGTATTCAACCCCATTCGCTCAAGAACACAGTCGTCTTCTTCACCAGGTTAAACTGTTTTCACTGTTTTATCAATTTTCTTCACTTTTCTTTTGATTCTTCATCCTTCAATGGCAAATATAGCCAATACATCCTTTACGAGTACTGGTTCACAGTCTAAACCTACCACACTCATTCGCGAAGAATACCCACAGTGGAAAGTTCGAATGGTGAACTTTCTCGAAGGGATTCATCCTAGAATCTGTGAGTTTCTGTACAACCCTCCCTACGTCCCAATGAATCTAATTCCTAGAGTTCCAGCAACTGGAACCACACCTGAAATACCTGAGCACTACGAACCGCGTCCTG
>NC_037544.1:15298345-15299412 GCF_001531365.2 Cynara cardunculus var. scolymus | reverse complement strand
GATTTGGGGAACAAATGTAAACGTTTATTGATTATGGCAATTCCTAATGACATCTTCAAGTGTATTGATCACTGTCAACTGTCCATGGAGATCTGGGCAGAACTGGAAAAGCAAATTGAAGGTGGAAGAAAAACGCTTAAGAACAATCATGCAATTTGCATCGACGAGTACTACAGCTTCAAGGCCAAAGATGGTGAGTCTTTGTCGAATACATACTCTAGGCTAAACACGTTGATCAGCAACTGTAAGAGGTATGGCATCCCAAGAACCGCAGAGGAAAATAACTCATTATTCTTGAAAAGCCTTGGGGCTGAATGGATGAATATCACAATGTCCATGAAGGCCATCCTGGATCTAGAAACATGGACATTAGCAGACTTGTTTGGATCTCTCAAAAGCCAAGAGTCCCAAGTCATGCAAATGAAGAAAAACTTTGGTGGCCCTCTGGCTTTAGTTGCAGAGGACGGGTGCTCTGGTAAGGGAAAGGAGGTAAAGGAGAAGAAGAAGAAGAAGGTGGTGCTGGTTGCAGAAAGTGACAACAGTTCTGAGGAAGAAGAGGTATCCATGAAGGAGATGATGAAGACTCTTGCCTTGATAACAAGAGAATTCAAGAAGGGTGGAGAAAGGAAGGAGTTCAAAAGCTTCAATTGCAGAAGCTTCACAAAAGGAGAGAGGTCAGAGAAGAAAGAGAAGGAACAGAAGCCCTTKYARAGGGTTGAAGAACAGAGGAAGGAAGAGCCCAAAGATGGCTGCTTCAAGTGTGGCAAACCCGGCCACTATGCTGCAGATTGCTGGTCTAAAGGACCAAGGGCACCACAGAGGGGTCCAAAAGACGCAGCCTTCTACAAAAAGAAAGTTGAATACCACCAACAGAAGTCCCTACTAGCTCAATCTAGTGAGCTAGTAACAGACGAATCCTCTGACGATGATGATTAGAAGGGTCTTCTCGCATGGGAAGACTCAGACACAAAGGATGAACTCTTCTGTGGGATGGCTGACGTTGAGACAGACTCCTCTGCGAGAAACGATCAAGAGGTCTTTATTTCCTCCTCTTTTAACTCCTTTGA
>NC_037544.1:15290557-15298245 GCF_001531365.2 Cynara cardunculus var. scolymus | reverse complement strand
CATCTCCGGATGTTTTATTGTTCCACTTCGAGTTATTCAGGTCTTGCTGTTTCTTTTCCCGTTTAAAGTTACGCCAGCTATTTTCATGTGTATATTATTATATGTTCCTTTATGTTTATCTAAACTCTTTTGTTTGGACTCACTAGGCGTAAGCCTAACTTTCTCTCTTTCTTGTTATAAATAATGCTAAACTTGTAACGCCCCCAGAACCCCGTAGCAATGATATTGTCCGCTTTGACTAACCTGCCCGCTATACCACAAAGCAGTAGTCGCACGGTTTTGTTTCTGGCAGCCGCACAACGCAAGCCCCAAAACCGGTCATGCTAGGATGAGGTATCCACACCCTTATAAGGAGTGCTTTGTTCACCTCACCAACCGATGTGGGACGGGATGTTACACCGGTGTAACAACCCGTCCCACATCGGTTGGTGAGGAGAACTAAGCACTCCTTATAAGGGTGTGGATACCTCAACCTAGTATGACGCGTTTTGGGGCTTGCGTTGTGCGGCTGCCAGAAACAAAACCGTGCGACTACTGCTTTGTGGTTGAGCGGGCAGGTTAGTCAAAGCGGATAATATCATTGCTACGGGGTTCTGGGGGCGTTACAAAAACCATTACACTCACCTTTGCTTTGAACTTGACTTCTATTGCTTGCGATCTTCACAAATTTTAACTCCCAAGATTTCCCAAAAAAAATTCTTTCCTTTCATATGCACTTGCTATAAATAGCAAGTGCATAGCCGCCTTTTCCAAAAGCAGCACACACACACCACCATTTTTACTTACAAATCTATGTATATATATATATATACATATACAAATAAGCACTTTTTTAACTTTTAAAACATAAAAAATTAAACCGGATATTACAATATTCCCTCCTTAAAAGAATTACGTCCCGGAATTCCATTAAGTAAAAAGGTAGGGATATTTCATTCGCATTTCTGACTCTAGTTCCCAGGTGGCGTTTGGTCCTTTATGATAACACCACTGAACCTTTACTAACCCAATCTATTTATTTCGTTGTTTCTTTACTTTGAAGTCAGTAATGATTTTAGGGTTTTCTTCAAAAGCACAATCTCTCATCAACCTTCATTTCAGGTAGAGGCACCGCTACATCTAGGCTTATTATACATTTCCTCAAATTTGTCACATGAAATGTATCATGGATTCTACTTAACTCCAAAGGAAGTTCTAGCTCGTATGCCAGTTCTCCAACTTTTTCAGAAATAGGGAATGGTCCAATATATCTCAGACTTAACTTTCCCTTTTTACCAAAGCGTACCATTCATTTCCAAGGTGATACCTTTAACATCACTTTGTCTCCAATTTGAAACTCAATTGGTTTCCGACGTTTATCAGCATAACTTCTTTGTCTATCTTGTGCCACCTTTATTCATTCCCGTATTAGGCAAATTTTATTCGTTGTTTGTTGACCTAGCTCAGGTCCAACTAACTGTTTCTCACCTATCTCATTCCAACACAAAGGAGTTTGACACTTTTGTCCATATAGAACCTCAAAAGGTGCAGCTTGAATATTTGAATAGAAGCTATTATTGTAAGCGAACTCCACCAGGGTTAAATGACTATCCCACGATCCTCCAAAATCAATAACACATGCTCTAAGCATATCCTTTAACGTTTGGATAGTTCGTTCACTTTGTCCATCCATTTGAGGGTGATAAGTTGTACTTAGCTTAATCTGCGAACCCATCCCTCTTTGGAAACTCTTCCAAACCATAAAAGTGAACCGACTATGTTGGAACCCATACACTTAATTTGTAGAAACATAGTTTATGAATGATAAGAATGAAAACCAACAGTGTACCACGAATGATTAATCAAAATATTCAACGTAAATATTAACAATGAAGAAACTTGAATATGTCGAATCCTTTTATTGATGAACATAAAGAACTATCAACAATTGTAATCTCACAATAATTTAGTATAGTATAAGTCGGCTCACTCAGGTAATTTCAACCTGAGGAAGAAGCCTCCTTATATACGCCAATGTCTAACAACTATGCTATAAAATAGGCTTGAAACTCTGAGCTGACTAGTGTGCATCCTTATCTTTGACTTCACTTGAAAAGCAGAACAGACTTAGTCAAGCCACCTCAAATCTATTAGACTCTTGCGAGAATGTCTGGGCTAACACGCGCATTCCATGGAGAAAGTGACCAGAAGCTCTGCATGTACTATGCAGAGGCTCTGGGTTTTGGAGTTTTAACTTTATGTCAAGTGCTTATGCTTTTTGGCGCACAAGGCTTGATCGGCCACGGGGATAGAGCGTGGGTAAATGGAACCTTCACTCTTGAGTAAAAGCTCTGGTTCTTGATCTTCTGCATGAGAGCTCTTAGTCCAGACCGCTTCAATAGACTAAGTCCTATTTGACTAAAGTTAGAGACTTCTTACTTACACTTTCATAGATTAGGGTCTAACAATCTCCCCCTAAGTGTAAATAAGGCAGGCTCTTACTTGAATTACAAAACAGAAAGTCTAATCAAAGCTAGAAGTTAAAAGGAACCTTTGATTTACATGCACTATCTAAAAAATACAATATGATTGGAATGGAAATTACATTGACTTAAAGATAGAGAAAAAAGACTTACAAAAGACAAGGTCTAAACATTTTGAAGTCTAATGAACTTTCTAAGAAGTTCACGAAACTCTAGCATGTTGCGTATCGACCTTAGGATGATTTTTGCTCACTCCTTTGTTCCTGGGGAGTTGTCTCTGCTCCTTAATAGATTATCTCTAATGTAGCGCAAGGTAGAGTTTGAATACTTGTAGTTCTGGTTATCTCGAAAGAAGATCTTCTTTTGTTGTGCATTTCAAAATACCACTCCTACTTCTTGTTCCACCAATACAGTCCAAGAGGGGATGCTATTGATGCCCTGCAGATCTTCATTTGGTGCAGCGACAGTCAATTGATCCACTGCCAGATCCAGAGCTAGTTGAAAATCGAACTTGCTTCTGAAGTCGAGAAGGTCGTCATTGTTTGTCTTATAGCAGAGTTTGACACAACATATTTAATCCCCTTGTCCTTCTTGTGATCCGTGAAGTAATACAGAAATAGAAGATCCCACGGATTCAGATTTATAAGGTCACAATCTGTGAACCTGCAGATCTGTCTACGAGACCTCTCCACCATAAACTCGTGGAAGATGATCTGGTTATGCGCAAAGGTACGCTTCTTGATGTCGATGACTTTCTTGATTCCATCGATGAAATGGACTGCAGAGATGGGCTGTGTGTAGCGATCTAGGAACCTCTGCCTGATATGCTCTTGAACCATTGGATGAAAACTGATCTTTTGGACCGGTGTCTCTTCTTGCAGGTTGTAGAGAAATTGGTAGATTTCCTTGCTGTCTGCTTTGTCCTTTATTGGCTTATCAAGGGGTGTAGGCGTAAATATTGCGTCCATGCTCTCCTTGATCTTCTGAACACGATAAGAGGGATGCTTTCTTTTTGGCATACTGCTTGCGCCTTCTTCTTCTGCTCTGGTTGGTATGACAGGGACCCTCTGCCTCATAGCAGGAGTGACTATTCTGGTCCCTTGAGCAGGGACCCTAGCTCTGTGTGTATTTTGGTGTGGTGGAGGAGCAGCAACGGTGACGCCTTCTAGAGGAACAACAACAGGAATACGCAAGAGCGATAGATCAGCCACATTCACTGCTACCACCTCTTCTTATTGTTCTCTTGCTAGAGTAGCGGTGTCCATGGCGTATTCGGTTGATGAAGACAGAGCCAGTTCTGAATCAGATGATTCGTAGATGGATAAGAGATCAATCATGTCTTTGTTCTTATGTTGCACGGCTGGCTCTGCCTGAGACGCCATGGGCATCTTTCCTTTGCGGAGCACCTCTACTTGTTCTGGTGCTTGTTGACTTGGTGCCCTCTGCCTCGAAGAGTCTTGCGTTGGTTGGCTTGGGGCAGAGGCAGTTGGTGCAGAGGGGGCAGCCGGATGTGTAACACTTGGGGTGGCTGTTGAATGCTTCTCCCCCTCTTAACGATTTTGAGGACCAGACATGTCTGGATCCTCATTATCGTCAAGTCTTCGTATTTTGGACGCCTCTGCACACGGAGTCACGTATATTCTTTGTTTTGGTCTCTACTCCTCTACTTGAGGCATGGACTTGAGTTTGTCGTCATACAGTTTGAGAATCTCTTCGATTGCGTCTCCAACTCGTCGAATCTCAAAGTCAGAACGGTAGTTGAAGCCAACTAGAGAGCGTTCTACTGCTTCTGTGGCTTTGCTATTGAACTCGGAAGTGAAAGTCGCCACCTTCTGTAGAATTCTGTCACCCAGAGCATTCATTGCGCCCTAAGTGACATAATCTACATGTACATTGAGGGGGATCATCGCCTGGGCATCATGAGAAGTAGACGCATTATCCCTCTACATGGATGCTATGACCCTTTGCAGGGCCTTTGCATTTCACGCCGTCAATTCCTGTAATATATCGAGACAAGGGGCATTCGTCGAAGATTCAGCCTTCAATACTGCTAAGGATGCTCGTATCTCATCCAGAGCAGGTGCAAAAGGTGACGGCTCTGCATGGGCCATGATGAGTTTTAGCTCTTCCAAGAAGCACCGCAAAGAGGTGACAAGGGAATGGAACTCTTCCCTTGTGACGTATGCTGGTTGTGTAACCTCTGGCTCAACACATGGGCCAGATTGAGTCCCAGTTCCAGGGACACCTTCATTCACGACTTGATTGATGTTGGTCGGGGAAGGATTTCCAGCAGATCCACGTGGTTCTCCTTGAGGAGAATCTACTACCGCTGTTTTATCACAAAGAGTATCCAAGGCAGGTTCAGAGCCAGCCAGAGGACTCTCCATGAGTGGATAAGATGGTTGGTCGAGAACCTCCATGTCTTGTACACCTAATCCTTGCTCTGAACAAGGTGGAGAAACTCTATATGCAGAGGAAACGAATTCCTGTGTCTGGGAAAGTGGCGTGATATGGGGAGACATATCACTTATGCGTTCAAAGGTTGCACCCATTGAAGAGGGTGTTCCCTGAGGTGTGGCTTCCCTTTGGCTGTCATAACCAGAGGCAGATACGACCTCTGGTTGGTTTGGCTGGTAAAGGTTCGAGATGTACACCTCTGTTTCAGTGACCTCCATGTCTCGACCACCTAAGTCAGATGATTTATTTGTACTGGGAGTTGGGTTGGTGAAACGAATGTGCCTATTTACCTGAGGCTGCTTTGGCTTGCCTTGAGGCAGAGCAGCTTCTGCACCTCCTCCCTCTTCTTCTTCTTCCTCTTCACTCTCCTCACTTTCTTCTTCCTCCTCAGTCTCTTCTTCTTCTTCTTCTTCACTCTCCTCACTTGAAGTATAAGACCTAGCAACATCATCGAAGTGTTCTTCGTCATCCCCTTGGTTAGGACTAGAGAATTGTTCCAAGCCTCGACGCGCTTCTTCCTCTGCTCTGAGTCTGGCCTTTTCCCTTAGGCGAGCAATCTCTACCTGTTGAACTTTTTCTGCTCGCTCTTCCTCTGCTTGTACACGAGCAAGCTCTGCCAGCCTGGCTTGCTCTGCCAGCCTTACTTGCTTTGCATGATCTTCCTCTTCCTTTTTCTTTCTCTCCCTCTCCACTCGCTTTTTCTTTGCTTCCTCTTTTTTTCTTTGTTTCTCCCTCTCTTTCTCTAATCTCACCGCCTCTTCATCTACTTGAGGCCTTAAGGTGTCCTCTGTTCTCTCTTCCTCTTCGGCTATTCCTATGCGTACTTGGGTTCAAGGCACTGGTTCTAATGCCTCGCGTGTACGTCTGTACGCTCTCCTAATCTACTTCGTCTTCATATACGTAAATAGCTTCTTTGGAATGGGCCTTTCTGCCGCGTAGCCCTCTTTGTTGACGGTTGGCTTGTAGTAGGTGAGCACGTTCACTTTGTGCATGGGCAGACGACCCACGTCGATGTTGTTGTCGTCAAGATCAGGCCTTAGGAGAAGTCCCAAGAAGCGCAGAAATAGCAGAGATAGTAATTCCATTCCTTTGGCCACTTCTTGATATTTCTTGGCCACGGCAGCCTTGAACTCTGTGTAGAGTATCAAGGAGTAATCCAGGGACAGATCAAAGAAAATGTCATACAAGATTTAAAGGATGTTCGTGGAGCACATATCTAAGCTCCCAATCTTCCCTGTTAGCGATCTGTTGACCAATGTGAACAATGTATTCCACATTGGAGGTAGGTATTGGCGATGGTATTGGGATGGGTACTGGATAGCCTTGTTGTACCCCAAGAATTTAAGGAAAGCAACAATTTCATCCCCAAATGGGAGAGGGGCGTATTCATCAAGCCCTAGGTATGTTTTTGTAGGTATTTCAAGAACACGGGAGAACAGGGACCTGGATATTTAAACACTGAAGAACTCCTTTGAAGATGAGACATAAAAATCTCCAACGATTCCTCTTTGGGAGTCAGTGATGGTGCAAGATTGCCAGAATTCCTGGACATACCTTTCAGGTACAAGGTCATCGGTGTTTGTCAAAGCAGGGTTCAGAAAGTGGTTTTGGAGGATGTTTATGACTAGGTGGTATTTTTGGTCAAAGTGTTCGAGAGAAAGATGGAGGGCATGACTATTTGGTTTGATTGGAAGAGGAACCAAGTTTTGACTGGTTTCCTAAACAATTTTTAGGGTTGTGGTGTGTGTTTGTAAGTTTCCAGATTCAGACGACGACATTGTTGCAGGTTTTGGGTGAAAAAGGAAGGTTTGGAAAAACTAGGGTTTTCAAGAATCAGTTCTTGATTCTTAAAATGGGTTGAGGAAAGGGTTTGGATGACTTACTTGACAGACGTGATGAAGATTCGATCACTGAATGGAGTTCCAGAAACAGGTTTGAGATCTTGAAGGAGGAACAATGGCGGTTGGAGAGTTGAAGACGATGAGTTTTTTTGAATTCTTTGTAAACGTAAAAAGAAATTTGGGGGTAAATAATTTGTTTAAATAGAAAAAGATAAAGCACTCGAGTACTTGCGCCTCAATCGTCAGATTAAAACTGAAGCGGTTTTTGCACAGCCTGTGGGGGGTGCCACGAGGATTGCCAGCTGCAAGTGGCGCCTCCCGCGTTTGAAAAATTAAGTTTACAGGCGGTGACGCTTAATTTAAATGACAGCTATTTAAAATATTAAAAAAAAGAACAGTACATCTTCTTAATAAAATAATATATTTTAAATTTTCAAAAATAAATTTGACAAGTGTATATAATTTGGTTTATGTAAAATAGCAACCATTAGACAGAAGCTCTGTATGAGAGTACAGATTAAATTGCTTGAGATTTTGAAAAAGGAACCAGAGTATTTCATGAAGAGATAACATACCTTAGGATCTCATACAGAGACTTGTGGTTGGACTATACATCTCCTCTGAGTAGAAAACTTGCTATGTTTAGAGGCAGAGGCTCTGTCCTATAAACATAAAAGTTTTGAAGCAGAGGCTTTGTATAGTACATACAGAGGCTGTTGGACCTGTAAATTCAGTTTTGATATTGATCTCTTACTCTGAATGAACTCTTAGGACGATCACAGTGCAGCGGAAATAATTATAAGAACAAAACAGAGTAATTAAACCAAGAACACACAGTTTAATATGAGAAAGAAGATGAACACAAAAGAATAGCTTCAAAGGTTTTCAATTCATTCAATTGAAATTTAGACGATTACAATTCGGAAGC
>NC_037544.1:15284976-15290497 GCF_001531365.2 Cynara cardunculus var. scolymus | reverse complement strand
ACAGGATCTTCACAGAAGACGAATCCGCAGACCCTCTGTGAGCCATCTCAGAGGCTCTGCTGTAATTCACTTGTAAGATCTTATTGCCAGAGGACCACTTTCCAAAACCTCTGTGAGAGACATCAGAGGTTCTGTCATTCTTGACTTGCACGATGAAACAGCTTCTGATGCTAGTCCTCTGTTGTCTTCTGTGGAAGATACCCTTCTGTCAACACTTGCAGAATACTTTTTCATACTTTTACATTAAGTGAATATTAGAGCTAACAATCTCCCCCTAAGTATGAAAAAGTAAAATTTGACAAATGGATGCAAGAAATGACTAAATGAAAGAATTACAAGAGGAGATTAAACTCATCCTCTGAAAAGAATTACAAAATTGAAAGAATAGAAAAATTGTTTCTCAGGCCTATACTATTACAGAAGATTAGTCCACAGTAGAGTCTGGATAGTCATCTACGACAAATTGCAGATCTGACTTGATAGTTTTGTAGACTTTGAAAATCCACTCTCTGAAGGAGACTTGAACTTTGATTGCTTCCAGAATACCGGTCACTTCGTCCGCCCTTAAATGCCCTCTGTGCACCTCTGCTTCTACTAGGTTGAACACCCACTCAAGTGACTCTGTTGAATACTTGTTCACCTCTGCCGGATCAAAGAACCTTAGAATATCATCCTTGTCCAAGAACACAAACCCAAAGACGGGATTGTGGACAATGGTGTTGGGATGACATCTAAGTAACCAACTTGGCCTGTTCTTCGGAGGGGAAATCTTCAAATCTGTTTGCGCCAACCTCATCGCGATATCGAAGTCCTTCTGGCTGTAGTAATTTACTTGAGCGCGCATTACTTCGATCAGCCTTCTGAGGGAAGTTGAATAGCTTAACCTCCTCTCCATGTACTTGTTAAGAATTTTGTGCAAGAAGATAAGGTCAAATACACAAAGGTTGTGGAGGTCAGCATCTGTGAAAGTGTATAGGTTGTCGTCATCCCTCTTCACCACATATTGAGCATAAAGCACGGTCTTCTTCAGCATAGTCCTTGGAGATATGGTTTCAAGAGAAGTTATCACGTGCTCTGAGAAGACCTRCTCGCGTGGCCTTGTGAGTTTTGAGAAGTGAAACTTTGCAACGGCAGAAGGCATTCCTGTAAGCTCTGGATCGTAAGGGGCCTCTGTGTCCATGGCAGAGTAACGCCACCGCAGAATCTCCTCCACAGTGGTTACGGGCTCTGTGCGCACTTGCTGCATGGGAATTTTGCTCATTGATTCAAGGATCTCAGTAACCTTTCCCACTGTGGCAGATTCTGGTATTCTGGTTTCTTCTTCTTCTAGTATCAGCCTCTGGGTGGAGCCCTCTGGTAGGATTGGCTTGACAGTTCCTACCAGAGCGTCGAACGTACCCGTGGACGTTTCCTCCTTCGCCATTTTGGAGGAAGAGCCTTCTCCAGCTCTGGGGATAGGGGCTCTGCCCTTTCTTGCCTGTGCCTCTGCCAAAGATGCCTTTAACGCTCGAACTAGGTCTGGGTCAACATACTCTTCTTCATTTATCTCCTATGGCGTCTCAGAGCTTGACCCCTTCTGTGGCGACTCCTCTACAGCTTTACCCTTGCCTTTCCCCTTAGGCTATGGAGATTTATCTTTTGAGAACAGGGCAGCAGCAGAGTCCATTATTTTTAGTGATCTGACAGAGGTTGTCTTCTTAGGCTCTTCAGTCTTTTTCTCTATCTTCTTCTCCCTCTCATGACGATCATGGTCATCACCTCCTTGATTGTCATGGATTTTGGTAGCTTCTGTTTTGCAAGTAGTAAGGGGAGCCTTCTTCAATCACCTCAGAATCCTGGTAGCCGCCTTCTCCATTTTCTCGATCACGAACTCAGCGTTCACAGAAGCGTTGCTTATGTCGATCTCTATGGCCCACTTCATTTTAGAGAGGCTGCGATAGATTTCGCTTCTCAATGTGTCACCCTTTTTGACGAGCTTTGAAGTGCAGTCTCTTATTGATTGGTTGGAAGCTCAGGCTTCTTTGAGGAGTTGGTCTGTATATTTGTGCACGATCTCTCCTAGGGCTTCAACCATTGCGTCTAGCTCTCTGCGAGTGGGTAGATGGTTGATGTTTGCTGTTAGGACTAAGAAATCAGTATTAATTGTATTCGTCTTGAAAGTTTATAAATCGTCTATAATTTTAAAAGTCAGCGTGTTTGACTTTTCTTTAGAGGTTTGACTTTGACTTGTCTTTAGTTTGTTGACCATATAAATAGTGGTTAGTTCTTTGTAATTAGAATAGGAGAGCTTATTTTGTAATACGTACATAAATGAGAGTTTGACTTGAGATTGAATATTTGACTTTTCCTCTCAATAGTGTTCTTGATGTTCTTACATGAAATATCCAAATCTGCCATGATTATTGTAAAGAAATGAAGATTGATCAGTGAAATTGGACTCCACAATTGGTATCAGAGCTGGAATGCAAGAAATTCAGATAAAGAAATCGAGAAGATAAGTGAAATTTTTTCTGAATTTTTTTTGTTCTTCGTGTTCTTGATTTTTTTTTTAGATTTTGATCCGATTTTTCATAAAATTCTTGTGTTTTTATGTTTAAATCATGATCAAAATGCTCGAAATTGCATTGTGAATCTTTGTTATTCACAAAGTTTTATGATTTGATCATTGCATTTCAAGAATTAATCGGATTTTATGTTTTTTAGAATTTTTCGTGTTCTTGAATTTTTTTTAAAAAATCAGTGTTTTTGATCCATTTTTTTGTTAAAATTTTTTGATTTTTTGTGTTTTTGATAGTTTTGATCTGATTTTAATATTTTAGCTTGATTGTTTTTTGTTAAACCGTCCACTGTTTCAAAAGGCCCAATCCATCTTCAAAGCCCATCCGGTTTAAACCATACATATTGACTGGATAAATTTTCATCGACCAAGGTTTCTTCGTGCGGATTACTTCACCGGATTTCTGAGCGGATTAGTACAAAGCTTAACCGGATTCAAGGTAAACCGCTCAGTTCATCTTCTACAGATTACCAAATCGTTCTTGTTCAGTTAGTACAAGTCTAAAGCGCACAACTCCACAGGTTTCTTTTCGATTTCATCTCATTTTTTATTTTGAGCGGTTTATACATAAACCGAACACCCCTTGTCCGGTGTTCATGTAAACCGAACACCTCTTGTTCGGTGTTCATATAAACCGTTCACCCTTTGACCAGATAAGTGTCCGGGTAAATCGATTTGAAACTGTTTGAGCAGAGAGTTATCCGCACACATATTGAGCGGATTCTAAGTTTGCCTTGAGCGGTTTTGGCTAAACCGCACACCATATCATTGGCTTCACTTTTATCCCAGGTAAGTCATCTAAGGTTTAGGGTTGATTTTTGAACGGATTTTGATTTTACAGTGAGTGATTTAGGTTCAACCATTGATCGGACTATTGAGTGGAAGTGTGAACTAGTTAGTACTTAGAGATTTTGTGCGTGTTCTGTCCGGTTTATTAAACCGCTTATCTTCTTTCTCAAGTTTATTAGCCGTATATACAATCTTTCAACCTAATTCGTCATTGGGACTCTTAATTGTTTGTGATTTTAATCAAGATTCATTTTGGTTTAACAAGTTGTTGTCACATTTCAAGTGTCCGGTTTACACTTGTATTGCCAGGTTTAAGATTTAACATTCATGCTGTTCGGTTTAAGCTTCTAATATTGACAGGTTAAGTTTCAAGTGTTGCAGGTGCTTGATTTTGTAAGTACAAGTTCTGTTTTAACAGAGCCCATACAGATTTGAAGCGTTTTTGCCTTTGGTTTTATGTTTTGAGTGTATGTTTTTGAGCTATTAAAATCTGTTTTGGAAATATAGTTGTGTACAGGTTCTGATTTACCACACAGTTCTGCTTTGTGTAGTGAATTAATTTACCACACATTGGGACTGTTTCTGATTTGTGCAGAAAGTTTAGTGCAGCAACAGATATTGCTGTTTGTGTTTGCTGTTTTGAGCTATTAAAATTTGTTTTGAGTTCAATACAATTGGTCTCTTGATTGCTATTGGTCTGAAACAAGAAGACAGCATTGTGCAGCAAGTATAGTTTCCTTGTAAATTTTCTGTTTTGCTGTTTCTTGATGTTAGGTTGTAGTAACAAGACCAAAACAGCAGCTCAAGTGTTATCAAGATAACAGTTTTTGAAGCATATTTGTAGCATTGTGTTCTGGTTTTGTCTTTGGTTTTGGTTTAGTAGTATCAACAACAGTTTAGCAAGATTGCTGTCATAACACAAGGGCTGGTCAATACAGTTTTTGCAGATTTGAAACTGTTGCTATTTGTATTTCATTGATCAAGTTCAGTTCATTGTAAAACAGTTTTGTATTGTGTTGACAGATTGTTTTGTTTGATCTTGTTGTTTACAGGTTCTTTTTTGTGAGCTGTTTGGTGCAGCAGTAACAGCAACAAGAAAGTCAGATTTGTTTAACCCACATTGGACAGCAGGTTTGCAATTTGAATTTGAAATCACAGCAGCAGGTTTACATAGTATTGTTTTGTTTTTGAGTTTGTTGATTATCTGTGTTTCAAGGTTTACATTCATTGTGGTTAGCAGGTATTGACAGCATCAACCATTGCTGTTTAACAGGTTCTTAACAGGTATTGACAGGTTATGTAACAGGTTAAGCAACAAGTTTAAAACAGCAATAACAGGTTGAGACAGTAGCATTCGAATCCATTTTTAGCAGCATTCATCAGATTTTAGCAACAAAAACAGAAGCAGCAGCAACAAGTGCCTGTGCTGTGCTGTGTTTGTGTTTGGAAAGAAGATAGCATCTGTTTTAACAGCAACTGTTTATCTACTTCATTTTTAAACTATTTTAAATTGAAGCTAACCAGTAGCTACACAGTGAACAGTTTGTGTTGTGTTTGTTGTGTTTGACAACAAGTTGTTGTTTAACAGCAGCAACAAGGTGGTGTGAACAAGAACACAGCAGCAAGAAAGAAATAGCAGGTTTTAGCATAAAGTTTTTGACAGTGTGCAGTGTTTTATTTGAGGAGTTACAGGCTGAACTCAACAGGCTAGTTCTTTGCAGACAGCAGGTGATTTGAAGCAGAGTGTGCAAGTGTAACAGGTATTGACAAGTCTTGTAATAGCAGCAACAAACAGAACTGTGTAACAGCAGATTGCAAAACAGCACAGGTTCTTAACAGCAAGTATAGTTTCCTTGTGAAAGACTGTGTAACAGCAGCCGTTTGTGAAACACTGTGTCACAGCTAAACAGCAACACAGCAGCAAGTTCTTTGCAGGTTTCAAAACAGAACTTGCAGCTCCACAGAAAGTAACAGCAGCTCAGATTTACAGCAGCCTAGGTTCATACTCAGGTTTAGCAGCAGCATTTCAACTACTCCGAAAGCCAGACTTGAAGTTGCTTTGAGCAATTGAAGAAGTGGTGGGACAAAGTGAATCATTGTTTGTCACAAACAGCATAAGCAAGTGCATTTTATTACAAGTTCATAAAGGGAGAATTGATTGGATCCATACGAGAA
>NC_037544.1:15275906-15277305 GCF_001531365.2 Cynara cardunculus var. scolymus | reverse complement strand
GGGCTTCTGTACCCTAGCTCATGCTCTGTGGGGTGGAATTCCTTCATTGGATACAATCTGGCATTAGGCTCGGTAGAGGGCAGCTTCTCTGCAATCATTTCACCAAAGACCAGACTAAAGAACCTCTGTAGGATAAGGTTTGGATGATTGAGGTCCTCTTTGGCATTCTTCTGCACCTTCACTTTTGACTTCTCACCCCTCTGTGTCGCGCACTTCTTCTTGATTAATCCCACCATGTCGTCGAATATGAGTTGTGCGTAATCGAGGGGCAGGTTGAAATATATTCCATATACAATGGAAAGCATTGAGTGAGACGCTTGGTCATGGCTGCCGACCTTCCCTGTTAGGAAGCAATTCACGATCGAGAACAGAGTGTTCCAAATAGGGGGAAGGCCTTTTCGTTTGAATTCAGTCCTCTTAGCAATTTTTGTCTTGGCAGTGTATGAGTGAAATTCAAGAAATTGGATCAATTCGGCGTGTGTTGGTGTTGGGGAGAAGGTATCCAAATTGAGAGTTGCCAAGGAAGGTAGGCGGAGGGCTGTTCGCAAGGTATTCACATTTAGTTCCATTGGAACAAGCGACTTAATGGTCGGGTGTGAGGCATAGCCTACAATGCTTAAACCAGAATTGTCGAGAGTAGTGATATAAGAACTTAGCAAGAATTGGGTTATATATGTTTCAGGTGTAGGTTTGGTGGCTGAGAGAGCATAATATAATGGATGGTTACTAAGAATTTCAAGGAGGGGATAAGTAAATTCTGG
Organism: Cynara cardunculus var. scolymus; assembly: GCF_001531365.2. NCBI lineage: Eukaryota > Viridiplantae > Streptophyta > Magnoliopsida > Asterales > Asteraceae > Cynara > Cynara cardunculus. The sequence continues at coordinate 15,276,544 of NC_037544.1, read as the reverse complement.
GAAACCTGAATGCGATGGAGCAAAGTAATAATTGTTGGGTTTCTTGACTAGAACTACTTTCTCATATCGATTTTGAAAAAATGATAGAGCGTGAGAAGTTAGGGCTTGGGATTGGGTTACCTCGTTGTCRCTTGAGACATTAACAGATTGAGCGGAGGCTGAAGATGAAGACATAGTTGTAGGTTTTTAGTGAAGCTCGAAATTTGCAGGTTCGTCGGAGAAGAAGGATATTGTAAAGGTTTCGTTTTGGGGGAAAGGGGTATTAATAGTCAGGATTTGAAAGCGAACCGTTTATTGGGAGAAAAAACGTGATGAGTGGCTATAGGGTGTGACAAATCAAAAATATGACACGCAATGTTGGGAAGACGCGCGATTGATGACGTTCTCCCCCATTTCTGACATGCGTGTGATGTCCTTTTACCCTTATCCACAGAACCACGCGTACCATATCCATAATAAAGAACTATAAGAGAGTTCTGTCAGAGGCCTAAGGGTAACAGAGCCTCTGTGATATGTGCAGGGTCTTCTAGCATGTTACACCTTTATTTACCTAAACGGTTTGAAATCCTCAGAGAGATGAGTACTTGCTCAGTTCAAACCCACAGAGCCTCTGATAGAAGCGTCAGAGGTTCTGATGA
>NC_037544.1:15266521-15273381 GCF_001531365.2 Cynara cardunculus var. scolymus | reverse complement strand
GTGCAGCGGAAACAATTATAAGAACAAAACAGAGTAATTAAACCAAGAACACACAGTTTAATATGAGAAAGAAGATGAACACAGGAGAATAGCTTCAAAGRTTTTCAATTCATTCAATTGAAATTTAGACGATTACAATTCGGAAGCACACTGAATACAATGGCCTAAGCTGCTATTTATACTAGACCCTAACGACTTTTCTGACATGATCTAGAAAGTGAAATCATCTAAGCCGTCCAAATAAAGTCTATTAAAATCTAGTCACGTGAGAAGCACATACAGCTAACAACCATTGAAAAACAACAGGACAGGATCTTCACAGAAGACGAATCCGCAGACCCTCTGTGAGCCATCTCAGAGGCTCTGTTGTAATTCACTTGTAAGATCATATTGCCAGATGACCATTTTCCAGAACCTCTATGAGAGACATCAGAGGTTCTGTCATTCTTGACTTGCACGATGAAACAGCTTCTGATGCTAGTCCTCTGTTGTCTTCTGTGGAAGATACCCTTCTGTCAACACTTGCAGAATACTTTTTCATACTTTTACATTAAGTGAATATTAGAGCTAACATAGGCTCTGTGTGACATGATCTTGTGCTCCCCCTCGACTTGAGCTCTGCTTATCTGCTCCCCCTTGAACTATGCTTGGATCATATGTGATAAGTATTGCACATGCATAAGAACCAAGGTACAGAGGCTCTGTATGTACTATACAGAGGCTCTGTATCACAAGACAACTAGGACTTGAGCAAGAGGCTCTACATGTACTATGCAGAGGGTCTGTCTCATGGATCAATACAATAAACACAACAAAACAGAAGTATGCATAAGGGATGCAGAGGCTCTGGCTTAGTTGGAAAGATTTAGCATACCCAACTTGTTAACTAAAAAGTTAAATCTCTTTTCATCAAGAGCCTTTGTAAAAATGTCAGCAAGTTGTAAATTTGTACTAACGAAAAACATTTCAATCGTACCTTTCTCTACATGGTCCTTGATGAAGTGGTAGCGAACATCGATGTGCTTTATTTTTGAATGTTGCACAGGTTTGGCTGTGATTGCGATATCACTTTTTGAATCACACAGAATAAAAATCTTCTCAAACTCAACGCCATAGTATTTCAGTTGAGTTTTCATCCATATCACTTGGGAACAGCAACTGGCTGCAGCTACATACTCTACTTCAGTTGTGGAAGTAGAGACGCGGTTCTGCTTCTTTGGGGTCCAACAAATGAGCTTGTCTCCAAGTAATTGGCAACTCCCTGATGTACTCTTTCGATCAAGTTTTCATCCTGCATGATCAGAGTCTGTGTATGCAATATGATCAAAACCAGAATACTTTGGATACCAGAGACCCAGAAATTAAGGTATCTAAAGATTCTTTTTACAGCTGAAAGGTGAGATTCCTTAGGGTTTGTTTGAAAACGACCATAGAGACACGTAGCAAACATGATGTCTGGTCTACTAGCCGTGAGGTACAACAGTGATCCAATCATTTCATGGTAAGTCTTAACGTCCATCGGTTTTCCAGATGGATATGTGTCAAGCTTAGTTCCCGTAGCGATTGATGTTCTCATTGTGGAAGAGTTATGGAGTTGTTATTTCTTTAATATGTCAGAGACTTACTTAGCTTGGCTAATGAAGATACCGTCCTCCCTCTGTTTTACTTGCAAGCCGAGGAAGAATGTCAATTCTCCAATCATGATCATTTCAAACTCGCTCTTCATCAAAGCAGAGAACTTATCACAAAGCCTCTGGTTTGTTGAGCCAAAGATAATGTCGTCCATATATCAGGCTCGAGGTACTTGCTTAAGTCCATACAGAGCTTTGTCCAAGAAATAGACATACTCTGGATGTGTGGATCTTTCAAACCCCAAAGGTTGTTGAACGTAGACTTCCTCCTTCAGCTTTCCATTTAAAAAGGCTGACTTAACATCCATTTGATTCAGAATCCCTTATGAGCAGAGAAGGCTAGGAACAAACGTATAGCTTCTAGCCATGCTACTGGCGCAAAGGTCTCGTCATAGTCTATACCTTCTTCCTGGCAATAGTCTTTTGCTACAAGCGTAGCTTTATTCCTTACTACGATCCCATCCTCATCCTTCTTGTTTTTGAAAACCAATTAACAGCCAATTGCAATTTTATCCTTTGGTAAAGGTACAAGAGTCCATACCTTATTTCTTTCGAATTGTTGGAGCTCTTCTTGCATGGCGTCAACCCAACTTGGGTCATGTAAGGTTTTATGAACTTTCTTAGGCTCTACCATGATTATAAAGTTTATGAATAAACATTCATTAGCCGTGGCAGCCCTTGTCTTTACACCGCTTGAAGGTTCACCAATGATTTGGTGAAGAGGATGATCCTTGGTCCATCTTGTTGCTGGGATAGATACAGAGGGTGGGGACATTTGATCATATTCCATAGGCATATTTGGCATTAAGCTCGTTGATAGCAAAGAAGGTTCTGCTTGCTCCCCCTCGAATGATGGTACAGAGGAGCCAGGTGCAGAACCAGACGTATTGTGCTCTGTCTCTATGGTACTGGGCTCTGATGTAGAGCTTGTTTCCTCTAGTTGTAGATTCGCATAATTCCCAGAGGAAGCAGAGGTGTGTGAAGGACCAGAGTCAGATGTACTTGTAGTTTGTGGTTCTTCACTTACACGCGCAGATTCATCTCTTGGTGCACGTACAGAGATGTCTTCATTGCCATAGAAGTCTTCAAATAATAGTTTGAGTTCCAATTCCCTTGACTTCATTTGAGAAATTGGAAGTCTGTGTGTTAAGCTCGAGTCCAGAGCTGAGGTACTTTGAAGTCACATGCTCTTTATCGTCGAACGAGACGTTGATTCTTTCCATGACCGTCTTGGTTCGTGGATTGAAGACTCTGTATGCCTTGACTTTTGTGGAGTAACCAAGGAACTTTCCTTCATCGGCCTTCTTATCAAATTTGCCAAGTTGATCACGATCATTCAGAATGAAGCATCTGCAACCAAAGACATGTAAAAATTTAACGTTAGGCTTTCTTTGGTTGATTAGTTCATAAGGCGTCTTTATATGCCTCTTCACCACCATTGCTCTATTTTGAATAAAGCAAGCTGTAGAGATGGCTTCAGCCCAAAAGCAGTAGAAGTACTTGAATCTTGGTCATTAGCTTGATTAGTAGCTCTGGGACATCTGATTTCTTTCTTACAAACTCAATCCAAGTATATCGTGAGTATTCATCAATTAAGACTAGGATATACTTCTTACCAGACAAGCTCTGCACAGAGATTGAACCACAAAGATCCACATGAAGCATATGTAGAGGTCTGACACAGGACACATCTATCTTTGTTTTGTGGGATGCTCTTTTGAGCTTTCCCATTTCACATGCAGAGCAGAGATGGTCCTTTTTGAACTTTATGCAGGAAGTCCGTGAACCAGATTATTCTTCACAAGCTATAGATTTCCCAAATTCTCTTTTGGTGAGAAGTTCATGAGATATAGATTTCCTTTTCTTTTGGCTCTTAGCAACTCCTGACCTGATTCTGTCATAATGGAGCAAGCTTCCTTTTGGAACTTGACATTGTAACCAGAATCACATAGTTGATTATACTCATAAGATTATGTTTAACCCCAGAGACATAAGCAACCTTAGAGACAGAAACCTTACCTTGTAGTAGATCTCCATATCCCTTTATCTCTCCTTGCATGTTATCCCCAAAGGTCACTTTTCCTCCAATCTTCTCTCTGTATGAGGAGAGCAACTTCTTGTTACCGGTCATGTGTCTTGAGCATTCGGAGTCAAGATACCAAATGTCCACATACGGCTTCTACAAAACAAATTATAGGGATTTAGGTACCTATTTCATAATGGGTCCTCGATGATTAGGGACATAAGATAGCTTTTTAGGCTTAGAGAGAGGCTTCGTCTCATCACCTGAGTTACCAAACTTCGCTTTAGGAGCCTTCTTTCTCTTCTAGGTCTTCTTGGATTTCATCCTTGATGACCCAGAGAGAAGACAGTTAGGGTCAGAGAAATGCTACTTTAACTTATGCAGTAGAGAGAAACATTCACGATTATGAACACATTTTGAATGGCAAAATGTTATATTAAATTTGAAAAACATATTATTACAATCATTCCTAGCATTGGAAGTTCTAACAAACTTCTTATCTAGATCTGATTGTTTTGACATTGAATGACTCTTCTCTGATTTCTTCTTTGCTACTCCTTTGGCCTTTAGAGACCTCTCTGAAACAGAGGAATTAACATTAGAGCATGTAGCAGATTTTCCATTCTGTTTTGAAGTGAACTTAATTGGCTTAGATTTAGAAATTGAGCCCTTCGATGCAGAAGAAATAGACTTTGTACTCTTTACCCTGTATTCAAACTTAGGAGCGGATTTAGCACTTGTTGCCATGCTTACACGGCCAGAACCTAGGAGAATCTTTTCCTCAATAGAGGGTTTTGCAACCTCTGGTTCTTTGGCTACGACCTTTGTCTTAACTTGCTCCTTAAACGAGTCCACCACTGACTCAGAGTTAGAGTCAAGAAAATCCTTGCGTGAATATCGAAATACAGAGGTATTATTAAGAAATTGAGATTCTTGTATGCATGAGCTAGAAGCTTTGTCCGTCTTTTGTTTTGTGGGACTTTCAAAAGTTTCCGAGGAGTTACACTCAGAAGAATCTGCATGACCTTTAGGAGGATAATTCAAGGCCTCAAGCAGGTCTTGCTCGAAAACCTGTCTTATCGTTTCTGTGAAGTCATCCAATATTTTTGGATCCAGAGTTTTAAGAAAAATTCCTGTGGATGAACTCTTGATTTCATCTGGTTCAGGTTTGACAACCTCATTCCCAGTCTTAAGATGTTTGAGATTTGTTGAGCCAAAACAAAAAATCTCGTTTGTCTTCCTTATAGCATTTTAAATCAACTTGCGGCACACATTTTGAAGAGTAAAAGATATTTTTAAATTTCAACTTTCGAGTTCTGGATCCACTTTCAAGCCTACATCTTTTGAATGGCGATGATGTATACAAAATAGGAAAATCTGGTTTTTGTTTTTCGCCCAACCTAAACACGGATTCAAGAGTAGTTTTCTTCTTCCAGGTGAGGTCTTCGTCTGTATAACCTATTCCTGCTTTATCCTGTTGAGAATTTACTTTTTCATACACCTGCTGAGCATCTTGATATTTCTTGATCAAGAGCTCTTTTCTTTGTAAGCTCTGGTGTAGGAACTCCCTTTCCTTTTGAAAATAGTCTTTTAGGGCCTTAGAGTTTAATCTATCTTGTTCCTTTTCTATAAGTTCTTTTTCTTTCTTCTTTATAGCCGCTTTTAATTCTAAGCACTCTGATTTAAGACTAGTTTCAGTGGATTGTTTTGATTGTAAAAGTTTTTCATTTTCCACTGATAATCTTGTTTCTCTACAGTAAGTAGCTCTGTCTCATGTTCAAAAAATAATTTCTCTTTTTCCAAAGATTTTCTTTTGGATTTTTCAACAGAGAGCTTCTGCTGTAGATTAATGAAATCATTTGTCAAAGCTGTTAAACTCCATAATGCAAAATGTAAAAAGTAATGAAAAACAATAAGTGATGAAGAACCAGAAGACCGATGAAGAGATCAAGGCAGAAAAGACTAAGTCTGGATCGATGGAAAGACTAACCAGAGCATCGATGGAAAGAGCAACCATCGAACCGATGGACCAAGTACAACCAGCGGATCGATGGATGATGCGATGGAAAGTGTATTCATAGATGCAACCGATAGACTAACAATTAGAAAGTTTTCTAAGTATTCATCCATGCATAAATCGAAGACTTAAAGATAATGATGAAAGCGCCACATCAATAATGACAGCTGGAGATGACAAATCAACAGCTGGAATTATAGTTTATCTTGTAAACAATGACTATCCATGTAAAAGATAAACATTATCTATTAGCTAGAATATTTGCTAGAAAATAGTAATAGTTAGTTATCTTAGTATTAGCTAACTAGTATAAATAGACGACTAGGTCTATTGTAAAATGCGCGCATACGTGAAAAGTTCTCTTTGTGTTTTACGTTTTATTCAATAAAGTAAAACCTTTGAAGCTCAAACTGTTCTTTAATATTCATATATTAATTTTGAGTCTTCTTAACTTTCTTCATAAAATCATTATAATTTGGTTATTCGTAACTAGATTATAAGTGTTATTGAGAGATCTGGGATCAACAATTGGTATCAAAGCCAACTGATTGATTACACAATCAAACGATCATACAAAACTCTCAATATTTCAATCTTCTCTCTCTTCAAAAAAAAAATTTCTTCTTCTTCAAATCTTTTCAATGGCCAACTGAAATTCTGCCTACAACGTTGGGTCTCTCACAAACCCACCAACTCTTCAACGTGAGGAGTATCCTCAATGGAAGATAAGAATGGTAATTTTTTTGAAGGGGATGGACAGAAATCTCCTACGATCCATACAGGAAGGTCCTTATATCCCTCAAACTCTTGTTCCAAGAGTTCCAGCAACAAGTACCACGGCTGAAATTCCATCTTACTACATGATGAAAGAGGAAAGAAATTGGGACGATGATGACAAAGAAAGAGTCGAGACCGACAGAAAGCCCAAGAGACTTATAATAATGGCCCTGCCCAAGAGACTTGATACATGCTCCACTGCAAAAGAACTATGGGATGAATTGGCTAGTCAAATGGAAGGAGGAGCAAAGACAAAGAAAAATCGTAGAGCACAATGTCTCAACGATTACACCAATTTCAAAGCACTCCCTGATGAAACCATACAAAACACCTATGACCGTTTCAACACAATGATAAATCAATGTCGTAGAAACGATATTATGAGAACCAAGGAAGAAAACAATGTTTTATT
>NC_037544.1:15258859-15261383 GCF_001531365.2 Cynara cardunculus var. scolymus | reverse complement strand
TGAATCTCACCACTTAAAGGCAATTATCTATTAGCCATCAATTCTCAATATCTAATGGTTATGCCAATAAGTGATACATTAACAAAGCCATATATTATCTAAGTATCTTAAACCAGAGCCTCTGGTTCTAAAGATCAGAGCCTCTGGCCATATAGAATGACTTAGATTTATTGGCAAAATTTTATCTTTGCAACCAAAACCCCTCTAGTTTTATTAGTAACCAGAGCCCCTCTGGTTCTAAAGGAAACCAGAGCTCTTCTGGTTCAAAGCAAATACTTGGTATTTCTTATCAAGTATTTTCTCTTCCAACCAGAGCCTCTGGTTCCAAAGACCAGAGCCTCTGGTTCCAACCTTTACTTGCTATTATGTTATTCTCTTTACAACCAGAGCCTCTGGTTCTAAAGACCAGAGCCTCTGGCTTAAGATTCTTTGAAAGCAAGTAAACTTTTTCCCTTTCATCTTCCTTATTATAATTATTTTTTAACAACCAGAGCCTCTGGTTCTAAAAACCAGAGCCTCTGGACACCATCCATCGCGTTTAAATCTTTCTTTTCCTTCCCCTTTGAAACCAGAGCCCCTCTGGTCCTTGCTCACTAAAAATCATTTATATGACTAAGTGTTTCCAAAGACCAGAACCTCTGGTTCCAAAGACCAGCGCCTCTAGTTACCATCCTTCTTGCATTATCTTGTTCTCAACCAAAGCCCCTCTTGTTCCAAAGACCAGAGCCCGTGGCTTTGATTTCTTCAATAGCAAGTCTTCATCACTTTATCTCCTACTTCTTTCTCTCATCCTTCACAACCAGAACCTCTGGTTCTAAAGACCAGCGCCTCTGGATTTCAAATCCTTTGCAACCAGCATACCTCTGGTCTCACGTTTCATTCCTTTTCTTTGCCCTTCACAACCAGAGCCTCTGGTTCTAANGCCTCTGGATTTCAAATCCTTTGCAACCAGCATACCTCTGGTCTCACGTTTCATTCCTTTTCTTTGCCCTTCACAACCAGAGCCTCTGGTTCTAAAGACCAGAGCCTCTGGATTTCAAAATGTAAACTCCTTATTATTTCTAGGGGAGTTTTTACTTTTCATTTCATTTCTCCATGCATCCTTTGAGGGGGAGCAAAAAGCTTACCTTTGTAAACTTGCATTTTCCGTCCAGAGCCTCTGGTTCTATTATCTAATGCCTCTGGTTTTATAAAATGCTACATATGATTATAATACCAGACCTCCTCTGGTTTTATAAACATGGATTGCTACATTTCAAAAGAGTCTCTGGTTTGTCAACCAAATTCTCTATATCAAGCAAATCCAACATTACTACTTGTCTTCTTTGACATTAAAACCAGAACTCCTCTGGTTTTCCACCCACTTTATCATGCTTAACCAGAGCTCCTCTGGTTAACCACTCCTTTTGGTATGGATAACCAGAACTCCTCTGGTTCCATGCAAATCTTTTAAAAAAAACTCATATTAATTGAAATAAATTTTTAGATTATACAAAATTACAGCTTTTGTGACTAAAAGCTATACAACAAGAGTTTTTAGAAGACCAAAACTTCGTAATAAGTATTAATCTTACAATTAGATGAGATTTTAATTTTTTTTGGGGAAACGTCTACTTCAAGCTATTTGGAATGAATCCTCATTTCAAATCCTTTATGACGTCACTGAAACCACGCGCCTGACACAAAACAGGTTGTCTCCTTTTTTGCCGCTTCATTCCTTTTCCCTCTCAAACCCCAGTGTGACACGTGTCCATATTCATTTATGGTACGTACTATCAAGACGGCTCACGTTCCTCCAATCCCATCATACAATACCCAACCGCCACTTTCTCATGATTATTATATTATAATAATCAAAGAAACGTTTCCCTTCCCTCTCACACCCCACCCATCTCCACTATATATACTCATCTTCCCCACCATTACTATCTTTACGCCTTCATAACCTGCAAACCTCTTTCTGACGAACACATACTAACCTGCAAACTTCCATAGCAATGGCATCCTCCGCTTCCCACGAATCTGACAACAACGATAGCCGCCTTCAATCCACGGGAGCAGACAGTAGGACTATCGTCTTCATCCCTATGAAACCCAATAATCACCAGATCGACCTTACAAACACACTCTTTGACGACAGGTATGGGATAATAATTGAATTCTTCAAAAACTGCATTCTCCTCTCTGCTCTCACTTTGGTAAATCTAAAAGTTCCTGTCAAATACATTCAACAATACTGGCAAAACTATGAATTTGATTATGCCAGTCACGGTATAATGGGCGATATTGACGCACCAAACGACATGCTTTGCGCCGTCAAAATTTCACGAGCAAAGATCTCCAAGGTGTTATGCATTCCAACAAGAAGAGAGCTCGAAATCAACCAATATGACGAGCTACCAACCTCCGAGGATATTCTACGATTTGTAAGGATGTTAGGCTACAACAAAGAGATTCGAAACATCTCAGATTTCAAAAGACAATTCCTCCCACCAATGTGGAATTTGTTCTTTTCCATTCTGAA
>NC_037544.1:15255991-15258004 GCF_001531365.2 Cynara cardunculus var. scolymus | reverse complement strand
AGCCCCTTCGCCTCAGGGCTCGCCACAACCCCCCCCCCCACACACACACAGAAGCATTCGTTGCTTCTGATGTTGAACCCATAGATCGTTCAGAACGATCTTCGTTTCGTGCACCCCTTCCCTCGATATTTGATCTATCGAAGGGAACACACATTCGATTCACTTACTCAGCCTCTGAAGTTGAGGAAGAGGAAGAGAATGTCCTAACATCACGAGATAGCTCTTCTCTTGAAGGCTATCAAGGACATGATGGAAGTCCTTCAAGGCCTACCTTCACACCAGGCCCAGAAGGCGCCTCAGGAACAGAGGCCCAACCTGCAGCATCTGTTGTTGTAGGGATTACCCAACTAGCAGATCTAGTCACTAAGGCTGAGTTCCAAGCCTATGTTGACAAAGTGATGCAGTCCTTGGATGACCTTAAACTCCGAATATAAGAGCTGGTGGATAAACAACCCTCACCCGATACCTCTGACCTCCACCAATCCCTTGCCATTCTTCAACGCCATCTAAACCAGATCGATACCCAAACCCAAACCAACTCTTCCCGCCTCCAAATTCTCCAACAAACCATCACCTAACACCATAACACCATTTCATCCCTAGCCACCCAACGCAACCAAGTCCTTCTCCAATCCCTTGCCACCCTCACGGCTCAGGCAATTGAGACCGATGAAAACCTCACCTACATCATTTCCCAACTACAAACCATCACTCACCATCTTCATCAACTACCATCCTCCATCATTTCTCATATTCCCAAACCTTCTCAACCTTTCACCTCCTCAATCGATGAACCCTTACCATCCTCACCCACCAAATAACAACCATCCAAGACACTCTCACCCAACTACCTGCTGCAATCCTCACCCAAATACCTCAACCCACCCCTCAACCACCTCCTCCCTCTGCAGGCCCCTCATTCGATGAAGCCTTCTCTTCCTTCATTGCAGAGGTGAAAGATCTAATCGCCAACCTTCCTATTCCCCCACCAACTTCCACCTCCACCATTCCATCACAACCTACAACCTCCACCTCCACTGCGGCCTTTGCTACAAAGGCAGACCTACAGGCACTATCAAGGGCGCTGGTCTCCTCTTTCAACGAGATCAGCGCAAAGTTTGTTCATCGAGCCATCCAACCAACAAGGGCTCTCACTAAAACGATGGTCGATGAACAACGACAAACATCAACTCTCCTTCGATCAATGAAGGAGACCACCAGACAGACAGCCCTGAGGGAGTATCTTATATCCCTCAGGAAGAACAAGAAGAAGAAGAGGTCCCATGCCTCATGCTCGAGCAGCCGACCGCAGAAACGAAGACGACACGATGACCAAGACCCCGATGATTAAGGCCTTGGCCCTCGTGAGGGGGAGACAACGTCGGTTGTACATGCAACACAATCCATTGCACCACAACCATCATCCACTCAACCATAACCCCCAACCGATCCCATCGAGTTGAGCTCTTCAACCGATAAAGAACCCACTACTCCACCAACACAAACAAACCTACCCTTAACCCCTTCACCAACACCTCGCCCATCCCAACCATTCATCATCTCCACATCACCAGAACCTACAAACCAACCTACTTCACCCACATTACCAGAACCCAGAAACCAACCTACTTCACCCACACAATCAGAGCCCACAACAACCCAACAACCAGAACCTATAACTACCCTTCCTTCATCACCTCAACAACCAAAAGAAACCCATGAACCTGAAACCACTCAAACAACCAAAACACCCTTGGTGCAAGCGGATATTCCCTCTTCCTTGGGGCATCCTCCACAGAGCCTAGTGGACGAAATAATTCAGAACATGGAGTCAATGAGGAGAAGACCTCAAGTGCCTACCAGGGAGCCAGTAATGATGGAAAATATCCATCAATATATGTATCAAGATAGAGAAGAAAGCCTGTCAACCAATCTGCCAATCCTATCACCAGAGTCGATGAATCTTTTGCATCATCGTTTCGTAAGACAGACTACTCAAGATCCTCGAGCTGT
>NC_037544.1:15239474-15255958 GCF_001531365.2 Cynara cardunculus var. scolymus | reverse complement strand
GACCTTATCAACCTCAATCCATATGACTTGATAGAGTTATATGGTTACACGGCTCAGTGGCAAGATCATGGTATAAGATTCGGTATGGCCAACAGAGCTATTGTAAAAACAATGGAATCCCTGGTAAACCTTAGAGCCAAAAGCTATTTTGAGATTGCTTTAAGGTTAGGCATTGAGAGATTGTCTTGCGGTCCACCAGATGAAGATTTCCAGGGCCTGCAGAAGATACGCTCTGCTTCAGTCTTGACTCAACCTGAACTCGGACTTGTTTACAAGAATGAGCTTGGGGTTAAAAAGTTCTTTAGAATATCTGAAGCCTTCAAGTATTCAACAAAAACACTTGAATGGTTTCAGAAAAATACTAGAGACAGACTGGGTAGAAGCCACGTGCCAAGGGAAGAGGGAAACCATCTCATTCAAGAAATCTCAACGGTGATAGCATACAAAAGATTACTCTTGCGTTTTAGAGAAATATACTCGGGTAATCCTTGAAGAGATGGATTTTTTTGTTTTATTTTGCCTTGATGTACATTTGCTTCCAATCTTGTACAGAAAATTCATCATCCAATGAAAAATTTGGAATTTGATGTTTTTCTTATAGATTAGTGTATGTTCTTCATATGTGATTAGATTAGACTTTGTTATTTCATTACTTAGGGGGAGATTGTTAAACTCCATAATGCAAAATGTAAAAAGTAATGAAAAACAATAAGTGATGAAGAACCAGAAGACCGATGAATAGATCAAGGCAGAAAAGACTAAGTCTGGATCGATAGAAAGACTAACCAGAGCATCGATGAAAAGAGCAACCATCGAATCGATGGACCAAGTACAACCAGCGGATCGATGGATGATGCGATGGAAAGTGTATTCATTGATGCAACGGACAGACTAACACTTAGAAAGTTTTCTAAGTATTCATCCATGCATACATCGAAGACTTAAAGATAAGGATGAAAGCGCCACATCAATAATGACAGCTGGAGATGACAAATCAACAGCTGGAATTATAGTTTATCTTGTAAACAATGACTATCCATGTAAAAGATAAACATTATCTATTAGCTAGAATATTTGCTAGAAAATAGTAATAGTTAGTTATCTTAGTATTAGCTAACTAGTATAAATAGACGACTAGGTCTATTGTAAAATGCGCGCATACGTGAAAAGTTCTCTTTGTGTTTTACATTTTATTCAATAAAGTAAAACCTTTGAAGCTCAAACTGTTCTTTATATTCATATATTAATTTTGAGTCTTCTTAACTTTCTTCATAAAATCATTATAATTTGGTTATTCATAACTAGATTATAAGTGTTATTGAGAGATCTGGGATCAACAAAAGCAGAGATACTTTCTTCCAGGTCAAAATGAGAATAGCCAGAGATGGAACATACCTGGGAGTTAGAGTCAGATCCAAACTCTTCTCTGTCATTCTCGACAGCCATCCCACAGAAATTTGCTTGATCTTCTTCTTCTTCAGACGAGGAGTCAGAGACCCAGTTCTCCTGTTCATCCATGAGGCTTCTTTGTGATCGATTGTATTTGTACTTGTTTTTATAGTACAGTTCATATTTCACCAAAGGGCCTCTGCACTCTTTGGAGTAGTGCCCCATCTTGCCACATCTGAAACATCGAACACCTTGCTTCTTCTAGTCCGATGGCCCTTCCTCCTTGTTTAAGACAGAGGGAGGGTTCCTTCCTTTGAAAGTTCTGCCTCTACTTCGATCGTTCTGTCTTCCTTGCTTATCGAAGATCTACTTTCCAAACTTCCTTTGGAATTCCTTGGTGATCAGGGCTAAGGATTGTGCAAAGGCACTTATATCATCGTCTTCAGAGCTAGAAGGTTTGTCTTCTTCATCACTCTCTATGATGAGAGCCTTCTTTCCTTTCCTCTTTTTCTTTTTGGATCTATGCTCTCTATGTGGCTGGCCAGATCCTGTCTCTTTTGAATCAGAGACAAGATCCATAGGTCCACCTAGAGCGACCTTGGCTTTCTGCACCTCTTGTTCTTGAGCTTGCAGAGTCCCGTAAACGTCGTGCAATGTTCATTGCTTTAAATCTTGATTCGCCTGGAGAGACATCGTCAGGTTTCCCCATTATGCATTCAACCTCTTCAAGAAGAGTATGTTGTTCCCCTCTTATGTTCTGATCACGTCACATGTGCGACACTTGTTGATCAGTGTGTTGAACCTGTGATAAGTCTGTTATAGAGACTCATCGGGAAGCGCCTAGAAGCTGTTGTACTCGTTCAAGCATTGAGCACGACGATTCTTCTTAATCTTTATACCTCTTTCCAACTGGTTTGCCAGTTGATCCCACAAATCCTTGGTAGAGTCACACGCATGAAGAGATTGAAAAATCTCATTGGGAAGTTCCATGATCAAAAGCCTGATGGCTTTTTGATCCACTTCCACTCTGCGTTTGTCTTCATCGCTCAAGTCACGATGAAGTTTGGGTACTCGCCTGGCAGGTACCTCAACCGTGTCACCAGTAGCAGGAATATGAGGAATGATGGTTGTAGGGACATATGGGCCATTTAAAATTGACTCGTAAAGTTCGAGGTCTAGACCCTCATAAAAGTTTAACATCTGAATCTTCCATTGGGGATATTCTTCCCTAATGAGAGTCGGAGGTTTAGTCAAAGAACCGGCACTATACATGGAGTTCCATGATTGAGACGACATTTTAGATTAAAAAATATGAGAAGAAGATTTGACGAGAAAGATGATCGACAAAAAAAATTCCAGATTACGTGAAAGCAAACGTTTTAAAAACGGAGAAAAATAGGAATGAAAATCCTTTCAAAACGAATAATCAAAAAGAATTAAGAGTAGAATCCAGTCGGATATCGATCGACTAATCAATGAATTTGATTAGCAGGCTCTGATACCAATTGTTGAAACCCAGATACTCTTAATTTATAGAAACATAAATTATGAATGATAAGAATGAAAACAAACAATGTACCACGAATGATTAATCAAAATATTCAACGTAAATATTAACAATGAAGAAACTTGAATATGTCGAATGCTTTTATTAATGAACGTAAAGAACAATCAACAATTGTAATCTGACAATAATTTGGTATAGTATAAGTCGGCTCACTCTGGTAATTTCAACTTGAGGAGGAAGCCTCCTAATATACGCCAATGTCTAACAACTATGCTATAAAATAGGCTTGAAACTCTGAGCTGACTAGTATGCATCCTTATCTTTGACTTCCCTTGAAAAGCGGAGCAAACTTAGTCAAGCCGCCTCAAATATGTTAGACGCTTGCGAGAATGTCTGGGATAACACACGCGTTCCATGGAGAAAGTGACTAGAAGCTTTGCTTGTAACATACAAAAGCTCTGCATGTACTATGCAGAGGCTCTGGGTCTTGGAGTTTTAACTTTGTGTCAAGCGTTTATGCTTTTTGGCGCACAAGGCTTGATCGGCCACGCGGATAGAGCGTGGGCTCTGTATGAATGGAACCTTCAATTTTGAGTAAGAGCTCTAGTTCTTGATCTTCTGCATGAGAGCTCTTAGTCCAGACCGCTTCAATAGACTAAGTCCTATTTGACTAGAGTAAGAGACTTCTTACTTACACTTTCATAGGTTGGGGTCTAACAGACTATCCCTATCAGAAATAATTGATAGAGGAACACCATGACATGTTACTACCTCATCAATATACAGTTTTGCCAATCTCTCCATTGCATAAGATTCTTTCATTGGTAAGAAATGTGCAGATTTGGATGACCGATCTACAATCACCCATATAGTATCATAACGTTTTGATGTCCTTGGCAGTTTGGTTATGAAATCCATAGTGATGTGATCCCATTTCCAAACTGGAATTTCTAAAGATTGCATCTTACCATATGGACGTTGGTGTTCTATCTTCACCTGGAGACATGTCAGACATTGTTCAACATGTTTAGCTATWTCCTTCTTCATACCTGGCCACCAATAGTGTTGCTTCAGATCCCGATACATTTTATTTGTACCCGGAGGAATTGCAAAACGTGATTTGTGAGCCTCATATAAGATACGTTTCCTAAGATCACCATAACACGGTACCCAAATTCTGTTCTGGAAACTCCAAAATTCTCTGCCATCCTTTACCAGTTCAAACAGTAATCCACCCAATCTTTCTTGTTTAATTTTGTGAGTCCTCTAACAATGATCAATCTTCATAAAACTTCACAATCATGGTAGATCTAAGATATATCTTCAAGAACACAAGAGATGATATTTGAGAGAGAAAGTCAACATTCAAAGCTTTGGTCAAACTTCACTTTACGTAATAGAATTTTACAATAAGTTCTCCCTCTAAATTTACAAAGACACCATCCTATTTATAGGGTCAAACTACTAAACAAGGTCAGAGTCAAACCTATCTAAGAAAAGTCAAACACGATGACTTTTCTACAATTATAGACAAAATTTAACTTTCAAGACGAATACAATTTCACATAGAATTTCATTCCTAACATTCTCCCCCTTTGTATTCAGACTTGAAAGAAATTCTGCACTTTGAGTCCTGTTTGAACTTTGAAGCTTTAAGCACATTATGTCTTCTTCAAAAGAATTATTCAACATGAAATCTTAAAGCAATCAACTGTTGAGAAAGATCTTCTAGCATTCTCCCCCTCGAATGTAGAACAGCAATGATCTTCTCTTTTGACAATGTAGAACAATAATCATTTGAAACAATGTACAAGATGTGATCTTCAAAGAATCTTCAAACAACAAATCCCAAACTTTTCTTTGGTAAACTTTTGAAACATTGATCTTTTCATTCAAAAACTCTCAGTCATTGTAGCACATGAATAATCTTTTGTAATCATCTCTAGTCGCACTTCTTTTGAGTCTTTTGCCAAATTCGAAGTTACCCCCCCTTGATCTTTACATCAAAATCCCTTTAAAATGTTCGGAAATGAATATTTCATTCATTATTACACACTCCCCCTTATGATGAAATGAGAATCATTCCATCATACACAAGAATGAATGAAATTTTCCACGTAAGCCTTCAAATCATGAAAATGTAAGTAGATMTTTGCAAATCTACTTGTTTAATCTTTTCAGATTAAGGGAATGGGAAGGTAACATCCAATTTCAACGAATGAAATTGTTTTCAATCTTTTAAAAAAGATTGGCCTGTGAGTATAACAGATATACTCAGTACAACGGATGTACTGTATATATGAGACTTTTTTAGGCTCATCTCACCAGGTCTTCCATTCAATCATCGATAGCTTAAGAAAAGCATATCTATGAATGTTTTGGCAAAATAACGTATAAAATGCTAAATCTGTGTAGTGAAGTAAGATAAAACAACATATGCTTCTGTTTAGGCTCAAAAAGATAAATCGTATGGACTACACAAATTTATCAGACTCAATATGTGATCAAAAAGACCTGAAGGGGGGACATATATCCTTCTGATTCAATATCAACTTTCTCCAAATGAGAAATTGATAGATGATGAGCTGCGTGCCCCAAGTGTTATTGAAACACTTATCTGTTAAGAGATAAATGAGTAGCTGGTGGGGTTGTGAGAAGAATTGGCCTGAGCTTTGCCTTTTTCAATATTAGTCTCCAAAAAATCGAGAACTAATAAATTATGTGATATGCCCGGATTTTAGAAGTTTAGAACAGGATTCTCATTTTCTTTTAATCCTGACACAACTCTCGTCAATTCTTTTAGCTCACAACAACTACCTCTCTCTTTTTCATTTTAGTCTCAGCACACAAACCCTTTTGTATTTAAGCTTACTCAGATATGGTTGTCCTCTTGGGTAAGTCTGTCGGTTTTGATATTCCATAGAGGTATTTCTGATAAGCACTCAGTCCCTCCTAAAATAGTATGCTCAGTTGATCACAATGGTTGATCAAAATATTATTTCTTTAAAGTACAATGATCAGATAAAAAAATTGATCAAAAAATTTGGCTTTAAGCACAATTAACGAAAGAATGATACGACAACAATCCGATTATTCGATATGTGAGAAAAATGAATGAAGATCTGTAAGAACGAGTTTACAGATTTTGATAAAAAAAATGTATATCAGTTAAAGAAAAAAATATCAGAAAAACAATATTTGAATACAAACGAGTGTATTATCACCGAAAAAGATTTTCGTACAAGAGACGTGATAATAACAGTTTGAAGAATAGCTGAAACAGGTATTGGAGTTATGTACGAAAAGAAATTACACAAGTAAAATCTCAGGAAATACCTGTTCAGAAAATATACTCGTTTTCCAGAAACAACTTATTTATCAAAAAAAAACTTTTATTAAAAAACTTCTAGAGACTCCCCCTAGAAAGTTGATTATAGAAATGATTCAGTTAAGCTCAAAAAATTAAAAAATTTGAAGAAAACATTTTAAGTACGAGTTCTAAACTGAGTGTTTAGAAACCACACTCGGTAAAGCACGGGTCCTGAACTGAAATGTTCAGAAGCCTCGTTTGGAATAAATTACAACTCCCCCTGCATTGGTGTATCACTGAAATGATATTCTGATCATCACAAAATTGATACACCTGCAAAACCAGATTAAGTAGATTTTGGTACCCAAACGAACTTGGGTCCTATTTTGTTAGTATCGGGTTGGGGTATGTTGTAATTTCCAAACCATTTATTTCTATATGATGTATTCTTTTTAGCACTTTGAACAGGATGATTAGTAATAGAATATGATCCATACCAACTATTATAATCATACCTGTTCTTACCTTTCCAGTCCTTCTGATCTCTGTTGTCTGTACTCCATCTGTTGGATGTCTTCTTGTTTACAAAATCTGTTGATTTGCATGTGAAGCACATGATTCTTCTCTTGCTAAGATGAATCAAATCAGAAGTAGATCTCACAAAGCAAGGAAGATTGTTAGTAACAATATAGTTCTGAGATAAAACAGATTCAGACTTATTGACCCAAATGCTTTTAACCTTTTGGGTGCGTTTGGTGCGCAGACAGGATTGGACAGGACAGGACAGGACGGGACAGGACAGGACAGGACAGCTGTTCAGCGTTTGGTAAGACAGGACAGGACAKGATAGAACTGGTTAAAATGACCAATTTACCCCCAGTGAGCTGTTTAGTGTTTTTTCACTACGAAATGCATTCTTGTAACACTGGTCCTACAACCACTATAGCCCTAATAATTCAACAACAACAACATTCAACAATCATAATCAATGTAAACTCTCGAAATAAATCATAATACTTCATTAAAATCCCTAATAAGTACTTCAATTAATCAAGTTGTTGGCGAAATCGAGTACGAAACCACCATCAAAATATAATTCCTTAMTTGCATGAAATAAGAAGAAAGATATTTGAAGAGTTCCTTCAAATTCATGATGTAGTTGCTGTAAGAAGCAGCGGCGGCGGCCATCGGAGAAGCAGCGGCGGCGGCCATCGGGAGAAGCAGCGGTGGCGGCCATCGGAGAAGCAGCGGCGGCGGCCATCGGAGAAGCAGCGGCGGCGGCCATCGGGAGAAGCAGCGGTGGCGGCCATCGGAGAAGCAGCGGCGGCGGCCATAGGACAATTGTGTTCTGTCCTGTCCTGTCCCACCCTGTCCAACGTACCAAACGCACCCTTTAAGAATAATTGGGTGATCCAATGACATACCCTTGATAATACTGATTAAAACGAAAATAGTTCTTAGAAACAATAGATTTAGGACTACTTGAATAACTTTTCGATTTGGAACAATCATAAAAATTAGTTTTACACTATGATTGAGAACCAGTTGGGCTTTTAGCACACGAAAAGTCTTTGACGTTTTGTAAAAGCTGGTCTCTTTCAACAACAACTAAATCATATTTCTTTTTCAGTTCAGTTCTCATGTTCAATTCAGTTTCAAGGTCTGTCTTTAGATCAGACAATTTCTTTGCAGTATCCAAAAACTTACCTTCTAATTCCTTCTTTGACTTTTCAAAAAATCTCTGTTCTTTCTCAAATTTCTTTCTCTCTTCGTCTGAACTTCCCTTCTCATTTTCTGAAGCAATGTCAAGCCRTWTCTTTTTCTCTGTAAGCTCTTTGGCAATTGCAGCATGTTTCTTGACAGTGTTTTTCTTTTCAAGAACAAATACTCTCTTCTCTTCATCTGAAGCTTTTTGCTTTTGTTCAGCTTCTTTCTTTTCTTTATCAACCTTGGCTCGTTCCAAGATGATAAGTTGTTCARAATCTGAAATTTGATTTAAAAAAAATTTAGCATTCAGCTCAAGAGAATTAATCTTATTTTCATAAGATTCACGTTCAGTACAAAATCTTTTCTCAATCTTTATAATCTTTTTCTTTTCTTTCTCTAGAACTTTCCTTTCAACATTCAAATCCTTCTCCACTTTCAAAACCTTTTCTTTCTCTAAGTTCAAAAGCTTTATTAGCTTAATCAGATCAGTCTCAAACTTATGAAAATTGATAGTTAAGTCTTCTGTCTCTGTATTATTCCTTGGAGTGTTTTTCTCAATCGAAAGTGCACTTTTAACCTCTTTGAGTTTATTGAAAATATCTTTATTATCTTTACTCCAAATCTTCAAATCCTCATCATAATCTTTTCTTACAGAGCTGAGAGTGTTCTCGAGTTTTTTAATTTTATACTCAAATTCCTTCTCGATTCTTTCACATTCTTCTTTAAGATCTTTCTTTAAATCTTTGATAAATTCCAGATTAGAGTGATTCTCATAGAACTTTTTTTATGTATTTATCTTTATAATCCACTATGTTCTTTTCCAACTCAACAATCCTCTCTCTCAACTTTTTGTCCTCTCTCTCATATGAAACTGCCATTTTAAAAATAGATTGATCAGTTATAGGATCTATGCAGTAAAATCGGTAAAAGAAATCAGGAACAATTAAGCTCAAAAAGAAAAACACAAAAAAACTGATGAGAACTTAGAAAAACGATGAAAAACTGTCAAAAATCAATAACAACAGTCAAAACTGTTGAAAACAGTTAAAAAACTGTTAAAAATAGTCAAAGACATTTAAGACTGATTAGAACAATTTATGCGACGCAGAATAGTTCAAAACTTTCTCAAACAGTTAAAAAAACAAAAAAATAAAAACAGATAAACGAAATGATCCAAATATTACAATCTAAACAAAAATAAAACTCAAAATCCAGAAACACAACAAACCCAATTACAAGATAAGATATACAAGTGTCTAAGATGTTCTAATTCACAACAAAATGAGATAGCACCAAGAATCCCACTTCTGTTAACAACCAAAGCTTGTGCTACTGCTGCATTCACCAAGGACAGCTCTTTGAAAATCAGAACTCTTGGAAATCAAATAGCACTTGCAAGCAGAAATCTTGGAAATCAGTACTGTTGAACTTGATGCAGTTCTTGGCAGTCCTGTCTCTTCTACCAACTTGGACAAAACCAAACTTCCAAACAGTTTGCTGCAAAAAGGCTTTCAATCTTGTGAAATGAACAGACCTGCAGAAAAGATAGATTTAATACAAAGAAATTTTACAAACCAAAATTGAAAATTGGGCAATCACAGCTTGTCAATCATCCACACATATGTGTTTCATTCAATGATGCAGGCATGAGAGTTTTAGCAAACTCAATGATAAAATGAAACTAAAACGAATATAGTTGCTAAATCAAAGGAACAGTGACTATTATGAATGAGCTGTTGTTTTCTTGTTGGCTTTCAAATGATTCAACAGATGCTTATCAAAATAACAACTTGAACCTCATCATTTTAGCCATGCACACAGTCTGCTGTGGATTTCCTTTGTATCTGACATCTACTGTCACATTGACCAGATTTACACAAAAGGCTACAAAGCTTCTCTTCTGACTAATGCTGCATTATCATCTAAGATCAACACTAGCAGCAGCAGCAGCAAAAACAGATTGCAGAATTGGAAAACTCCTCAGCAAAGATCAACACAAGCAGGTTCTGTAAACCTTCATGAATTACAAATTAGTAATGTTAGGAAGTCTGTAAATCACAGCTTAATTATATGGCATATCCACCTGCAGCTGGTTGTTCTTTCCCGTGTCTTCTTTTTACCATCAGCACCTTCTATCTTTGCTTTTAGCTTTTCATTCACATCAATTTCTTCAAGATCATATTTATCATCATTTGGTTCTCATCAAGAAGAGAAATCAGATGCATCAGAAGAAACAACACCACTAGCAAAAACAAACACAGAACTTAGATGCGATGACACAATTTCAAACCACTAGTGAATCTGCAGTCCTGCACCTTGGCCGATGAAAGACTCAATACAGCTAAATCAATACCTCGAATCAACCAGGGATGAATGTTGATTCGTATACACAGTGCAGTTCACTTGAACGATTTATGAATCCTCTTAAATCACACACTTGGATAACCCTTGAAATCAATAAAACTGTATGCGATTTAGCAAAACTAGTGTCAAGAAACAGTGAGCGATTAAGAATCCGGATGAGATGGATTTAACGATTTAATAAACCGGATACCTAGGTGCACAAACTGTTAAGTCCTAAATCGCTCAACTCTCTCGCTTAAATCGCTCACAAATCAATCAAAGAGCCAATCGATTTACCTATCCGGTCACTTATCCGGTCAAGAGTTGTACGAATCCGAACACTTATCCGGTCAAGAGTTGATCGAATCCGGACACTTGTGCGATGAAGTCTCCGATTTAAAAGAATCTGCTCAAGCCTTGAGAGATGAAAACCTTAAATCAATCAAGACATCTGCGATTTACCGTGTGATTAAGGTTGAAATCGATGAACCTTGTGATTTAGAGACTGAATATTGAGACTCTTGAGCGAAGAAGATGAAGCTGGGTATTTGATCGATTTAGCAGTCTGCTTGATTTGAGTGATATATTCCTCTTGGGCTTGCCTAATCCTGATGGGCTTTAAGATTTAGACCCAAAAACATAAAAAACAAAAGAAAGTTTTAACAAAATAGATCAAAAACACTGGATTTAAAAAAATTAAGAACACATAAAAAAAATTTAAAACACAAAATTCACCAAAAACTTGAAATCAGAAGATCAAAATGTAAATCTTTGTGTAAAACAAAGATTCACAACAAGATTACGCACAAAATGATCCTGTTTTTAACACGAAAACACATAATTTTCCAAAAATTTCGGATCAAACTTAAAGAAAAACAAGAACACGAAGAACAAAAAAAAAATTCAGAAAATAATCTTTGAAAATTTCTTCAAAATCTGATTTCTTTCAACTGATTTTGTGCAATCCAGCTCTGATACCAATTGTGAGTCCTCTAACAATGATCAATCTTCATAAAACTTCATAATCATAGCAGATCTAAGATATATCTTCAAGAACACAAGAGATGATATTTGAGAGAGAAAATCAACATTCAAAGCTTTGGTCAAACTTCACTTTACGTAATAGAATTTTACAATAAGCTCTCTTCCTCTAAATTTACAAAGACATTCCCTATTTATAGGGTCAAACTTCTAGACAAAGTCAAAATCAAACCTATCTAAGAAAAGTCAAACACGATGACTTTTCTATAATTATAGACAATATTTAACTTTCAAGACGAATACAATTTTACATATAATTTCATTCCTAACAAATTTTATCCTTCTTCATAGCTTCATGTTGGAATTCTTGCAATTCTTTTTGGATACTTGGTAGTAACTCGACTCGTAAAGCTATAGCCTTGATAGTCCCACTTTTCCCTTGTTGGCTTAAAGCATCAACCACTACATTTGTCTTTCTTGGATGATACAAAATTTCACAATTATAATCACTAACCAATTCCAACCATCGTCTCTGGCACATATTCAGATCTTTCTGATGGAACAGATGTACTAAGCTCTTATGATCTGTGAAAATTTGACATTTCGTTACATATAAGTAGTGCCTCCATAACTTTAAAGCGAACACTATAGTTGCTAATTCCATATCATGAGTAGGATATGTCTTTCATGATCTTTTAATTGCCTTGAAGCATAAGCAATCACCTTTCCATGTTACATCAGTACACAACCCAAACCCATCTTCGATGCGTCACTATATACCACAAAATTTTCCATTCCATCTGGCAATGATAGAATTGGTGCACTGCGTAATTTATCCTTTAACATCTGAAAGGTCTGAGCTTGTGCTTCTTCCCACTCATACTTTACATTCTTCTTTGTCAATTTCGTTAATGGAGTAGCTATACGAGAGAAATCTTGTATAAACTTGCGATAATACCCAGCCAATCCAAGAAAACTTCTGATTTCAGTTAGGGTCTTTGGTGCTTCCCACTTTTCAATGGCTTCAATCTTAAGAGGATCCACTTTAATGCCTTCTTTCGAAATAACATGCCCCAAAAACTGAACCTCTCGCAGCCAAAATTCACACTTTGACATCTTTGCATACAATCTTTCTTGTTTCAGCAATTCCAGGAGTTATTTCAAATGATGAGCATGCTCTTCTTCCGACCGAGAATATGTCAAAATATCATCAATGAAGAAATCATAAATTTATCAAGATAAGGGGGACATACTATATTCATCATATCCATAAAGGCTACAGGTGCATTTGTGAGTCCAAATGGCATAACCTGAAATTCCTAATGACCGTAACGTGTACGGAATGTCGTTTTCGACACATCTTCATTCCGAATCTTTAATTGATGCTAACTGGATCGTAAATCAATTTTCGAAAAATAAGTAGTCCCAACCAATTGATCAAACAAATCATCAATTCTTGGAAGATGATGCTTATTTTTTATTGTTAATTTATTCAGCTCCCGGTAATCAATGCACATTCTCATTGACCCATCCTTCTTCTTCACAAATAGCACTGGCGCACCCCATGGAGAAGAACTTCGTCGGATAAAACCTTTATCCAGCAATTCTTTCAATTGTGACATTAACTCTTTTAATTCAAAAGGAGCTAATCTATATGGTGCACGTGCAATTGGTGCTGCTCCAGGAAGTAATTCAATCCGAAATTCTATCGATTGATCCGGAGGTAGACTTATCAAGTCTTCTGGAAATACTTCTGGAAATACTTCTGGAAATACTTCTGGAAATTCTCTTACAACTAGGATATCCTCCATCTATTCCTTTTCTTTCTTTATGTCAATGGCGTAGACAAGAAAACTAGCACATCCCTTATGTACATACTTCCGAGCCTTTAAAACCGAGATAAGGTTGGAGTAACGATCTCGTCAGTCCCCATAAATTATAACCTTTCCTTTTTCCGGTAAGTCTATATGGATTATCTTTTCGTCACAGATTATGTTAACTTGATTTTTAGCTAACCAATCCATGTCTATAATTATATAAAACTCTCTTAAAGGCAAAACAAATAATTGTATAGGCACCTCACACCCTTCTATACTTAAAGAACATTCACCTATCATTTCCTTAACCGAAACTTCACTATCATTTGCTGTCTCCACAATTAAATCCTCATCA
Organism: Cynara cardunculus var. scolymus; assembly: GCF_001531365.2. Classification (NCBI taxonomy): domain Eukaryota; kingdom Viridiplantae; phylum Streptophyta; class Magnoliopsida; order Asterales; family Asteraceae; genus Cynara; species Cynara cardunculus. The sequence goes on along the minus strand of NC_037544.1, from coordinate 15,242,549 downwards.
ATGCTTTAGATTCTAAATGTGCGCAATTAACAAACGACGGCGATACAAAAGAACGATTTGCACTAGAGTCAAATAAAACTTTGGCACATACTTAATTAACAAGGAATGTACATGTCACCACTTCAGGGTGTTCTTCTGCTTCGCCTCTCGTCATCTGAAAGACTCGTCCTTTAGCAATTGGCTCACCATGTCTCATTTCTCCATGACCACTTGGAGTATTACGATTAACTGCTGACCCACGACCAATTAGAACATAACCAGATCCTCGGCCCCCAGAGTATCCAGATCATCGGCCTCCAGCAAATCCAGACCCTCGTCCCTTAGCTTGTGCACAATCGGCGTTCACATGCTGAGAGGAATTGCAGGTAAAACATCTTCGCACCATTCGGCAGTCTCAAGCTATATGTTCCGGTTCCTGACATTTAAAGCATACCCGCGACTCGGTATTACAGTTTCCTTGATGTATTTTATGGCATCGTGTACACGTCCTATCAGTAAATCTTGGGACTGGCCGATTCATATTTTCCACGAACCTTGGTTTACAAAAATCTGTCATTATAGTTTCTCCTTTTCTTTTATCCCCAACCTCTTCTTGTAGTTGACGATTGATATCCTGTTCCAGTATTTCGGAAGCATCAACTGCTTCTTGAAATGTCATTGGATTTCTGGATATTACATACTTTCGGAGATTGGACTCCAAACCCCAAATGTACTTTCTTACTTTACTATTTTAAGATATAATGTAGGCTTCAGCAAACCGAGATTGTTCCATGAAGACTTTCGTATACTAATGAACTGACATGTTTCCTTGTTCCAAACGAAGGAAATCATCTTCTAACTTTCGTACTGCTGCTTCAGGACAATATTGCATCTTAAATTTTATCACGAATTCCTCCCATAACATGGTTTTAAGAATATTTGGATCTAAACTTGACAAAATCTCCCACCAGTATAAAGCACTTGACCTCAGATGGGATACGGCAAACATAACCTTATCTTCCTCTGCGCTTGTACTGATTTGCAGACTTAGTTCAACTTCCTTAAGCCAACACATGGCTTTGACAGGGTCATGTTCACCAGAGAATTTATGAGGTTTACAAGCAAGAAACATTTTAATATCTTCTCCCTTATGAACTGAGGATGAAGTAAGGGGCACAGATGTATCTGTTGCTGGTGTATTAGCTCCGGCTTCTTCTTGATAGTCAGGATCCCTTATTATTTATGGGTTATTTTGTGCCGAATGTCCCAACAAATTTACCAAACTTTCTTGAAATTTCCCCAATTTAGCAGCTAGCATTTCCTGAGTAATAAAACCAGGATCAGGAACATTATGTCCACCCCTTGCTCTACCTCTTCCACAGCCGGACATTGAACTTTCTTGTGCTGATAATTCCTGTTCCATACGAGTTTTGTTGTTGAGTATTTTTCCGTCTTCCTCGACCCCTGCTTCGACTTCATGTTTCTATAGTCATCTTATTTTCCAGGTCTTGTTCTTGGTTTAGAATTCCTCTTCCCCGACTTCTTCCATAACCAGTAGAGGTCCTTCCTAATCAGTTAGGATTATCTGCCATTTTCAGTGTTCGAATTACTTGAACGTCTCTTTCTGTCACAATAAACATATATGATTATTCATATAATCAAAGTGTGATAACACATTTATCCTCAGGTCTATTTATAACTCATGATTACATCAATCACATGTAATCTAACTCTATCATACTTATTTTCATAATAGGTTCAGCTATAACATATTCCCATGTTCATAGTCCTAGTGAAACTATTGTCATAATTCCCATGCCTCTAGTTTAAGTCTAAGTATTAAGAAATACCCAGATCCCTTAAACCAAGGCTCTGCTACCAACTGTAACAACCCAGAAATACAAACCAACACAAAGGATCCAGTACAATCATACATAACTATATGTAATACTTAATTAACATCTGAAACATAGTTTGCAGTACAAAACGTGATTTGATATGAATTTACAAAAACTTTGTCTGATATGCTACCAACATCTTAAATAACGATTCATTAAATTTTTCGCTTGCCTTTGTCTTCAGATGATAGATGACCTGCACAGATTAGTCTAACAATTGAGCGTTAGACCAAGAGGTCTAGTGAGTCGGTCGTTTTCATATAAACAACTTATATTTCAACACCCAATGTTTATATGCATTTTATCTGTTATTTTTCGCGGTTACGTCACCATTGCCTCTCCCGCGGTTACACCGTCATTTGCCTCTAATTAAAATAAAGTTCAATCTATATCTTTGACTGGACATGCAATCTGTGTGTCCACAATATCTGATCAATTCTTCAATATCTTCATAATCATGATGGCAGATTCATATAATCATTCAAGAACACTTGATGAATATTGAGAGAAAAAGTCAACTCATATAAGCTCTGGTCAACTTCTCAATTATGAATGGATTATTACAATTAAGCTCCTCTCTTACACTAATTACAAAGACTTAACCATATTTATATGGTCAAACTACAAAGACAAGGTCAAAGTCAAACCTATAAGAAAAGTCAAACACGCTGACTTTTTACAAATAGACTATTTATAAACTTTCAAGACGAATACAATTAATACTGATTTCTCAGTCCTAACATTCTCCCCCTTTGTATTCAGACTTGAAAGAAAATTCTGCACGTTGAGTCTTGTTTGAACTTTGAAACAATATGCACAAAATGTTTTCTTCAAAAGAAATCTTCAAACGATCAACTGTTGAGAAAGATCTTCTAGCATTCTCCCCCTCGAATGTCGAATCACGGTGATCTTCTCTTTAGACAATGTAGAACAAAAACGATCTTCAAAAACACTTTACAAGATGTGATCTTCAAAGAATCTTCAGAATTAAACTTCAGTAAACTATTGTGAAAATGATCTTCATATTCAACATCTCTCAGTCGTTGTAGCACACAAATAATCATTCTTTAATCATCTTCAGTCGCACTTCTTCCTTTGAGTCTTTTGCCACTTTTGAAGTTACTCCCCCTTGATCTTTGCATCAAATTCCCTTTAAAATGTTCGGAAATGAATATTTCATTCATTATCACATATACTC
>NC_037544.1:15237079-15238754 GCF_001531365.2 Cynara cardunculus var. scolymus | reverse complement strand
ATCCTGACACAACTCTCGTCAATTCTTTTAGCTCACAACAACTACCCCTCTCTTTTTCATTTTAGTCTCGGCACACAAACCCTTTGTATCTAAGCTCACTCAGATATGGTTGTCCTCTTGGGTAGGTCTGTCGGTTTTGACATTCCATAGAGGTATTTCTGATAAGCACTCAGTCCCTCCTAAAAGTTTAGAGTTATGCACATATAAATCATAATGGATGATCAACAATATTATTTCATTAAAGCACAATGATCAGATAAAAGTTTGATCAATTAATTTGGCTTTAAGCACAATCAATAAAGAATGAAGCGACAACGATTATTTGATATGTACGAGAGAAATGAATGAAGATCTGTAAGAACAAGTTTACAGATTCTGATATTAGAGAAAAAAAAATGAATATGTATCAGTCAAAGAAGAAAAAAAATATCAGAAAAACAATGTTGAATACAAACGAGTGTATTATCACCGAAAATGATTTTCGTATAAGAGACGTGATAATAACAATTTGAAGAATAGTTGAAACAGGTATTGGAGTTATGTACGATGAGAATTTACGCAAGTAAAAACTCAGGAAATACCTGTTCAGAGAATGTACTCGTTACCCCAAAAAAAATTTATTTCCAAAACCAAAAATTGAATTTTCTAGAGAAACTCCCCCTATAAAGTAGATTTAAGAAATGAATCATTTGTGCTCAAAAATGAAAAAGAAAACATTTTAAGTACGGGTTCTAAACTGGGTGTTTAGAAACCACACTCGGTAAAGCACGGGTTCTGAACTGAAGTGTTCAGAAGCCTTAGTTTGAAATAAGTAACAACTCCCCCTGCATCGGTGTATCATTGGAATGATATTCTGATCAGCATAAACTTGACACACCTGCAAAACCAAATCAAGTATATTTTGGTACCCAAACGAACTTGGGTCCTAATATGTTAGTATTTGRTTGGGGTATGTTGTAACTACCAAACCATTTATTTCTATAAGATGTATTCTTTTTAGCACTTTTAGATACGTAAGATAGCATAGAATGCATGAAATGGTATGGTCTAAAAGAAGTAAAAGACTGAAATAATTCATTTACTCTACTCGGAGAACAATAATTTTTACTATTTCCAATATCAAATAATTCATCAACTGAATATCTTGTTACAGAACTATTCAATTTCGAATCATTTAATATGGATTTAGTAAAATTATTCATCTTCAGTTTAGTAGATGATTTGACTTCTTCTTTTACTCTCCAATAATGTTTAATCTTCAACAAATTATTTGAATAAGGAAAAAGAAAATTATCAGATTCACTTGAATGTTGAACTTTCTTTTTCTTTGTAAGCTTCTTCTGTTTCCTCGGATTCTTTTTGAATTTATTCTTTTTATAGTAAACTTCCTCGGAAACAGGTTTTTGATTAAAACTATTTGAACAATCTAAAGGTAAATCATTTGTAATATCAAACTTATCAACCTCATCAGCTAGACAAACATCTGAATTTGAAAAATTAATTTCTTCATTAAGCACATTTATTTCTTCCGAGTCATTAGTTTCACTTAAAGATTTATCGCACGAGAAATATTCAGACTCGTCTTGTTCCTTTTTTTAATAGAGTTTTCTAAAGATTCAATTTTATTTAAAAACTCTTGTTTTTGATTATCAAATGAAAGTTTTTCTTCTTTTAA
>NC_037544.1:15209101-15236064 GCF_001531365.2 Cynara cardunculus var. scolymus | reverse complement strand
CTGGTAATTTTGAATATAGATTTTCATCTTATTAATCTGTATATTGCAAGGTTTATGAATTATCTCTTCATTCATCTGCTCTTTCTCCTTATAACTTTCAATGTTCTTTTCCAATTCAGCAATCTTAGCTCTCAACTCTTGATTCTCCTTCATTTGAATATCTGCCATTTAAACAAGAAAAATTGATCAGTTAAGGATCTATGCAGTGAAATCAGCAAAAGAAATATGAACGGTTAAGCTCAAAAAGAACAGAAAAACACAAACACTGAAAAACACACGAAAAAACAAATGTACAATGATCCAAAAAGAAAATCTAAACACAAACAATCTAAGAAATCAAAAACAGTCAAAAAAAAAAATTATCCAAATCCACAAATGAGTCTAAGTCCAAATCAAACAGATCCAAGTCAAGTCCAAAACAAGCTAATTCAAGTCAAACAATACATATATGAAACTTTTAAAAACAATATTCTATCTGCTCTCTGAAGTGAATTCAAAAATCCACTTGAATTCGTCTTGGAAGGATCCACTTCGCACAGTTCTTAATTGGGCAACACCTTTGTATCAGTCACTTTTGATCTGGAAGACCTGTTCAGATAGCTTCTGGTCCAGTACTCAAATCCACACACAGACAGACCTGCTATTCAAACAACTGTAATATCCGATTTAACATAAACACAAATGAAATTACAATCCGGACATCAATGAATCTGTCAAATGTTGTTGCTGCTGCAGTTCTTTGCTGTCAAAACTATAATTCTGCTGCACACTGTGTAGCTTGAAATACAACACAGATCTCCTTGTTGCTACTGTTCTGTTTGCACCAACTTGTTGCTGCTGTTAAGAACCTGTTAAACAGCAAACCTGCTGTTTTATCCACTAACTCAAAGCTGGTTTTACACAAGTCAAACAAAGCTTAATACAGCTCTGTTAGTCAAATGAATATCAAGCCAGAAGCAAGTCTACCACATACAGTCATGAACAGAGGACTGAGCTGTCCACTATTGCTTTTATTTCACTAAAAAAATGAAATCAACTTGTCACCTGCACACAGTCTAAATCAAGCATGTAAACCTGTAACAACAATAAACCTCACAACACCAGTCTAAATCGAACAGCATATGAAACACATACAGCACAAGGGTATAAACCGGACAATTAAGAATCCTAAAGAAAACAGTCAAAATATAATCGATTCTTATCAAGATGTTCAAGGTATTGAGTGATTAAGAATGAATTTGGGTAAAATGAATTAAGCGGATTAGAAGTCCGCTCAATCTAGTTTGATGCACAAGTCCTAAACCGGTCAAATAAAAAAGAAATCCGATCACAATTCCGGTTAAGAGAAACGGTTTAGTTGTAGACCACTCAAAAATTGAAAACCTAACCTGAAATCAACAGGTGTAGCTTAATCCGTTCAAGAAATCTTACCTGCTGAACGAGTCAGAACCCTAATCCGGTCAAGTAGTAACCGGTATAGATGAATACCGCTTGAAATACCAGTCAAGTCTTCTCCGGTGTACCTCTTATCCGCTTAAGCTTCATATGGTTTACCTTTTATCTCCGTTCAAGCTTCACGAGGTGTGCGGTGTAGAATGATTTACCTGTCAAGCTTTGTGCGGTGATCCTCTTCTCCGATCACACTTTGATGAACAAACACCGTTCAATACTCACACGGTTTAGATGAAACAATGGATGGATGGGCTTTACATGAACAAAACCGGATGGGCTTAAAAAAAAAACTTGGGCTAGGCGGTTTAACAAAAATAAAAACAAACTCAAACTAAAAAACAGATTAACACTAACAAAAACACAAAAACTAAAAGAAATTTATACAAAACTGGATCAAAAACACTAACATTTAAAAAAAATCAAGAACACGAAAAAAATTAAAAACACAAAAATCCGATAAAATCTTGATAAAAGTTGATCAAAACACAAAAATTTGTGAACAMTAAAGATTCACAACACAATTTCGAACATATTGATCATATTTTTAACACAAAAACACAAGATTTTATGAGAAAATCGGATCAAACAGAAGAAAAAAATCAAAAACACGAAGAACACGAAGAACAAAAAAATTCAAAAATTAAAAAAAAAAACTTATCTGATCGATTTCTTCATTCTGATTTCTTGCATCCTGCTCTGATACCAATTGTGTGTCCACAATATCTGATCAATTCTTCAATATCTTCATAATCATGATGGCAGATTCATATAATCATTCAAGAACACTTGATGAATATTGAGAGAAAAAGTCAACTCATAAAAGCTCTGGTCAACTTCTCAATTATGAATGGATTATTACAATTAAGCTCCTCTCTTACACTAATTACAAAGACTTAACCATATTTATATGGTCAAACTACAAAGACAAGGTCAAAGTCAAACCTATAAGAAAAGTCAAACACCCTGACTTTTTACAAATAGACTATTTATAAACTTTCAAGACGAATACAATTAATACTGATTTCTCAATCCTAACACAATCCGATCAACTTCAGCCGGATAAATAATCCGGACAACATCAACTGGATAAGTAATCCGGACAACATCAGCTGGATATACAATCCGGACAACACTTAGTCGGAAATTAGATGAGTTCGAAAGATGCTTGGTTGATTTAGATATTAATCCGGATGGCTCTTAGCCGGTTTCACTTAATTCTGGATGACCCTTGAGCGGTTTAGCCTTAATCCGGATAACCCTTGAGCGGTTTAGCTCTAATCCGGATAACCCTTGAGCGATTTAAGATGAATTCGAGTGAGTCTTCATCCGGTTTAAGATGAATCCGATCAATATATTATGCAGTTCATAATAAACATGTTCCATAAGCAATTAAATCATGTACATATGATTAATATTCAGAGTAGAAAACCATTACACTCACCTTTGCTTCGCAATTGACTTCTATTGCTTGAGATCTTCACAAATTTTAACTCCCAAGATTTCCCAAAAAATTCTTTCCTTTCATATGCACTTGCTATAAATAGCAAGTGCATAGCCGCCTTTTCCAAAAGCAACACACACCACCACTTTTACTTACAAATCTATGTATATATATATATATACACACACAAATAAGCAATTTTCTAACTTTTAAAACAAAACAATTAAACTGGATATACAGGGGAGTCTCTGGAAAAAAAATTTAATAAAAGGTTTCGGAATTGTTTCTGAAATGAGTACATTTTCTGAGCAGGTATTTCCTTGAGATTTTATTTGCATAATTTCTCATCGAACATAACTCCAATACCTGTTTCAGCTATTCTTCAAACTGTTATTATCACATCTTTTAAATAAAAATCATTTTCAGTGATAATACACTCGTTTGTAATCAAAGTTGTTTTCTGATATTTTTTTTACTTTGATTGATACACATCTCATTATTATTTGATATTTTGATTCGGTAAACTTATACTTACAGATCTTCATTTGTTTCTCTCACATATTCTGAATAATATGATTTTGTATATCACTCCTTGATTGTTGATTGTGCTTAAAAGTTACATATTTTGATCAAGAGCATCAAAGGTTTTAAAATTGAGATGAGATAACCTCTTATGCCATAACCAACTTTCTTCAATTGTTGATTTGGTATAAAAACAAACAGTGCCATTAGTTGATGTAGAAGACATGTTGATGACATACATGTTTCGAACTCTGTTAGATGATAAGATGGAGTTTTCTTTTAAATCTGCAATGATTCACTCACTCTTCTTGAAGTTAACCGAAAATCATTTGTCACATAGTTGGCTAATACTCAACAGGTTATGTTTAAGACCATCTAACATATGCAGCCCTTGAGAAGGATATTAGTCCATTTCTCAATACACCATGACCCTTAATTTGTCTAGAGTGATTGTTACCAAATATTAGAGTAGCACAATCTCTCTCCTTAAAGTGTCAGCAAATCAAGATTTCTTGTCATGTGTCTGGAATACCAATTGTCCTTATACGATTTCTTGTTTATGATAGGGCATGGACACAAGTAAAGATTAGTTTCGTTTAGGCACCCAATGTGAAATGGGTCCATTTTTTGCAAGGATAATGAGTAACATACTTTTTCTCTTTAGCAAATTTGGTTTTTCTTCACCTTTATCTCATTATACGGTTCTTTATAACAGTATGAAGCCAAATGATCTTAAGACCCACAGTTTTAGCACCTCTTGTCCTAGGTACACATAAACAATTTTGGCATTTGGCGTATTAGGACTTGTGGATTTATTTCCATCAGGTTTATCATGAGGTTTCACAATTTTATGTCATTTGGCTTTGACCGATGATTTTGACAGATGGTGATGACTTGGGCAATTTTTGGGCAGTTTAGCCTTTTTATCTACATCCAAAACTTTCCTAGATTAATAGTGCACCACTCACAGTTTGTCTTCATCATTTTAGTAAATACCTCCCTAGTGGTACACCATTGAGGGAGGGGACCAATGAAATATTGAGGTTCATTTTTTTAGGCAGACTTATTTGCCTTTTAGCATTCCGCTTCGATTTGGAAGAGTTGGCAGCAATATAGTCAATATGTCTTGTTGTTGGCTTGTAAGAAGGCTTTCTCAAAAGAGATTTCCCCATGTAATACTCCATAATAACATTAGGATCTTTGGAAGATTCAATTGTAGGCACTTTTTGCTTAATCTCGAAGGACTCATATCACTTTAAAATCTTAATATCTGATGGTTTTAAAGAAATCATTTTGTTAGATGCTGCAACTGTTGATGGAACATCTGAAGATTTAGAAATAGTGCTAGAGACTTTTTGTTGCTCACATACAATATCAGCTGATGGAACTAGAGATGGAAATTTTACCCACTGGGACGGGTACCACCGGCCCTAACTGGGAGGGGATTCCCCAGTTTGACGGGTAATGGGACGGGGATGGGAATTTATTTTCATACTGGAAGCAGGGTCGGGACGTGGTCGGGATGGCATTACCCGCCCCTGATCTGACCCTGATTAATTTTTTTTATTTTAATTAATATATGTGTATAGTATGTATGGGTTGTGTTCCAATGAGAAGGAATGTTAAGTTGAGAAACGTAATAAGGGATTTCCACTATTGGATGGATGTTAGGATGAGCTGCACCGAGATGATATATATCGAGATGCACCGGATCAATCCCCGTATCAAGCGCAATTGATAGATGGGTTTGTGATTAAAGGTGATTAAGGGTCTAGATTCCTTTTTATGTTTCTCATCTTAACTTTCCTTCTCACGTGATCCTTCGCCTAGTGTGTATATAAATAAATATATGTGTATATAGAGGCCCATTCATTTGTTAACCACATAATTAGTGTTAACTATACAAATTAGAATTAACCATTCAAATTGCAAGGATTCTCATTGTTTAAGGATACATCTAATTCTATGATTATGTGTTTTTTGGTCTTTTTAAGTTTTTTAAATCGGTTACATATCAACTCCTTATATTTAAGCAGTTTTGATTTTATTGTAAGTTTTATATTTTGAATTCATAAATTAAAGCAACCATTCTCTTTTGTTAGCGGATAAGTGATGGTTTTTCATGATGAAACCCAAGTGTGTAATGGTTTTTCGTGATGTTTAGTTGTGTCGTGATTATTTTTGTTTTTATACATATGGCAGGTTTTTAATGCAATTTGTTTTTGTGTTCATAAGTGAAATGTACTTTTTTCATCCACTTTAACAACTGTTTATAAGTGACGGGGAAAGTTGTTCATAAGTGAAAACATGAGATATTATCTTCTAGCCATGGTGTTCATTAGTGAAATGTTCATTTGTTCATAAATATTGCTTATTGTTTATAAATGAACAACATAGTTGTTCGATTCTTGAACGGAGAAGGAAAATTTTCAGGGACTTGAATAGTTTCTTAAAAGGTGTGTTAATGAACTTTTATATTTTGACCCTTGTTCACCCTTTGGTTCACCATGTTTCATGTGCATCTTATTCTCATTTATTACAAAATTGTCACCATTCATTCTAATCCATTGTCACCATTCACCATGAAGAAGCCCCTATGTATATATGTATAAATTTATTGTTAAATGACATATATATATATATATATATATAGAGAGAGAGAGAGAGAGAGAGAGCTTGGTTCAAATGTTAACCAAGATTATTGTGTTAACTTTGTTAACCAAGCTCAACCAATGAAAATCAATCTTTTCTTTAGGTTCACATACATCTCATATGTTAATGACAAGAGTAATTAAGTAATTTTACCATTTTGTGTAACTCCCATATCATTAATTAGGAGTTACAAAATATAAAAATTCCATAATTGATGATGATTTAATATTGATCTTGTTTTTCAATTTGTGATTATTTTTGAAATTTGATTTATCTATCTATAATGTTATTGAATTTGTGATTGTTAAAGGATTTCCGATAGTAAAGTTTTCGATATCATCTAAGCTAATATGGATAAACTCATTGGAAAATAGATCAACAACAACGGGAATGAGAAGGTTAAAATGGTTTACGATGACATCGGACTTCGAGTTCCGGAAGTGAAGACAATGATCAAAGCGTTTGTATTGGTAATGGATTATTATGATATTGCATTCGTTTTAATCAACAGTTCTCACTTATCTCGCAAAAAAGGTGACTGCATCTAACATGTTGAACAGGTCTGTATATTCAGGAGCTGGCTCTGTTGAGAGATTCAATCAGTTACAGGTGAAGACATGTGAAGTTAACACATAGTGCATTAGATGTTCATATGAATACATAGAGACACATACAGACATATGAAGACATCAGAAACCACACAGCCTTAAATGCCATGATTCATAAGTGTTCATGTCTATTCAAGTCACTAAATGTTCATATGAATCCATATACACACACAGAACATGTGAAGACATGTGAGCACGTATGAAAACACACAATTCTAGATGCCTTGATTCATACGTGTTCATGTACATACAACAGAGTTGGCTCCTGAATATAAGAAGATGTTCATACGATTCACATATTGTTCATACGGTTCACAAGTTGTTCATATGGTTCACATGCTGTTCATATGTCTCTATATGTGTGTGTGTGTGTGTGTGTTCGTATGGTTCTTACATTAACAAAAAGAATGAGATTTTTTGATTTTGTAACTCCCAATTAATGATATGGGAGTTACATATAAAAGAAAATTACCTAAATACCTTTTCCCCCTTTGTTCACATATGTTTTTTGAAATTATAAATTTAAAAAATTAATTTTTTATCATGATTAATCACAACCGTTTATTGTAATAATCAATGGCCAAGATTGGTTAACAAAGTTAACACAATAATCTTGGTTAACATTTGAACCAACCCATATATATATATATATATATATTGATTTTAAAAATTGGTAATTAATATAGTGACAATTCATTATAATTTTAATTTTAAAAATAGATTCCCCCCCAGATTAGTCGGAGATTCCTTCCCCCCGGATTAGTCGGGGCAGGGTCGGGGACAGGGGGGGGCTTAAGCGGGGGTCAGGATTGGGAATAAGGGATGCATTACCCGCCTTGTTTCCATCCCTAGATGGAACATCAATAACTCAGAGAGACCATCTGACACGGTAACTCTCACCTTTCCCATAAGGCAGCTTTGAAAGGATCTAGTTTGCAGTTAGTCATGAGTTTTTTGTTTTCAGGCAATCATAACCCATGCCTGACTTGAGCAACCAAATCTTTGTATATTATATTTTTTATCCAAACATACAGTTGTGCTAACAAGTGATATGAGTGCAGTATATCCCCTTTAATTTCAGTTTTTAGATTAAAGTTTTCTCTATTTAGAAAGTCATTGACACCGTAGATTTTCATTTTCAATTATCAGATTTTAAAATAGGGTAAATTTCATGAAAAGGTAATGTACTTTGTTTAGATTCGTATTTGGGGTAACATAATTTCAAAACTTTCGTTTTTGCATCTAAGATGTAAAATTTCAAACATTTAAGTATCAAAGCAACCTGTTTAATCATTAACTGGTTATGATCATGGCAAGATGATGTATACAAATCAATAATATTAGTTGACACGGCGAATGACATAGATTATTAATTAAAAAAAAAGAATAAACTACAATTTTCATCCCCATTTCTAAGGCAACCATCTTCCTTCCCCTTCCTCGACTGCTTTCATCTCCAACAGCATCTGGGTCACGATATCTAGTAGCAAGGAATGGGAGCACCATCTGGGTTTCATTATCGACCACCATTTGGATCACCGAGCACCATTGTTGATTCGTATTGTCTCAGTGATTTGAAGATGATCCTTTTATACCTAGCGAAAATTACATAGTTCTGTTTTATTCAGTTTTAGTGTTCATTGAGCCTATTCAGTGATTGTTGAACATGTATTATAAACTTCTCTAATGAGGCAAGTATACTTCAAGAAGACAAAAATCACACCAAAAGGACCTTCAACGATGTCGAAGATAAAGCTGAAGATAGAGACAGATAGTTAGTGATCTAATAAATTTTTTGGTGATAACAAACATGTCTACATTCAAATGTGAAGTCAATTCAAGATTCAACGAACACTGAAGAAACTCGAGATTTATTTCAGTGCCAACGATCAAATGAATCTTGTTATAAAATATTAGTTTTTGTCTTATCCTCCTGTACACAAAGGACAAACTCATACCTCTCAAAGTAAAACACATGTACGGAGTCACTCTATTATGTCTAAATGCAAGACTAAGCTTACTCTCAAGCAAAGTTAAAGCATCTTCTTAAACAAGTCTTTTCTCTCTTACATTTATGTATCTTAGTGCTTCTAGAATGTTTAGATAAGTTATGTATATTATCTTCTTCCTCAAACAATCTGTAAATTCTATATTGATCTTCTCATATCAATAAAGAATTTTAAAAGTGAAATTTTGTGTGTTTGTGTTCATCCTTCCCCCCCCTACAAACTGTTACCTTTAAACTCTTGTAGATCCGTCTAGGACCAACAAGTGGTAACAGAGCAGTGTTTATTATCTCTTTCTTTAAGATAATTTATAAACTGTTGATCCTCTCTCTCAGTGATTTGATTATAAATCCTTTTCACTTATACGTTGTATCAATGTTTCTGTCTTTTCAGTTCCAGCGATCATCACTGAGCCTGTTCAGTGATTGCTGAAGAACTTGTATTGTAATTCAATCAGAGACAGCGATACTTCAAGAAGACAACACTCACACCAAAGAACCTTCAGCTAATGTCGAAGATTGAAACTGAAGATTACGGACTGACGAGTACGTGATCTAAAGCGGTACTCAGTGATTACAAGCCTATCTACATATGTGTGAAGACTGCTTAAGCCTTAGCGAATGCTGAAGAGACCTTCAGGTTATTCCAGCATTCAGCAGTCAAAGGAAGCTTTCTTAGCACGATTGTTGTTGTCTTGTTCTTATACACACAAAGGACAAACCCATACCGTTCTAAACGTTGGTACAGTACGGAGCCGACTAATTGACTCTATTGCCCACCAACTTTAGGTAAGGATGTCTGCTCATGAATAGTGCTTTTTGTACTATTCGCTATAGCAAAGGACAAACCTTCCTCTTAAGGCATGACACGCACTCTAATCCTACCATTTTGCATTAAATGAACATTTAATGCACTGGGTATAAATATAAGTGTTTCWTCTCCATGTAGAGTGCGCGCAACTCACTCTCTAAACATAATTCTTACTTTGAGCATTTTCTAGCTTAAGTAAAGGAACTTTTCTTACAGCATTTCTTTTCTCATTTGCTAAGAATTTATGTGTAACCAAAGATTGTTTAGATAGGTTTTCTTATCTTATCTTTCCGCAAACAGTCTTGTAAAATTTGTATTGATCTTCTTTATCAATATACATTTTAAATTTGAAAATATTGTGTTTGTATTCATCCCCCCTTCTACAAACTGTTTTACTCATCTTGTAGACCCTCAAGGGACCAACAAGTGGTATCAGAGCAGTGTTCTCTCTTCTCTAATCTGTTTAGCTTTTTTTCTGTATTAGTTTATCTTTTTCCTTAGATAACTTTACTGCTTTCAATTGGCGTTACAAATTACAAACACACACAAGACAATGGCTCTCTTGCCAAACCTCCGCGGTTCGTCCGTGACAACTTTAGTCTCTGGAAGAACCAGATGTCCCTCTTTCTTGAAGGTGTGGATCCTGAAATTCCACATTACATAGAAAATGGACCATATATTCCATTTGTTCTTGCTCCGGCTGTTCCAGCAACAGCTACGACTGCCACGATTCCTGAACGACAGATTCCAAAGCTCCCTCATCAGTGGAGCGATGAAGACAAGAAGAAGATAGCTATAGACATGTGTGCTCGTCTATAATAGTTATGTCTCTTCCTGATGAGATTTATCACTCCGTGATAAAGCTCAAATCTTCTAAATCCATGTGGGACACACTTTGTGTTCAATATGAAGGAACCACTCAGGTTCAAGAAACCAGAAAGATCAATTTAGTAAGATAGTACGGAAGCTTTCTATGTGGAAAGTCTGAGACGCTGTCTGAAGTACATCAACATTTTAATTGTCACCTTATTAATCTTAGGGCTGTCGTCAAGGAATATTCCAATTCTGAAACTTTAACTAAGTTTCTGGAATGTCTTCCTGAGTCTTGGGACACCTTTTCCATGTGTCTCAAGATGTCAAATGACATGTCCACTTTTTCTCTCTCTTCTTTATATGGGATTTTGCTTAACTATGAGCAATCTCATCAACTGACGAGGAATCTTGTAAAAGATTCCAGGGAAATGAAAAGCTCTCCTTTAGCTTTGATCTCTAAAGCTTCTTCAGCTAAAACTTCTTTCTACCCCTTTTGTCTCTTCTCTTCCTCCTGTTGTTATTACAGAGATAGACTCTTCTATCTCAGAGGATATTCCAGAATCTGATTTAGCAGATTTTGATGAATCCCTGGCCCTCCTGACTAAGTCTTTCAGGAGATTCGCCAGCAAGAGCAACTTCCGCAGATCTCCTCAGCTGTCCCTCAGGGAAAAGCCAAAGTTTGAAAGAATAGACAAGGCTTCAGCTATCTGCTACAACTGTCACTAGCCCGGAAATTTCGCAGGTGAATGCAGATCGAAGAAAGCTGCGACGCCATCTTCTAAAGCTTCTTCCTTCTTCAGGACTAAAGATGAAAAGTACTTAAAATTGAAGGAGAAGTACAGGAAGATGAAGAACAATCAACGAAAGGTTAAGGGCCTTGTCGCTGAAGAGCATGACTGGGCTGAATCATCCGATGAATCATCTTCAGATGAAGAGGATACAACCTATATCTTCTTGATGGCCATAGACACAGATGAAGGATCTTCAGAAGCATCTACATCCTCTGAGTCATTTACCTCTTCTACTACTCAGGTATGTTCCCTGAATGAACCCTCTTCTTCTTCTTCTTCTTCTTCTAGGCTTTTTACACTGGATACATTGACGGTTGACCTTTACAATGCCCTTTAATGGCAAATCGAAAGCAGAAATGCAATTTTGAAACTTTAACTAAGTTTCTGGAATGTCTTATTGAGTCTTGGGACACCTTTTCCATGTGTCTCAAGATGTCAAATGACATGTCCACTCTTTCTTTCTCTACTTTATATGGGATTCTGCTTAACCATGAGTACTCTCGTCAACTGAAGAAGAATATTGTAAAAGATTCCAGGGAAATGAAAAGCTCTCCTTTAGCTTTGATCTCCGAAGCTTCTTCAGCTAAAACTTCTTCTACTCCTTTTGTCTCTTCTCTTCCTCCTGTTGTTATTATAGAGATAGACTCTTCTATTTCTGAGGATATTCCAGAACCTGATTTAGCATATTTTGATGAATCCCTGGCCCTCATGACTAAGTCTTTCAGAAGATTCTCCACCAAGAGCAACTCCCGCAGATCTCCTCAGCTGTCCCTTAGGGAAAAGCCAAAGTCTGAAAGAATAGACAAAGCTTCAGCTGTCTACTACAACTGTCACCGGCTCAGACATTTCGCAGGTGAATGCAGATCGAAGAAAGCTGCGACTCCATCTTCTAAAGATTCTTCCTCCTTCAGGAATAAAGATGAAAAGTACTTAAAACTAAAGGAGAAGTGCAGGAAGATGAAGAACAACTAGCGAAAGGCTAAGGGCCTTGTCGCTGAAGAGCATGACTGGGCTGAGTCATTCGATGAATCATCTTCAGATGAAGAGGATACAACCTATATCTGTTGATGGCCATAGATATAGATGAAAGATCTTCAGAAGCATCTACTTTCTCTGAGCCATCTACCTCTTCTACTACTTAGGTATGTTCCCTGAATGAACCCTCTTCTTCTTTTAGTCTTTCTGCACTGGATACGTTAACGGTTGACCTTTACAATGCCCTTCAATGGAAAATCGAAAGCATAAAATGCTTAACGTTGTTCTTCAAGAGCAATTGAAGATTTGCCATTCTAAGATCAAGGAGCTGACCTCTGTCGAGGAAAATCTTAAGGATCAGGTTATTGTAAACCAAGCCATCACCGTTGAACTTGAGAAGGCTATCATTGAGCGTGAGCGAGCAATCGCTGAACTTAAGGCTGAGAAAGCTACGATTGAAGGGTGGTGTAAAGCTTCCATCAAAGCCTCTGAGATCATTAATGCTTAGATATCTGCCAAGATAACGACTGGTCTAGGATTCTCCTATGATCTGGAAGAACGCATTACAAACAGGTCCATGCTTAAATTTGGCACGTTTGTCTCTTCTATTGCCAACACTTCTTCCTCTCAGTCTTTTCTTTCTAAGAGTCATCTTGAAGGAACTTCTTTGAGTTCTCGTTGCAAAGACAAAGGTAAATCCATTGTCACAGCACTCCTTCCTAAGAAGTCTAACAAGTCTAATAGATCAAGGTCTATTCCTTTAACTTGTAAGGCTTCTTCTTCTTCAGGGACTAGGAAATTTGAACCCTCTTAGAAATCTAAGTCTCGGCTCAAGGTGAACTTTTCACCTAAGGAATCCAATTCCTCAAAGGTTCCTCCGAGAACCAATGAGAAGGGAATCCTTGGAGCTAGTCCCGTTTCAAATCTGATACTTCCTGGCCCTAAAGCTGCCCTAAGCTTTAGAAAGTGTAAACATTGTGGTGAGAAAACACATATTTCCAGCAAGTATCCTTCTGCCGCCAAGGCTGGTTCACCAGCTAAGGGCAAGAAAGTAGCCAAGGCTGAGAAATCAACCAAGGTGAAATCATCCACTAAGGCTGCAAAAGCAACCAAAGTGAAGAAAACCGCTAGAGCCTCTTCTTCAGGCTCAACGAAGACAACTCCTACTGAAAAGTCTTCAGCATCAGACGTTGTAATTCCTACCACTGAAGTCTTTTCATCGGGCTCAGTGAAGAATTCCACTAAAACTACTTTAGTAGTGTTAGAGGTTGTTCCACTCTCCACTCAAACCTCTTCAAGTTTAGTGATGCCATCTACTAATACTGATTCTTCAGTTCCAGAGGATGAAGCCTCTAACAAAGCTAGACCCCAATAGTTGGGTACCAATAGCATTAATAATTTGTTTCCTTGTGTAGGACGTCAAAGGTATATGGTATCTTGATAGCGGATGTTCAAGACATATGACTGGAGATAAATCCCTGCTAACTCATTTTCAAGGAAGAAAGAGGACCTTCATGACCTTTGGTGGTAACAGAAAAGGATATACTAGAGGTTTTGGTATATTAACCAATGGTGTAACAAAGTTCAAACGTGTTGCATATGTTGAAGGACTAAAGCATAATCTTCTTAGCATCAATCAACTGTGTGACAAAGATTATACAGGTAAATTCTCGAAGAATTCATGTCACGTTCTTGACAAAGATGATAAGATTTCTTTAACCGGTTCTCATCTAGAGAATGTATATATCATCAATATGAATTCCTCTCTTATTTAGAATAATTGTTTCTTCTCTAAAGTCTCGTCAGACATTAACTGGCTATGGCACAAATGGCTTTCTCATCTCAACTTCAAGACACTCAGCGAGCTGTCAATAAATGATCTTGTCGCTGGTCTTCCTCAATACTCTTTTGCAAAGGAATCTCTTTGCTCAACATGTGAAAAAGGAAAACACACAAAAGCTAGCTTCAAGTCTAAGTAAATCTATTCAGTGATTGCACCTCTTCAGCTATTACATATGGATCTCTTTGGTCTAGTCAACGTGCAATCCTTAGCTGGAAAGAAGTTTACACTCGTCATTGTTGATGAGTATGCCAGGTACACTTGGGTTTTCTTTCACAGATCCAAAGATGAAGCTTCTGAAGAAATCATTTCGTTCATCAAGAAAATAGAAGTACTCAACAATGTTAAAGTACGATCTATTAGAAGTGACCATGGCACTGAATTCAAAAACAGTACTATGGATAACTTCTTTGAGGACAAAAGAATCTCTCACAACTTCTCTTCAGTGAGAACTCCTCAGCAGAATAGGGTCGCCGAAAGACGAAATCGAACAATCATTAAGGCTACTCGATCAATGCTCAGCGAATCCCATCTCCCTACTCAATTTTGAGCTAAAGCTGTCAACACCACTTGTTTCACTCAAAATCGATCGCTGATCGTGAAGAGATTCAAGAAGACAGCCTATGAACTTTTTCATGGAAGAAAACCTTCTATAAGTTTTCTTCATCTAATTGGTTGTACTTGTTACATTCTCAACAATCACGACCAACTTGGAAAGTTTGATCCCAAAGCTAATGAATGAATCTTTCTTGAATATTCTTCTGTATCCAAAGCCTTCAGAGTATTCAACAAATGAAGACAGACGATAGAGAAATCTATTCATGTCACCTTTGACGAATCTCAATCAGCTAATTCAAAACCCATCTTAAATGATGAGGATGAATTAGAAAATTGGATGTTCTCTCACTATGGACAACCTGAAGCTTCCTACAGTGCTCCTCTCAACACTAAATCTCCTGAAGCGGAAGATGATCCACTCATCATTCCAGTTACAGCTAGTCACTATAATGCATATTCTTCAGAGATCGCTGTCGTGCCCATTAGTTGTGTTCCTCCTTCTACTTCAAACACTGATCAATCTATGAATTAAACGCCTTTAGGTTTTGAACCTGTTTCAGTCACTGAATCTGAGGCTCCTTTGGTGATAGTCCCTATTGCTAAAAACATTGCTGCTGAAGCCTCATCTTCTGTTCCTGGACTTGCTTATTCAAATGATATTCCTCTACCGGCTCAGCAATGGACGAAAGACTATCTAATTCATCAAATTATTGGTGATCTAGATGCAGGTATCAAGACACGTCATGGTCTGGGCAATATCTGTCTCTTTGTCAACTTTCTTTCTTTAGTTGAACCCAAGAAAATCAATGATGCTATCTCTGACCCTAGTTGGGTCCTTGCCATGCAAGAGGAGCTCATTGAGTTTGATAGGAACAAAGTCTGGTACCTTTTCCTACGTCCATCTGACAAATCAATGATAGGCACCAAATGGGTCTATCACAATAAGTTTGATGAAAATCGTGTGGTAACCCGTAACAAGGCTCAGCTTGTTGCTCAGAGTTATAGACAAGAAGAAGGGATCGACTATGACGAGACCTTCGCACTAGTGGCTAGACTCGAAGCAATTCGACTCTTTCTAGCCTTTGTTGCCCATAGAGACTTCAAAGTCTTTCAAATGGATGTAAAGAGCGCTTTCCTTAATGGGAAACTTCAAGAGGAAGTTTATGTTGAACAACCTCCAGGGTTCCTTGACCCTAAGTATCCAAACCATGTATATAGGTTGGATAAAGCTCTTTATGAGTTAAAACAGGCTCCTCGTGCCTGGTATGATACCCTTTCCTCATTTCTCATCTCTGAGAAATTCTCTCGTGGAAAGATTGATCAGACTTTATTTCTTAGGAAAGTTAAGGGTCACATCATTCTAGTCCAAATTTATATCGATGATACTATTTTTGGTTCCACTAATCCCTCTTTATGTTTTTGTTTCACTGAACGCATAAAGAAAAAGAATATCAAATGAGCATGATGGGAAAACTAACATTCTTTTTAGGTCTCCAGATCAAACAAACAGATAAAGGTTTGTTTATCAACCAAAGTAAGTATGTTCGAGACATGCTGAAGAAGTTTTATCTATCCAACAGTTCATCTATGAATACTCCAATGGCTCCTCCCTTTTCTCTCAATAAGGATCCAAATGGAAATCCTGTAAACGTTACTATTTATAGAGGAATGATCGGCTCCCTACTATATCTAACAGCTAGCTGACCCGATATCACGCACTCCACTTACTTATGTGCAAGATATCAAGCTGAACCAAAGGAATCCCATCTGATTGCTGTCAAACGCATATTCAGATATCTTAAGGGAACTCCTAACATGGGTCTTCGGTACCTTAAAGGTTCAGCTTTCGACCTAATCGGTTATTCGGATAGTGATTTTGCATGTTGCAAAATTGATAGGAAAAGCACCACTGGAGGCTGTCAGCTTCTAGGTGGAAAGTTGGTGAGCTGGACAACCAAAAAGCAAAATTCAGTGTCCATATCAACAGCTGAAGCTGAATACGTAGCTGCTGGTAGTTGCTGTGCCCAAATTCTATGGATGAAAAACCAGCTGATGGACTACGATCTTCAGTTTTCAAAGGTTCCTATCTATTATGATAGCACTAGTGCTATTGCTATTGCAAACAACCCTGTACTTCACTCCAAGACCAAACATATTGAGATCCGATATCATTTTATCAGAGATCATGTTATGAATGGTGATATTGAACTTCACTTCGTTCCAACTGAGTATCAACTCGCTAACCTTTTAACCAAGCCTCTTGATGAGACCACATTCAACATCTTGATCAGCGAATTGGGGATGTTAAACACTGAAGATTAATCTTCATCTATTAAACATCACTCAGTAAGTGAAATGATTCAGTGCTCTATCTTTGACACTGAACTTTTGAGTAAATATATATATTCTCTCTCAGGTATGATTACTCTTCTCTTTTCTTCGACTTAAAACCCTCACTGAAGCTTTTCTTCTTCAGTGACTAAAGTTTTAAAAGTTGGTTTTAGTTATTCTCTTATCACTGACCATATCTATATCTTTATACTTCTCTTAAAAATAAAAAACGATCACTGAACCTTTCTCTATCAGTGATTAAAAGGTTTGTTTTTAAATGTCAGTTTCAATGATTCTCTTATCACTGACACTGATGCCTTAAAACCCTCACTAAAATCTTTCATCTTCAGTGATAAAATGTTTTAAATGGTCTTATCAATGTTTAGTTAAACACTGTATGACTCTTCGTTTTCTTAAAACCCTTTGTTTTTAAAAGAAAATAGTTAATGAACCGTTTTAATGACGACATTCTCTATTTACTATGCGCAACGCTTTGAGACGCGCTAAAGGTTCTGTCATTACGCTACCTCATTTAATGTCATCCAATGATGGATGAGAACGTGGTATTTTTCATCATGACCACTTTCCCGAACCGTCGTCTTTTTACCCTCTCATATTCCTTCACTCTCCTCCTACATATAAATATGAGACTTCTTCTCCACTTTTCTTTTTACGCTTTCAAAATTCTTAGACGAACCTCTGCTAAGATTTCTCCAAAGCAAGAACTCTCTCAATCTTCAAACTCTTTTTGACCATTACTCTCCAAACTATTAAGGTCAATATCTTCTTCTTCTTTATTTTCTGTTATCAGAAATGTTTAATCTGTTTTAAGAACCTTGTTCTCTTAATACATTAAACAACAAAGTTATTTAATCAAATCTTTCTTGGTTATAATCTTGTTTCTATATACACTTTCTACTTGAAAAACCCTAAATCTTCTTTAAGGATTTTTCAAAAGAAGTTTTTATCGTTTCAAAAACTTTTCTATATTCTTCTCCCAAACAATCTTGGTTTTTCTTTTATTAATAACATGTTTTTCTTTTATTAACAACCTGTTTATCTTATTCTTATTAAAACAGATGGTTGCCAAGAATGTCAACTTCTCTCTATATGAGGTATCCTTCAAGGCCAACAACCACATTGCCTTGTTGGATATCCCCTCATCCAAGGTGGACTACCAAGAAGTGGCCGACTTCCTAAAACAATCATTGTTGGGCTTTGCACTCAAACATGAGACCATCATGGTGAAAGAACTTCTTCAGCAATTCTGGTTCACTACAGAAATCATCGATGTCGAGGTCAAGCCTGGACGCCAAGTGGAGCAGGTCAACTTTACCTTCAACCACATGGAAGTGAAGTTTGGCGTCAACACTTTGAGGACAACTCTTCACCTTCCCAAAGGCCCCTACGACAGCGAACCCACAACGGTCGAGATCATCGATTGTCTTAATGCCATTGGCTATCTATGGCCAATGAAGAAGGACTCAAATGCTCCCATGAAGTCCTTGTCCAAGATTGAGAAGAACATGATGTCAGCTATCTGGCAATATTGTTCTCTCATTTCATCCAGTGCATGGGTGGAAAAACTGGAGGCCAAGACCAGGCCTCTAGGATTGCCTTGACCATAGGCGTATCTGCAATTCAACGTCATAATATAAATTATGTTGCAGTCATTTTCGATGACCTGGTGCTAAAGGTGAACAAGCGCCAACGAGAAAAGGTGGTGCCTTACACCAGGTTCCTTTCGATGGTCTTTGCGAATATCTTTGGAGATAATTACTCCACGAAAGGAACCTCCAGGTTTCCAAGCTTGGATCCCGGATTCTGGATCATAAGCTGAGGGACAGTGATGTGGCACTAACTTCTATTGTGTCCATCACTACCTCTTCTCCTCAAATGGCCAGGGCAAGGGTAATCCCCCCCCCCCCGAGTCCAGCCAAGCCACCAAAACCCCTTCAAAACGATCCTCTCAACCAACTCTTGGTTCTCCTCATAGAGCCAAGAAGTCCAAAAAAGGGACAACCACGTCTCTGGCTGAAGCCTCTCGAAAGGTTTCAGCTATTGAAACTAGCCTTAACCTCGAGGCGTCTTTTGCTAACCCTCCTAGCTCTTCAGTAATTTCTCCCACTGTCATATTAGTGGTACCTACCCCAACCGCCTCAGTGACCCAAATCACTGAAGGTGTGAATATTAGCGCCGCCACCGCTGAACACCCACGTCTCTTCTTAACCATTTTCTCTTATCCTCCTTTTTTGGTCTTTACACATGTCGATGATGTATCAGCGACTGTCCTCCCTGATACTGAGACACACACCACTGGACCTGAGGTTGCTCCTCTCGATGCTCCTCAGTATACAGATGTTCATCCTCTCGATGACATCTTTACTCACGCCAGTGACAATCCTTTGGATGTCATTGATGTCCCCTCAGGTACTCCATCTTCCTACCCTTTCATTTCTACTAACCTTGAGCCTTTTGCTCACACTTCCTCTCTTGCAGGTCCTTCTTCTACACTTCAGCCTGATGCTGAGGAAGAGGAAAAGGACGGGGGCGAGAAAGAAGATGGAGGGGATGAAGATATTGATGATGACTATGATATGGCATCTGATATCAAACTTCTCCTCCTAGCTGTTGATTCCGTTCTCTACAGGATAACCGAAGTCCACCAACAGATGCCCCGCCAGGCTGACCTTGATATGAACTTCCTCGCTATCCAAGCGGACGTTCAAGAAGTTTAGAGTCACCTCCTGACTCTCCAAGAAGCTGTTCAAGCCAACACCAACGCCATTGCTGCTCTCTCCAGCAGGGTTGACGATGCCCAGGCTCTCGCTGTTCAGCAGACTGGACTTCTTCAGCAGATCCTAGATGTTGTATGTCAACCAGCTCCAGTGATCCCACCTTCTTTCTCTGCCGATGATTGGCCCAGCTCAATGAGACGCGTGAGGCAATGACAACTCTAGCTGGTGCTATGTAAAGGCTAGAGGATGTAATGGTTCTCCAATGTCGGCATTTGGACGAACTCTCTAACCAATTCTCTCAAGTATTAGCCAGAGAAGGGGATATTAGGTCTAATGTTGGTGGATCATCTGATGCTGCTGCTGCTCCTTCTTCTGCTGCTGCTCTAGTATCAGTTACAGTTGAAGCTGAAGCTGAGGCTCCTAGAGCTGAAGCGGTTGCTGCTCCTGTAATCCCAACCACCGAAGTTGTTCCAGCTGAGGTTGTCGATGCCATCCCTATGGATGATGCTCCTTCCATCACTGCTGTTGGTGATGATGATGATGTTGATGAAGACGAAGATGATGACGATGAAGATGATGAACCTACCATCCCTGACCCTGGAAGTGACCTAGGTGGTGACGACGACGATGATGATGAAGATGACTTTACCATCAAGTACCATAAGCCATCAATCGCCACCATGTGAGTCACCCTTAAGGATTCTGCATCCCAGGGGGAGCAAAGGGAAGGTGAATCGGCTCCATCAAGGAACCAGGACTCCAAGTCAAAAGGCAAGGCGGTCACTAAAGAAGGAAACTTGAAGGTATTGTTCAATATTCCTCAACAACCTTTCTTTGACGATTATCGAGGACACCATCAGCAATCTCATCAAAAGGATGTCTAGGTATGTCGCGGTCCCTGACAGGCCATCTCTGAAGAAAGGTGGGAAGAAACTGTTAGACCCCAACTTATGAAAGTGTAAGTAAGAAGTCTCTTACTCTAGTCGAGTAGGACTTAGTCTATTTGAAGCGGTCTAGATTAAGAGCTCTCATGCAGAAGATCAAGAACCAGAGCTCTTACTCAAGAGTGAAGGTTTAATTCATACAGAGCCCTCGCTCTATCCCCGTGGACGCTCAAGACTTGTACATAGTACATGCAGATCTTTTGCATATGCAGAGCCTCTGCACAGTACATACAAAGCTTTTGTATGTTCATGCAGAGCTTTTGGCTACCTTCTCCATGGAACACGGGCGTGTTAGCCCAGACATTCTAGCAAGCGTCTAACAGAGTTAAGGCGGCTTGAGCAAGTCTGCACTGCTTTTCAAGGGAAGTCAAAGATAAGGATGTAGACCAGTCAGCTCAGAGTTTCACGCCTATTTTATAGCATAGTTTGTTAGACCTAGGCGTATATAAGGAGGCTTCCGTCTCAGGTTTAAATAACCTGAAGGAACCGACTTACACTATATGCATTTTCTGCGAGATTACGTTTCATGCTTTCATTGTTCATCTTTCTATAAATAAAAGCATTCAACATATTCAAGTTTATTCACTGTTCTTACTTTCATCTTGAATATCTCGTTTAATCAGTCAAGTTACATTGTTTGAGTTTAATTCTTATATTTTATAAACTGTGTTTCTACCAATTAAGAGTATCTGGGTTCAACAATTGGTATCAGATCCTGCTAATCAAATTCATTGATTAGTCGATCGATATCTGGCTGGATTCTACTCTTAATTTCTTTCTTGATTATTCGTTTTAAAAGGAATTTTCACTCTTATTTTTCTCAACTTTAAAACGTTTGCTTTTACGTAATCTGGAAATCGTTTTCTGTCGATTATCTTTCTCGTCAAGTTTTCTTCTCAATCTTTAATTTAAAATGTCGTCATCTCAATCATGGAACTCCATGTATAGTGTCGGTTCCTTGACAAAACCTTCGACTCTCATTAGGGAAGAATATCCCCAATGGAAGATTCGGATGATCAATTGCTACGAGGGTCTAGATCTAGAACTTTACGAATCAATTTTAAATGGCCCATACGTCCCTACTACCATCATACCTCGGATTCCTGCTGCTGGTGATACAGTTGAGGTACCTGCCAGGCGAGTACCCAAACTTCGTCGTAACTGGAAAGATGAAGATAAACATAGAGTGGAAGTGGATCAAAAGGCCAAAAGATTTTTGATTATGGCGCTTCCCAACGAAATTTTCCAATCACTCGATGCATGCGATCAGCCAAGGATTTGTGGGATCAACTGGCTAACCAGTTGGAAGGAGGCATCAAGATGACGAAGAATCGTCGTGCCCAATGCCTGAACGAATACAACAGCTTCCAGGCACTCCCCGATGAGTCTCTAGAACAGACCTATCACCGCTTCAATACCCTGATCAATAAATATCGCAAGTGTGACGTGATCAGAACTCAAGAGGAGAACAACATGCTCTTCTTGAAGAGATTGAATGCAGAGTGGGGAAACCTGACGATGTCTCTTCAGGCAAACCAAGATCCGGAGCAATGGACATTGTACGACGTGTATGGGACTCTGCAGGCTCAAGAACAAGAGGTGCAGAAGGCAAAGGTCGCTCTGGGTGGACCTCTGGCTCTTGTCTCTGATTCAAAAGAGACAGGATCAAGCCAGCCACATAGAGAACGGACACCCAGAGAAGAGAGAAGAAAGGAAAGAAGGCTCTCATCTTGGAGAGTGATGATGAAGAAGACAGAGCTTCTAGCTCTAAAGACGATGACATTAACGCCTTTGCAAAATCCTTGGCCCTAATCACCAGGGAATTCCAGAGGAAATTTGGGAAGAAGGTCTTCGACAAGAGAGGAAGACAAAATGATCGAAGCAGAGGCAGATCTTTTGAAGGAAGGAACCCTCCTTCTGTTTCCAACAAGAAGGAGGAAGAGCCATCGGACCAGAATAAGCAAGGTGTCCGATGCTTTAGATGCGGGAAGATGGGGCACTACTCCAAAGAGTGCAGAGCCCCCTTAGTGAAAGATGAACTGTACTATAAAAATAAGTACAAGTACAATTGAACACAAAGGAGCCTCGTGGAAGAACAGGAGAATTGGGTCTCTGACTCCTCGTCTGAAGAAGAGGACCAAGCAATCTTCAGTGGGATGGCTGTCGAGAATGACAGAGAAGAGTTTGGATCTAACTCTGACTCCCAGTTATGTTCTACCTCTGGTTATTCTCACTCTGACTTGGAAGAGAGCAACTCTGCTTTGACTAACAATTTTGTCAATCTACAGTAAAAGCTCTCTCTCGAAAAATCCAAAAGAAAATCCTTGGAAAAGGAAATTGTTTTTGAACGAAAGACAGAGCTGCTAACTGTAGAGAAACAAGAGTTATCAATGGAAAATGAAAAGATTTTACAAACAAAATGATCCACTGAAATGAGTCTTAAAACAGAGTGCTTAGAATTAAAAGCGGCTATTAAAAAGAAAGAAACAGAGCTCCTAGAAAAATAAAGAGACAGACTAAACTCTGAGGCCCTAAAAGACTATTTTCAAAAGGAAAGGGAGTTCATACACTAGAGCTTACAAAGAAAAGAACTCTTGATTAAGAAATATAAAGATGCTCAGCAGGTGTAAGAAAAAGTCAATTCTTAACAGGATAAAGCAGGGATAGGTTATATAGACCTAGACCTCACTTGGAAGAAGAAAAATACTCTTGAATCTGTGTTTAGGTTGGGCAAAAAACAAAAACCAAATTTTCCTATTTTGCATACAGCTTCACCGTTTAAAAGATGTAGGCTTGAAAGTGGAGCCAGAACTCCAAAGTTGAAATACAAAAACATCTCTTAATCTTCAAAAATGTATGCCGCATGTTGATTTAAAATGCATACAGAAGACAAACGAGATTTTTTGTTTTGGCTCTACGAATCTCGAACATCTTAAGACTGAAAGTGAGGTTGTCAAACCTGAACCGGATGAAATCAAGAGTTCATCCACAGAAAATTTTCTTAAAACTCTGGATTCTCAATTAATGGATGGCTTTACAGAAACGATAAGACAGGTTCTCGAGCAAAACTTGGTTGAGGCCTTGAATTATCCTCCCAAAGGCCATGCAGATTCTTCTGAGTGTAACTCCTCATATACTTTTGAAAGTCCCACAAAACAAAAGACGGACGAAGCTTCTAGCTCATGCATACGAGAATCTCAAGTTCTCAATGATACCTCTGTATTTTGATATTCACACAAGGATTTTCTTGACTCTGACTCTGAGTCAGAGGTGGACTCGTTTAAAGAGCAAGTTAAGACAGAGGTCGTTGCCAAAGAACTAGAGGTTGCAAAACCCCCTATTGAGAAAAAGATTCTCCTAGGTTCTGGCCGTGCAAGCATGACGATAAGTGCTAAATCTGCTCCCAAGTTTGAATACAGGGTAAAGAAGAGTGCAAAGTCTATTTCATCTGCATCAAAGGGCTCAAATTCCAAATCTAAGCCAATTAAATTCACTCCGGAACAGAAGGAAAAATCCGTTTCATGCTCTAACATTAATTTCTCTGTTTTAGAGAGGCCTCTAAAGGCCAAAGGAGTAAGGAAGAAGAAATCAGAGAAGACCCATTCACTATTAAAACAATTAGATCTAGATATGAAGTTTGCTAGAACTACCAATGCTAGGATTGATTGTAATAATATATTCTTTAAATCTAATAAATCATTTTGTCATTCAAAATGTGTTCATAATTGTGAATGTGTTTCTCTGCTGCTTAAGTTAAAGCAACATTTCTCTGATCCTAACTGTCTTCTCTTTGGGTCGTCAAGGACTAAATCCAAGAAGACCCATAAAAGAAAGAAGGCTCCTAAAGCCAAGTCTGGTAACCCAGGTGTAGAAACGAAGCCTCTCCCAAAGCTTAAAAGCTATCCTCTGTTCCTAATCATCGAGGACTCATTATGAAATGGGTACCTAAATCCCTATAATTTGTTTTGCAGAAGCCGTATGTGGACATTTGGTATCTTGACTCCAGATGCTCAAGACACATGACCAGCAATAAGAGGTTGCTCTCCTCATAAAGAGAGAAGATTGGAGGAAAAGTGACCTTTGGGGATAACAAGCAAGAAGAAATAAAGGGATATGGGGATCTACTACAAGGTAAGGTTTCTGTCTCTAAGGTTGCTTATGTCTCTGGGCTTAAACATAATCTTTTGAGCATAAGTCAATTGTGTGATTCTGGCTACAATGTCAAGTTCCAAAAGGAAGCTTGCTCCATTATGTCAGAATCAGGTCAATAGTTGCTAAGAGCCAAGAGAAAAGGCAATCTGTATCTCATGAATTTCTCACCAAGAGATAATTCAGAGACTCTCTGTCTCGTGTCTCACAAGAGTGAAGAAGCTTGGCTCTGGAACCACAAGCTGTCTCATCTTAATTTCCAAAATATAGAGAAGCTTGTGAAGAATAATCTGGTTGACGGACTTCCTGCCATAAAGTTCGAAAAGGACCATCTCTGCTCATCATGTGAAATGGGAAAGCTCAAGAGAGCATCCCACAAAACTAAGACAGATGTGTCATGTGTCAGACCTCTGCATATGCTTCATGTGGATCTTTGTGGTCCAATCTCTATGCAGAGCTTGTCTGGTAAGAAGTATATCTTAGTCTTAATTGATAAATACTCACGATATACTTGGAATGAGTTTGTAAGGCAGAAATCATATGTCCCAGAGCTACTAATCAAATTGATGACCAAGATTCAAGTACTTCTACAAAGCAAAATTCAGAAGCTGAGAAGTGATAATGGAATAGAATTCAAGAACGCCAAGATTGATGTGTACTTGGACATAGAGGGCATAACTCAAAACTTCTCTGCAGCAAGAACACCACAACAAAATGGTGTCGTAGAGAGAAAGAATCGAACTCTGGTCGAAGCTGCACGAACAATGATAGCCAGCTCTGGTCTTCCAACCCATTTTTGGGCAGAAGCAATCTCGACCGCCTGCTTTATTCAAAATAGAGCAACGGTGTTAAAGAGACACATGAAGACACCTTACGAACTAATCAACCAAAGAAAGCCTAACATTAAATTTTTGCATGTCTTTGGTTGTAGATGCTTCATCCTGAATGATCGAGATCAACTTGGCAAGTTCGATAAGAAGGCATATGAAGGCAAGTTCCTTGGTTATTCCACGAAAGCCAAGGCATACAGAGTCTTCAATCAACAAACCAAGACGGTCGTAGAAAGCATCAACGTCTAGTTCGACGATAAAGAACAAGTGACTTCAGAGTACCTCAGAGATGAACACACAGTCTTCCAATTCTCAAATGAAGTCAAGGGAATTGGAACTCAAGCTCTTATTTGAAGACTTCTATGGCGATGAAGACATCTCTGTACGTGCACCAAGAGATGAATCTGCGAGTGTAAGTGAAGAACCACAAACGACAAGTACATCTGACTCTGGTCCTTCACACACCTCTTCTTCCTCTGGTGATCATATCCATCCACAACCAGAGCAAACAAGCTCTACATCAGAGCCCAGTCTTGTAGAGCCAGAGCATGAAACCTCTGATTCTGCACCTGGTTCCTCTATACCATCATCCGAGGGGGAGCAAGCAGAACCTTATTGTGTGACACACTTTGTGTGTCCACAATATCTGATCAATTCTTCATTTCTTCATCACAACAATGGCAGATTCATAGATTTAACAATAAGAACAATATGAACACATATATGAATATTGAGAGGAAAAGTCAATCCTCTCAATTCTGGTCAAACCTTCTATTATGTACGTAATCTTACAATTGAGCTCCTCACTTACACTAATTACAAAAGACTTAACCATATTTATATGGTCAACCTAATATAGACAAGGTCAAAGTCAAACCTACAAGAAAAGTCAAACATGCTGACTTTTTACAAATATAGACTATTTATAAACTTTCAAGACGAATACAATTAATACTGATTTCTCAGTCCTAACATTCTCCCCCTTTGTATTCAGACTTGAAAGAAAATTCTGCGTTTTGAGTCCTTGTTTGAACTTTGAAACATTATGCACAATATGTCTTCTTCAAATGAAATCTTCAACTTGTAATCTTCAAGCAATCAATTGTTGAGAAAGATATTTTAGCATTCTCCCCCTCGAATGTAGAATCACGGTGATCTTCTCTTTTGAAAATGTAGATAAAAAAAACAATCTTCAGGTTGTACAAGATACGATCTTCAAAGATTCTTCAGATAACAAATCTTCAGTAAACTATTGTGAAAAATGATCTTCACATTCAACATCTCTCAGTCGTTGTAGCACACAAATAATCATTCTTTAATCATCTTCAGTCGCACTTCTTCTTTTGAGTCTTTTGCCACTTTCAAAGTTACTCCCCCTTGATCTTTGCATCAGATTCCCTTTAACAATGTTCGGAAATGAATATTTCATTCATTATTACATATACTCCCCCTTATGATGAAATGAGAATCATTTCGTCATACAAAAGATGAATGAAATTTTCC
>NC_037544.1:15205064-15209001 GCF_001531365.2 Cynara cardunculus var. scolymus | reverse complement strand
ACTATCTATTGCTACCTTCTAGCAGATAGTCTAGCTAACAGATAAGGTCTATCTATTACATGGATAATCATATATTACAAGATAAACTATAATTCCAGCTGTTGATTAGTCATCACCAGCTGTCATTATTGAATAGGTGATTTCATCCTTATCTTCAAGTCTTCAATGTACGCTTGGATGAATACTTAGAAATTTTTCTAAGTGTTGAACTGCTCCATTGTATCGATGAACACTTTCCAACGATTCGTCCATCGATCCGCTGGATGTACTTGATCCATCGGTCCGCTGGATATATTTTCCATCGAAGCTCTGGATAATCTGTCCATCGGTCTGCTGGATATACTTTCTTTGCCTTGATGTTTTCATCGATCTTCTGGTTCTTCATCACTTATTGTTTTTCATTACTTTTTACATTTTGCATTATGGAGTCTAACATGGACAACACAATGCCTGGACATATTCTAATCCGGTCAATGAATATGAACAAGAACAGATACAGTATTTTCAATACATCAACATTTCGAAGAAAGAAACCAGTAATCAAACCATATTCAAAGGTTGTTTTTAAATAAAAACTCATCTTATGCAAATTCAGATTTTGTAGATGAAATAGCAAATACGAATCAACTACAAGTTTGATCCGAATTCTAGCTTCCGAAATATGGCAAGGTTTCTCTGAGAGTGTTTCCAAAAATAGTAGAAACCTGCCTTTCTCAAATTAATCACCTTTTATACCCTTCCTTAAAAAGGAAGGCGGTCATCAAAACATGGAATATATAATTCCTTTTTATGCCCAAAGCTTATACATGCACACACACAGAATATATTTATATATGCATGCACACATAGAACTACATATAACCCCATTCAATTACCACGCATTGACATGCATGCACATAAAACATGCATACATATATAGGCATATGCACCCACACATGTATGCATATAAAACTACATACATTTCATGCATATAATATACACACTCACATATTAATCTCATGTAAGCATCTACCCATATGATTAATTATAGCAATTAATCACATATTCATGTAATCACATAACACGTAATAATTACCTCATGTGATAACCAGAACTCAGTTATCACAATAACCTAAAGAACGAAAAATCATGAAAAGTCGGATGAAAGAATATATCCACAAGGATGTCAAATTAACAATTATAAAATGATCGTTTTCTTTTGTAATTTGTTTTGTTCTATTTTTTGTTATATTTTGATGATTTTCAATTAAAAAAGAGTAGGATATTATTTTGTTTAAACCATGTTTTTTATCCCGTCCACTGAATTATCTCAATTTAACAGTTTAGATGAGTTATTTGGTTCTTTCTTTTTTTCAGGATTTTCTCTAGATATTTTCCCTAGTGGGAACACTTCTAAGTTTTTGGATAAGTTGATTTTTTAATCTTAATTCATTTTCATTCAACTACCTTTAGTATCTTCAACCATCTTTATTTTCACTTTTAGTCACTTTCACAAACATTCACATATATTTAATTAATTTCGCATATTTGAATTTGTTCATGTTTCGGTCATGATAATAAAATAGTAAAATAAAAATAGTTGAAGGTAAGATATATGAACGTATATGAATGTTTTATTCTCATAATGACTCTTAGGCCTTGTTTGTTTTGTTTTCATTTTCAGCTCTTAATTACCACTTATGTTTGATTTGTTCAGACATTTTGTAATTCAGACTGTTTGTTTTTTTTTCCAAAGTCTCTTATCATTTAATTGGGTTTGAATAAATAAGAGGTGAACTATTATATTAATTCTTCTTGTTTCCCCTTTTCTTTGATTCTCTTTGGCTATTGCTTCTTTCTCCATCAAGAATGTCACCGACCTTTCATCACCCATGTGAAATGCATGCCCCCACCATCTCTCTCTCTCTCTCTCTCTATATATATATATATAATTTTTGTATGTATAGGTTAGCTTAGAAGATTAATATGAAATAAGAACTTTTATCAACGATTTATCCTCTATCAAAAGTATCGATCTTTTCGCAAACAAACCAGTTGCATTCCCGTTAGCATAGAAAGTCTGAAAGGTATCCAAAAGGTTGTTACTATGTTCCATCTGCTAAACAATTGTTGAGATGAATTTCGACAATGGAAATTTTTTGAAATTCAAGAGAATTTTGCAAAATGTTTGCACCTGATTAAGAAAGAACTGATTAAGAGGTCCATTAGGAAATTAATAATTTTGGTAATTTTAACTTAAAATATTAATTAAGGGCATTTTAATCATTCTATATTTCTCCTCTCAACTCTCCACGTCAAACACCTCCTCTCTCCAACGAACATCATATTAACATAAAATAACGAAAAAACACAGTGTGATACACTTCATAAAATAACGAAAAAACACAGTGTGATGCACAGTTGTGATACGCTTCATAAAATAACGAAAAAACATTGTGTGATACACTTGGTAAATAAAACATTACCTGATATATTGTGTGTTACACTTCGTAAAATAACAAAAAAATATATATTGTGATACACATCGTATAACGACAAAAATACACTATGATACATACTATGATACCAAATTTGGTTGATGAATACAACTATGATACACAGAGATTACAAAGAACATAAGAGGCTTGCAGCTTTTTAAACGAATAAAAAATGGGGGATTTGATTATAATTCAATTGTACTTCACATTGTTTCTGCAATGATTGCATGTAATTGAAGATATGATGAATGAACTTCCATAATTTGTTTAATAATAAGAAAACAATATCAATTTTTTTTATTGATAACCATTATGAAAAATATTAGGAAAAATTACTAATACACCCTTTTTCTTAATTAAGGTAATACAATTAATATAATATGTTAGATCTCATAATGCAAAATGTAAAAAGTAATGAAAAACAATAAGTGATGAAGAATCAGAAGACCGATGAAGACATCAAGGCAGAAAAGACTAAGTCTGGATCGATGGAAAGACTAACCAGAGCATCGATGGAAAGACCAACCATCGAACCGATGGACTAAGTGCAACCAGCGGATCGATGGATGATGCGATGAAAAGTATATTCATCGATATGATGGAAATACTAACACTTATAAGATTTTCTAAGTATTCATCCAAGCATGCATTGAAGACTTGAAGATAAGGATGAAAGCGCCACATCAATAATGATAGCTGGATATGACGAATCAACAGCTGGAATTATAGTTTATCTTGTAAATAGTGATTATCCATGTGAAAGATAAACATTATTAGTTAGCTAGAATGTTTGCTAGAAAGTAGCAATAGTTAGTTATCTTAGCATTAGCTAACTAGTATAAATAGACGACTAGGTCTATTGTAAAAAGTGCGCATACGTGAGAAGTTTTACTTTGTGTTTTACGTTTTATTATTTATAAAGTAAAACATTTGAAGCTCAAACTGTTCTTGAATATTTATATTTTATTTTTTAGTCTTCTTAACTTTCTTCATAAAATCACTATAATTTGGTTATTCATAACTACATTATAAGTGTTATTGAGAGATCTAGGATCAACAATTGGTATCAGAGCCTATTGATTGATTATCCAATCAAACGATCATTCAAAACTCTCAATATTTTAATCTTCTCTCTCTTCAAAAAATTTCTTTTCTTCTTCTCCAATTCTTTTCAATGGCCAACTAGAATTCTGCCTACAACGTTGGTTCTCTCACAAAGCCGCCAACTCTTCAACGTGAGGAGTATCCTCAATGGAAGATAAGAATGGTAAATTTTCTGGAGTGGATGGACAGGAATCTCCTGCGATCCATACAGGAGGGTCCTTACATCCCTCAAACTCTTGTTCCAAGAGTTCCAGCAACAAGTACCACGGCTRAWATTCCAGCTTACTACATGATGAAAGAGGAAAGAAATTGGGACGACGATGACAAAGAAAAAGTCGAGACCGACAGAAAGGCCA
>NC_037544.1:15197786-15200109 GCF_001531365.2 Cynara cardunculus var. scolymus | reverse complement strand
TTTACAAAAGCTCTTGATGAAAAACGATTTTTATTTTTAGTCAGCAAGATGGGTATGCTGAATCTCACCACTTAGAGGCAATTATCTTTAACCATCGATTGTCAATATCTCATGGTTATGCCAATAAGTGATAAAATAACAATGCCATATATTCTCTAAGTATCTTAAACCAGAACCTCTGATTCTAAAAACCAGAGCCTCTGGCCATATAGAATGACTTAGAATTTTTGGCAAAAATTTTTGTAACCAGAGCCCCTCTGGTTCTATTGGTAACCAAAGCCCCTCTGGTCCAAAGCAAATACTTGGTATTTCTTATCAAGTACTTTTTTCCCAACCAGAGCCTCTGGTTCCAAAGACCAGAGCCTCTGGTTTCCACCTTTACTTGCTACTTGTTATTCTCTTTACAACCAGAGCCTCTGGTTCTAAAGACTAGAGCCTCTGGCTTAAGATTCTTTGAAAGCAAGTCAACCATCTCCCTTCCAACTCCCTTTTCATTTTTTTTCTTTTTCAACCAGAGCCTCTGGTTCTAAAGACCAGAGCCTCTGGACTCCATCCATTGCTTTTGATTTTTTTTCCTTCCCCTTTGAAACCAGAGCCCCTCTGGTTCTATTGTCAACCAGAGCCCCTCTGGTTCTATTGTAAACTAGAGACCCTCTGGTTCAAAGCAAAGACTTGGCAATTTTAAACCAATACCTTTCTTTCTACTAACCAGAGCCTCTGGTTCTAAATATTAGAGCCTCTGGATTTCAAATCCTTTGAAACCAGAGCCCCTCTGGTCCTTGCTCGCCAATATCATTTATATGACTAAGTGTTTCCATTCAACCAGAGGCTCTGTTTCCAAAGCCCAGAGCCTCTACTTTCCTTCGCTTGCTATACATTCTTTATCTCACCCAGAGCCTCTGGTTTCAAAGACCAGAGCTTCTGGTCTTGGTTTCATTGATAGCAAGCCTTCACCATTTCATTCCATACTTTATTTTCTCATCCTTCACAACCAGAGCCTCTGGATTCAAAGTCTTTGCAACCAGAGCTCCTCTGGCCTCAAAGACTCTTTGCTCTTCACACTTAGTCATATTTAATATCATTCTTCTTCATCATTCACAACCAGAGCCTCTGGTTCTAAAGACCAGAGCCTCTGGATTCAACGTCTTTGCAACCAGAGCCCCTCTGGTCTCAAAGACATTCTTTTTCCATACTCAACCATATTTTTCTTTATTCTTCATTCATTCTCATCATCCTTCATAACTAGAGCCCCTCTGGTCTCAAGATTCATTCATATCTCCATGCATCCTTTGAGGGGGAGCAAAAGTTTACATTTGTAAACTTGCATTTTCCATCCAGAGCCTCTGGTTCTACTATCCAGAGCCTCTGGTCCCATAAAATGCTACATACGATTACATTACCAGACATCCTCTGGTTTTATAACATGGATTGCTACATTTCAACAGAGTCTTTGGTTTGTTAACCAAAGTCTCTACATCAAGCACATCCAACATTCACACTAGTCTTCATTGACATTACAACCAGAGATCCTCTGGTTCCCCACCCACTTTGTCATGCATAACCAGAGCTCCTCTGGTTACCCACCCATCTTGTCATGCATAACCAGAGCTCCTCTGGTTCCATGAAAAATACTTTTTTAAAATAAAACTCATCTTAATTGAAAACCATTTTTAAGATTATACAAAATTACAGCTTTTGTGACTAAAAACTATACAACAAGGGTTTTTARAAGACCAAAACTTCGTAATTAGTATTTATCTTACAATTAGATGAGATTTTAATTTTTTTTGGGAAACGTCTTCACCAAGCTATTATTTGGAATGAATCTTCATTTCAAATCCTTTATGTCACTCAAACCACGCGCCTGACACAAAACAGGCTGTCCCATTTTTGCCGCTTCAACCTTTTTCCCTCCCAAACCCCAGCTTGACACGTGTCCACATTCATTTATGGCACGTACTATCACGACGGCTCACGTTCCTCCAATCCTATCACCCAAATCCCAAACCGCCACTTTTCTCATGATTATTATATTATAATAATCAAAGAAAACGTTTCCCTTACCACTATCACCCCACCAAACTACCCTATAAATACTCATCTTCCCCACCATTACCATCTTTAAGCCTCCAAAACCTGCAAACAGCTTTTGACGAACACAAAATAACCTGCAAACTTCCATAACAATGGCTTCCTCCGCTTCCCACGAATCCGACAACAACGATAGCCGCATTCAATCTACGGGAGCAGACAGTAGGGCTATTGTCTTTCTTCCCATGAAACCCAATAATCACATAATCGAGCTCCGAAACACTCTCTATGA
>NC_037544.1:15193529-15196138 GCF_001531365.2 Cynara cardunculus var. scolymus | reverse complement strand
CAAATTCTCCAACAAACCATCACCCAACATCATAACACCATCTCATCCCTAGCCACCCAACGTAACCAAGTCCTCATCCAATCCCTTGCCACCCTCACGGCTCAGGCAACTGAGATCGATGAGAACCTCACATACATTATTTCTCGACTACAAACTATCACACGCCACCTTCATCAACTACCATCCTCCATCATCTCTCAAATTCCCCAACCTTCCCAACCTTCTACTTTATCAATCGATGAAACCCTCACCAGCCTCACCCACCAAATGACAACCATCCAAGACATTCTCACCCAACTGCCCGCTGCCATCCTTGCCCAAATACCCCAACCCACCCCTCAACCACCTCCTCCCACTGCAGGCCCCTCATTCGATGAAGCCTTCTCTTTCTTCACTGCAGAGGTGAAAGATCTAATCGCCAACCTCCCCATTCTCCCACCAACTTCAACCTCCACCATCCCATCACAACCTACAGGCTCCACCTCCACCACCGAGTTTGCCACAAAGGCAGACATGCAGGCATTGTCAAGAGCACTGGTCTCCTCTTTCAACGAGATCAGTGCAAAGTTTGTTCATCGAGCCATCCAACCAACAAGGGCTCTCACTCAAACGATGGTCGATAAACAACGGCGTACATCAACTCTTCTTCATTCAATGAAGGAGACCAGCAGAAAGGCAGCCCTGAGGGAGTATCTTACATCCCTCAGGAAGGAAAAGAAGAAGAAGAAGAGGTCTCAAGCCTCTTGCTCAAGCAGCCGCCCGAGCAAAAGAAGGCGCCACGACGACCAAGACCCCGAGGATCAAGACCTTGGCCCTCGTGAGGGGGAGAAAGAGGCGGCGGCTGCATATACTTCAACATCCGCTGCACCACAGCAACCAGCACCACACCAACCATCACCTCAAGAAACCCAAGCAAGGGAACCAGAGGCCTTGCCCTCTGATGATCAACCGCATATCCAGGTTCCCTTGGCTACAACCCCAGAGCCCATCGTGTTGAGTTCCTCAACCGATGAAGAACCAACCACCCCACAAACACATCAACCTTTTTCTTCTACACCAAATATAAACCTACCATTAACCCCCTCACCAACACCCCACACAACTCAACCTTTCATCATTTCTCTACAACCAGAGCCCATAACAACCCAACCTTCTTCACCCATACAACCAGAGCCCACTATAACCTAACCTTCTTCACCCATACAACTAGAGCCCACTATAACCCAACCTTCTTCACCCATACAACCAGAGCCCACTATTACCCAACCTTCTTCACCCATACAACCAGAGCCCACTATAACCCAACCTTCTTCACCCATACAACCAGAGCCCACTACAACCCAACCTTCATCACCCCAACAACCAGAACCTATAATAACCCCAACCCAACCAACCCAAACACAACCAAGGGTGCAAGCGAATGTTCCCTCTTCCTCAAGGCATCCTCCAACAGGCCTAGTGGACGAGATCATTCAGCAGATGGAGTCGATGAGGAGAAGACCTCAAGTGCCAACCAGGGAACCAGTGATGATGGAAAATATCCATCAATACATGTACCATGATCACGATGAAAGTTTGTCAACAAATCCTCCAATCCTATCGCCCGAATCAATGGATCTCCTACACCATCATTTTGTCAGACAAACTACTCAAGATCCTCGAGTTGTTTTCTCGAATGAAGGAATAAGGAGAGTCATGGACTTAAAGATAAAATCCTTCGCCAACCGAGCTATCAGATACATTGAGTTCACCGTGGAGAGAGCCCATGGGATCATTAGCGTGTTCAACGAAAATGATCTCATTAATCTCAACCCGTACGACTTAATCGAATTATACGCCTATACAGCTCAGAGGCAGGATCACGGGATAAGGTTTGGAATGGCAAATCGAGCGATAGTAAAGACAATGGAGTCCCTGGTAAAGCTAAGAGCAAAAATAGACTTCGAGATCGTGCTAAGGCTGGGCATTGAGAGGCTATCCTGCGATCCACCAAACGAAGAATTCCAGGGCTTGCAGGAGATACGCTCTGCCTCTGTCTTATCTCAACCCAAACTCAGACTTGTTTACAAGAATGAGTTTGGGGTGAAAAAGTTATTTAGAATGTCTGAAGCTTTCAAGTACTCAACCGAATCACTTGAATGGTTTCAGAAAAATATTAGAGACAGACTAGGCAGACGCCACGTGCCGAGGGAAGTGGGAAACCATCTCATTTAAGAGATCTTAACTGTTATAAACTACAGAAGGTTACTCCTACGATTCAGAGATATATACTCGGGTAATCCTTGATGAGATGGATTTTTTGTTTATTTTTGCCTTGATGTATATTTGCTTCCAGTCTTGTACAGAATTTATCATCCAATGAAAATTTGGAATTTGATGTTTCTTCTAGATTAGTGTATGTTCTTCATATGTGATTAGATTAGCTTTTGTTATTTCATTACTTAGGGGGAGATTGTTAGATCTCATAATGCAAAATGTAAAAAGTAATGAAAAACAATAAGTAATGAAGAACCAGAAGACCGATGAAGACATCAAGCAGAAAAGACTAAGTCTGGATCGATGGAAAAACCAGAGCATCGATGGAAAGACCAACCATCGAACCGATGGAC
>NC_037544.1:15186625-15193215 GCF_001531365.2 Cynara cardunculus var. scolymus | reverse complement strand
GTTTTATTATTTATAAAGTAAAACCTTTGTAGCTCAAACTGTTCTTGAATATTTATATTTTATTTTTGAGTCTTCTTAACTTTCTTCGTAAAATCACTATAATTTGGTTATTCATAACTAGATTATAAGTGTTATTGAGATATCTAGGATCAACATAATAAAATGGTTGGTTCATATTAGACATCACAGTTACCACAAAATAATTAGGTCTCATTTAATTAGGCTCTTATATATATATATATATATATATATATATATATAGAGAGAGAGAGAGGGGGGGGGGGGGCTTAGGGAAAAACCATAAAAAATGAAAAACTAATGAACATCCTAATAACCATTTATTTGTATGATATACACATGTGTATTAGTTTTATGCACATATGCATAACTGAATATCGTATTGATTGATGATTATTATGATGTTTATTATATTTTTCATTTTCTTTTTGTTTTCCTTGAACCCAGCCCTATATATATATATATATATATATACTAGTTGTGTACCCATGCAATGCGGCGGGATGTAAAAGTTCTATCAAGATTTAAATCTCAAATTTTTGCAAGATATCTTTGAGATCTTGATGGTTCACATGTTAAGATTTTTTTGCAATGCAACACATACTAAAGTCAAGTCCCCAATTGTCTCTACCTTTATTGTAGATATAGAGGCCATTAAGTCGGTGAACATGCCTTTCATTCTTAATAACTTCCCCTCCAAGTGATCCAAATATTTTGTCCCTCAATAAGCACCTCAACGATTTCTTCTGTTGAAAATGAAATTTAGACCATTCAGAACACAAAATATTTTATTTTCTTGAAGAAAAAAGAAATGAAGATTCTTATTTACTCGTTACAGAAGATTTGAGATCGGACTCCCCTGTGTTGTTCTAAATCTAAGATCAAGGGAGACTTGGTGAAATAACCATAGAATTCTATTTAAAATCAAAATGTCTTCAAATTCATTATTTACAAGCTTGTTTTGGGATTTTACTTCAGGATAAAGTTATGATACTCTTACATTTATGTTCATAATGAGTGAACATAAATTCCAAAACATGCTTGTCAAAACGGTGGTAAAAACTTTGAACAAATAATAGCGAAAAGTCTGAAAAAAACCCGCTGATTTTGACATGAGCAATAACATTTATATAGATGCACAAGAATATCCTTTCTGGATTATCCCAAAAGAAAACCAACACATCCCCATTCATGAAAGTTCCAACACCTCTTTGTTTATTACAAAATATTAATAGTGTCAACTGTAGTTAGTAAGATCATATTGTTTATTCTCAGATATCAAAATGAATTGTTAGTAAGCGCTAATTGAGGAAGGGGCCGTTTACCAAAAACTTATCCGATAAGTGCTTACCGGTAAAATTCAACACTATTACTTATTTACCGGGTAAGATTTTAGTCCTCCCAAATGGCTCCATATGCAATAGTTTACCCAATAAGCTCTTACCATGGTAAGAGTCGTCTCTCCTTCACTTACCGGGTAAGATTCATGTTCCTTGTCTTGTTCTTACCGGGTAAAATTCTTGGTCCTTGCTATATTCATTCACTAATGTAATGTGACTTGGTAAGCGCTTATCCAGGTATGCATTTGGTAAACGGCCCCTAAGAGTCTTCTCTCTCACTTACCGGTTAAGAGTATCGATCCTTGCTATATCTCTTACCAACTAATATTCTCAATCTTAATCATGTTCAATCAATAAGATAAGTGATATTAGTAAGCGTTGGCAATGCCAAAATCTGAGATGTGAGGCTCCAAATCAGCGTCCAAAAGAATATTCATGGGCTTGATATCGTGGTGAACTATAGCAGGATCACAGTCAAAATGAAGATATGCTAAACCATGGGCAGTTCCAAGAGCTATGTTACCACGAATGCTCCAATCTAAAAATGGAGGTGGATATACCTCGTGTAGAATATCATGAAGACTACCATTATGCATATATCTATACAAGATCAAACCGTAATCCTTCCTCATCCAAAAATCTTCCAACTTGACAAGATTTCTATGTCTGACCTTCCCAACTGTCTCAATCTCTCGAACAATACTCATGTTGCCTTCTTTGCTGGCTCCAAACATAAGTTTCTTTACTGCATAAAGTCTATCAATCGAACCTAAGGAAACCTTGTACACGGTTCCATGAGATCCTCTCTCAATTATGTACTTATCATTCAAGTCCTCGGTAGCTACCATTACTTTATGAAACAAAGAACCATCCTCTTTATCATCATAGATCTCTACAATATCATGTTTTTCTCTTTTTCGACATTGAAGCATGAAACCAAGTCCAATAACAACCGCGAACATAAGTGCTGATGTTCCAAGGGCTACCATTGCAGTTTGGAACTTAGTAAGACCTCTCTGTTTGTCTGAAGAATGGGTACAACGTGTGAAGTTTCTGCCCGCATCACAATTCAAACAACAATCAACACAAAGACCTGGATTCCCCTAGAATTAATAGAAAGATGAGTTGAAAATTTTCATCAATGCTGCTGGTATCTAACCCATGAAGAGATTGTACGAGATGTCAAGCTCAGTTAACACAAGAAGCTCAGCGAGTGATGTTAAAGTGCCGGTTAGATGGTTGTGAGAAACGTCTAGCTGCTGTAACATCACCGGTTTACTGAAACCATAAGGAATGTCACCTGTTAGACCATTACTCGAGAAATATTTAATATTCGGACGTTAATCTAATCTAATGAGCGTTACTATTTACGTAAGTTATAAGATTAGGAATTATTTAAAAAGTTGACGTTGATACCTAGAAAATTCATGTAGAATCATGGACTACCAATCCTTGCTTGTCTGCACACTCAACAATGACTCGAGGTCCACTCCAATCCAAAGACCGTGAAAAAAAGACTTTGTAATTAAAAAGGTTTGTAAAACAAAATGGCAACTTATTAACAAAAAGGTATAAAAATCCAACCATAAGAAAAGATTGTACAATACTAGTTCAGCTTCACACAACAAATCTAAAATATTTGCCAAATCAAAGCTTGGTTGCTATCAAGCCATTTGAAACCGCCTTCGGAGCAATTGCATCTTTAACATGGCGGCTGCTATCTTTCACATCTGACTCACAAGCTCAAGGTGGAACGTCTTAAAGAACCCATGTGGCTGCAACACAATCTCAATTTCAATCCCTACAAATATACAACTATTAATTTATGTATTCAAACAGCATTTGGCCGACCAGTTAACATACCTGAAGCATAAACCTGATCCGCTCCACTAGCATTACAGGCTAGTCTTCCAACCTAAGAGCATGAGTGATACCAAATACATACCTGCAATTTTCAATATATATAAAATGTTTGATAGGCACTTGCTGTTAAATGGATCAGTAAATGTGACCGAAAATTTACTCACTAGAGGACGATATCGGTTTCTTCAAGAAATCGATTTTGCTGGACCCATGACTGGAAAGATACCAACAGGAAAGTAAAGCATGTAAGGCAATGGCTGGAGGAAAAGAATAGTTTTTCAAGTATCATGTTTCCATATCTTTTGCGGCTAAATATGTGACATTATTTATTTTAATGATAATCCAACATGTATTAAATTCTGGGGACTTTTCAGGGAGAAATGCAGCACCTAAAAGAAAAACTAACAATAGCATAACAAAACTACAAAGGCAGAAGCATAGTTAAAAGTTAGGGAATTTGCAATTCATTGTAACACCCATTCTACATATTGCATATAACAGATACTCCATACATAAGAAATACATGTTTGTACACCACATAGGCTCCTTAGTACAAGAATCTACCATTACAGAGTACATGGTCCAACAATTCAAAATACAATTCTTGTACTAATCAAGATTCATTTATCAACTCTATACATATCATCAACCATTCTTCATGCAGATAAACACATAGGGAATTTATCACATTTTCTCTTTTCCCTTACATCCAGACTATGATTTCCAATAAGAACCCTGATCCTAAACCTTTAAGTCACAAAGAAATAAAGATTCCAGACCACGGTAATCTTAAAGGATATAATAGTAAGAGTTATATTACATAACACACATACAAATGCCACCCTTATATCCAAATGTACACCTCTCATTTATATGCCACCCTTATCCCATAGTGCACCTCTACTTGATATGTCAACCTTATCCCATGGTACACCTCTCCTTGATATGCCCCCCTTATTTCCCCATCAAAATATTTCACAAAACAATTCCATATATAATAGACCGCAGTCAATGAAATTTTATCAGTTTAAAATTATATTTATCAAAAATTCTCATTTCTTGTAAATAGGTCAATAAAATGACAAGTCTAAATACAAGCCGGTCAAACCTTGGCCGGATCACTAATCCGGACAACATTTCATTATGTCCGATTTAATACTTA
Organism: Cynara cardunculus var. scolymus; assembly: GCF_001531365.2. Taxonomy (NCBI): domain Eukaryota; kingdom Viridiplantae; phylum Streptophyta; class Magnoliopsida; order Asterales; family Asteraceae; genus Cynara; species Cynara cardunculus. Next base: position 15,188,832 of record NC_037544.1, on the reverse strand, counting down.
GAATAAATTCTCAACACTTTGTCCGGATTACTAATCCGGACAACACTATTCATGTCATGACCTATTTAACAATCCGGTCATTCTATAGTCGTATTCCTACTTCTTCGATTTAAACACTTAACATAATTCAAAGTTCATAAATAGTTCATCATATAAACCTGCTAACACAATTAATCGATTTACTTTTAAACCGGTTAAGGCATGTACGGTTTAGGTCTAATCCGCTCGTCCCTTGTCCGGTTTAACATTAAACCGGTCGATATACCAAGCGATTTAGTCTTAATCGCTTACCTTCCGGTTTATATTTAAATCGTTTAATTCTTGACCGGTTTACTCATAATCCGGATAACATTCACACAGTATAAACTTCAAACCGAGTAAAAATTTACACAAACAATTTACACATTTCAAAGGGATTAAAACATTTAAATCACTGACCTTATGCAATTTCTTTTGAAAATCAGATGAATCCAACTTCTTTGAAATCAATCAATAAGCAATCCGGATAAGCTTACTCCTTCAAGTTTTCTTTTAACTTTAAAAATGGCCAAGAGGTTCACAAGCCACATATTTATACCCTTTCTAATAAAAGAAAGGCAACTAAGCTCATGCAGAGCCATCCATAAAACCCATGCATGTCCCTAATTTATGCACACATATTCATCACCTTATGCAAGCATACAATTACATTTTCACATATATTAACCCATGCATGCATATTTAAATCATGTATATATAAAATATTTTATGCATACATATAAAATCATGCCTATTCACATACATAAAATCTCATGCATGCATTCACATTATGCATATAAATCACATACTCGCATGATCAAATGTAACAATTTTTCATGCATTCACATAACCATATATCAAATAATCATATATTAATTACCTCTGGTGATAACCAAGACATGGTTATCATATTATCTACCCCTCAAAAGAATTTCGTTCCGGAATTCCTTTAATCAAAGAGCCATGGATAATCTGCTCTCATTTTCGACTCCAATTCCCATGTTGCTTCTGGCCCTTTGTGAAACTTCCATTGTACTTTAACCAAACTAATTTTTTTGTTTCTCAACACTCTAATCTTTCGGTCAACTACAGCTTCTGGTATTTCTACAAAGTTCAGTTTACCGTCCAGTTTAACCTCTGGCAACGGCACAGCTAGACTCAGATCAGCTAAGCATTTCCGTAAGTTCGATACGTGAAAAGTGTTATGAATCAGACTTAGTTCTTCTGGTAATTCTAACTGGTATGCCACTCGCCCAATTCGTTTACATATTCTGAACGGCCCAACATACCTCGGACTGAGCATACCCTCCTTTCCAAATCTGATAACGCCCTTTCATGGCAAAACTTTCAACATCACAAAATCACCTACATAGAATTTAATCAGCTTTCGACGATTATCATCATAACTTTTCTGGTGGTCTTGTGCTGTTCTTATTCTTTCACGGATCTGTTCAATCTTTTCAGAGTCTCTTGAACAATCTCAGGACCCGTTAACTGCCTTTCTCCTACCTCATTCCAACATAACAGCGTTCGACATTTATGTCCATACAATACTTCATACGATGCTGCTTGAATGCTGGAATGATAACTGTTATTGTATGCAAATTCTATTAACGACAAGTGATCTTCCCACGATCCCCCAAAGTCAATGATACAACTTCTTAACATGTCTTCTGCTCGTCGGTTTATTCAACCTTAGATTTCAATACAAAAATAGAACTCGGTGCAAGTATACACCTCGAACTATTGTCGTCTCGTAACAAGTAATAATGGTAAAATACCAAATATCGTTCCCACAGAGATAGCTTGTAAAGTTATTTCAAAAAGTCTAGTTTATAAAAACTAGTTTCAGATGGCGAATTGAGGGACTTGATTTATCTAAAATTGGGTGGTCTAATTAACTCTAAGAAAATATCAATCTTAAAAAGAAGCACAGGGTGCAAAAGTTGATTAAGACTTTAAACAGATGATTCAGCAAAAAGGTGACATAGCATTCCTGTCATAATTATATAAAATCAATAAATAATTTTATATAACTATGACAATATCAACTATCGGGTCAGACGGCCTCCCAAGAGTACACACCGGTCAACGTGCTATCGATACGATATCATTTATGTTAGACGTCATGAATCCTAGCACAACACGGTGTTACCATCCTACACCGTATGAGTATAGCGTTTGTCAGA
>NC_037544.1:15180902-15185640 GCF_001531365.2 Cynara cardunculus var. scolymus | reverse complement strand
AATATTCTTGAGGATGACTAACACAAAGATCTTAAGGATTAAATGGTAGAAAGTATGAAAAAGTCTCCAAAAGTGTGTTTAAAACAAGCCTTAAGTCTTCTTTATATAGGCTAAGGAAGATCACATAGTGGGTGCCAACTAATAAGACAAAAGCTTCTTCAAAACTGGGCTTTGACCGGGCCCAAGGTTGTTGACCACGCCTCCTCTATGGATCAGCCCATTTCTCCACGGCCTAAGCAGAATTTCAGCTCTCGTACAGGTACTATAGGACCTTGCCACTCCTGGTCCTGTAGGACTGCGGTAGGACTGGGCTCAAAAATCATCAAAAACCTGTAAAAATAGGAAAATAACATTAGATATACTATATTACTACTAATATATGAAAAAGACATAAAAAGACTCTATTAAGACACTAATGGGCAAATAAAACAAAGGAAAATGGTTAAAAAATGATGTAATAAGGTTAATAAAATAACACTTATCTCACCCCCAAACTTGAATTGTTGTTTGTCCCCAAACAACAGAAAATGACAAATTAAAAGACTCAAAGTTCTAATAAACTAAAAAAAAAAATTAGCACAAGTATTCAATAGCCAAATTATGCATGTTTTCAAAAAAAATTGAATGAAAGTATTCTACTCATGACTCGATGCTTGATATCCGTAGCCCTTTATAAACCTAGCTCCCCAAAACTTAAGTCTTTCATATTGCCAAACCATAAGCTAGCCTACATTTCTTTTGCTATACTAGATTCAACAGATAGATTGGGACTTTGAATTGGGTTTTGCATTTGGATTTTTCTTTTGAATGCATGCCTTTTACCTCTTCTCACTTTTTTCACTCCGTAGCATAATTTTACTACTATGCATCTCATATTGAGGTATTTTGGACACTTTTGTCCTTTTCAAACATTTTGGTGTACTTTGACACTCTTTTGTATGCACAAGACATGGAACTATGTTCCTTTGTTTGTCTTTTGGTCTTAATGCATACGTTTCATGATATCTATAGTGTTTGGTACTATAAGGACCCTCCCCCAAACTCAAGGGAAACAATTTCCTCATTGTGAGTATATGAAGGCTACAAGTTGGCCAAAATGAAATGAAGGCCCAATTGAATCAAGTTCAAGCTTTAGAAATGGTTGGCTAGTTCTAGAGGCTCAATTTAAGACAAAGAGTGTGTAACTTTGGATTATTGTGGCTATGGCATCAAGTTCAATCATTTGTACAACAAATTCATCTTTTATTCTATTTTTGGTGCATATATGGCTAAAAGAAGATATGCTACTTAAAATCAGTGCCCAAAATCCTAAAATGAAACAGACAAGCAAAGATGATCAATACAAGTGTAATTGACTATCTTTAAAAGGAAAAAGACTCAAACTAAAAACAACTGAAACTGAAAAACAAGGATGAGAAGTCACAAGTGTGACTTGGTCAACTTGTGAAAAGAAAAGGACTCAAAGACTCAACTGAAGGATCTAAACAAAACCAACAATCCAACTCTAAGTCAAATTTGACCATAGAGGCAGGATGTGGTACTTGGAATGAGTTTCAAACCAAAACAGTCAACCAGAGGACTGCATTATCAAACAACATGGTAATATGAAACTAAACTAAACAATGGGATTGCCATTGTTTTACCATGAAATATGTTAAATGAAACCAAACAATGGGATTGCCATTGTTTTGCTATGAAATAGGCCAAATAAAACCAGACAATGATTGGATTGCCATTGTCTTCTTATGACTCAGCTTGAACAGGTTTTAGCATAGACTAGGGAGGTAAAGAAATGGGGACATAAATCCTGGCTCTTTTTCAAAGTAGTCATACCAACTGTGTACAAAACAACCAAACAGAAGTAAAACAGCAAAGATAAAGCATGAGTAGGATTATATGATATCCTAAAAACATCAAATGTCCTTAATTGAGGTAAAGAGAGACACAATCATTAAAAGAAAGGCAAACCATGTCCTTAAAATATGATATGCCTAAAATAGCTAAGAACAACAAAGAAATTAAGAAAGAGAAATTTGAAAACAGCAAATATATAAACAATTTACTAGTGAAAATAACAAAGTTAATAATATAAACAAATAGATTCTGAGAAGCAGATTCTGTGAAACAGGACACAGCAACATGAAAAACATGATCATAAAGGTTAAAACAGCAAAACATCTCAAATGAGATAAATAGGACATACTATTAAGATTAAAACAGCATTTGACAAGCCTAAGTGAGCATGGACTGTTAAACAAGAATGTGGCATAATGCTTGATGAAAACAGCAAATAAATAGCAAAATAGGAAACAACAAAAACAACAATAACAGTCCTAGTTGGCTAAAAAACAAACAAAAACTAAAACAACAAAGTTGAACTAAAATGGTATTATAAAACAATAAATACAGAGCAAAAGCAACATTAATCTGAAAAACAACAAAATAAGACAAGGAAACCATGCCTTAGATGATTTAAGACAGCAAAAAGATTAATCAAAACTTAAAATTATACCTAAAAACAACAAATTGAAAACAGCAGATAGCCTATGCACTTAAACAGCAAATTAAAACTTAGATGTGCCTAAAAACAGCAAAGCAATCCTAATGAAAACAGCAAAGAAAAGTGCATGGCTAGGACTGCATGATACTTAAAACAACAAAGAACTAATGAAAACAGCAAAATCAAACAACAAACCAGTCCTAAAACATCTAAAAACAGCAGATTCTAAATAGCAAAACTGGTATGCACCAAAACTTAGTTGACTGATCAAGGCAGCAAAGAAAAACATAAGATAGCTAATGCAAATCAGGAACTTAAACTTATTCAAAAGGTCAAGCCAACAGTAATTTCTATATACAAAAACAGCAAAATAGCAAATGCATATAAATAGCAAAACTGCAAATAAACTTTAGACTTAGCTAAATGATCATGCATAGCCTAGAAAATATATACAAAGAACTGAGAAGGTAGAACCTGTCCTACTCAGACTGAGTAGGAGAATCAGAAGGCTGCAAAAGGATGGACTTGGGTGGAGGTGGAAGCTTGATTGAACTCTGTGATTTCCCATGCTTGGAAGTAGCTCTTAGTATCCTCTCTTTCTGCATTTTGTACTCAGCCCATTGTTCCCTCTCTTTCTTCAAGATGTCTACCTCCTTCTTCAAGTCATCTACCCTCTTCATTAATTTATGATGCTTCTTCACTATTGTTCTCTTTAAAGTGCTGGCATGATCATCCATGGCCTTCAATAATCAGCCTTTAGAGCTGCCATGAAGGAGGTGGGTGCATCTGGCTGTACTTTGGCATTCACCCTCATCAATCTATCCAAATTTTTCTTGTGTATAGAGGTCTTCTCCATAGACATCACATCCTTGGGCAAGGCTAAGACATGGGCCTTTTGCATATGCCTATGAATCAAGGAAGGGTATAGCAACTTTCCATTTGTTCTCTGTACACATGCCTTGATGTTGGAGCATATCATCCTTAATTTTATATAACTATGACAGTATCAACTATCGGGTCAGACGGCCTCCCAAGAGTACACACCGGTCAACRTGCTATCGATACGATATCATTTATGTTAGACGTCATGAATCCTAGCACAACACGGTGTTACCATCCTACACCGTATGAGTATAGCGTTTGTCAGACACTAAAGTTATTTATAGCCTTCTCCTATTACCTCAGGTTTTCAAAGTCGATACATTTTTATACACAAAATTAGTTGTCAATTAATTTTAATGTAATCATCAAATGAAATATTAAGCATCTGAAATAAATAGTAGACTATAATGCTAATAACACACCTTTGTACTTTCACATCGGCTTTGGTCTTAATTTCCCGTTACACCCCAAGCTAAGGCATTAGCCCATCATTGCTCGGTTTCTTCTCTCGAAGGATGTAAGGACTGAAAAATAAATACTGAAACGAAAAAGTAAATTGCAGAAAATAAATTACAKAAAATRGAAATACTGGAATTTAAAGTACTGCAAATTAAATGACTGAAATATAAATGACTGAAAGTAAATTGCTGGAAATTAAATGACAGAAATGTAAATTGCAGTAAAGACAGAAATGTAAAGAACTGAAATATAAATGACTAAAATATAAATAACTGAAATATAAATGACTGAAATATAAATACTGAAATATAAAGACTGAAATGTAAATACTGAAATGTAAATTATTAATAGCTAAATAATATTAATTAGTCTTAATCTAATAATAATGAAAGAAAGTAGTTGATGGGATGACTAATAGTACTTTGATGGGATGAGGAGATGACATATGAAAGCCTTGGAAAATGGGGTTGACTTTTGAAGAAAACTTGCAAGTCAAGTAACGAAACTTGCAAAACAAGTTTCCTTACAAAGACCGAAAGATTACTTGCAAACTCATAAAAATAGATTATTTAGATTAAGTAAATTAGCCGTGAGCCACAAAGGATGAGATCAGATATAAAGCAACAACAATCGACTAATTCGTAATTCGTAAAAGATAAGAAAACGTAACGTAACTTGGAACAGAGATGAGATGAAGATTAAATACGAGTACTTAAATTAAAACTTGAGAATGAAAGCACAACTACAAAAGTTGGTTCTTGAAAAGTCAAACAAAGAAAACCGAAAGCTTGGAACCAAAAGCAATATTCTTGAGGATGACTAACACAAAGATCTTAAGGATTAAATGGTAGAAAGTATGAAAAAGTCTCCAAAAGTGTGTTTAAAACAAGCCTTAAG
>NC_037544.1:15179127-15179867 GCF_001531365.2 Cynara cardunculus var. scolymus | reverse complement strand
AATATTCTTGAGGATGACTAACACAAAGATCTTAAGGATTAAATGGTAGAAAGTATGAAAAAGTCTCCAAAAGTGTGTTTAAAACAAGCCTTAAGCCTTCTTTATATAGGCTAAGGAAGATCACATAGTGGGTGCCAACTAATAAGACAAAAACTTCTTCAAAACTGGGCTTTGACCGGGCCCAAGGTCGTTGACCACGCCTTCTCTATGGATCAGCCCATTTCTCCACGGCCCAAGTAGAATTTCAGCTCTCGGACAGGTACTATAGGACCTTGCCACTCCTGGTCCTGTAGGACTGCCGTAGGACTGGGATCAAAAATCATCAAAAACCTGTAAAAATAGGGAAATAACATTAGATATACTATAAAAAAAACATAAAAAGACTCTATTAAGACACTAATGGGCAAATAAAACAAAGGAAAATGGTTAAAAAAATGATGTAATAAGGTTAATAAAATAACAATGTTGGGTTCAAGTTAGTGCTTTAATGTTGTATTCAAGTTTCTCCTTAGTGTAATTGTCTTGTAATAGCTTAGCCTTTAATATTTCCTAGTATAAATAGATTTTCCCTTGTAATTGTAATTACCTTTTGTCATTAGCAGATTAATCAAGATTAAGTGCAGTAATTCTCTCTCTCTCTCTATCAATCTAATCATCCTTTGTTCATATTCTTTCCATCTTTGATGTTCATCATGATTCTTGAAGATTGTTTAATGTTTGTATGATTTCTGGACTATCAA
>NC_037544.1:15177887-15179027 GCF_001531365.2 Cynara cardunculus var. scolymus | reverse complement strand
GCCTTACTACCTGTGATTGGGCTCCAAAATTCCTTGTCATTCTCCTGCTTCTGTCGAATTTCCTTCTAATTCTTCGGTCCCCATACTCCTCTATCTTTCGTTTTCCTTTGGCCAACCCTCCGAATCGCACAGCATTGTTCGTGAGTTTCGTGGCAATTTCTACCGCCTCTTGGATAGTCTTTGGATTGGCAGAGGTTATGTTTCCCCTAATTTCTGGAGACAATCCCCAAATGTACCTTTCGATTCGAACCTCCTCTGGTGTCACAAGGTGCGGCATCAGGTTTGCCAATTCGTGAAATCTTGTTGTATACGCAGAAATATCGTCCCCTTTCATTTCGAGGTTCCACAATTCCATTTCCAACTTTTGGTGTTCACTCCTTGTACAGTATTCGTCTTTTAGCAACTTCTTAAGCTCCTCCCAGGGAATTCAATTAGTCGCTTCTCGGCCTCTGGTTTGCACTAGTGTGTTCCACCAAGTGAGCGCCCTTCCTTGCAATAGGCACGCTGCGTATTCTACTTTATTCCCTTCGGTGCATTTGCTAATGTGCAGAACGGATTCCATGCTCTCTAGCCACGATAGTAATCCTACCGCTCCTTTGGTTCCATTAAATTCCTTGGGGTTACAAGCTCTGGAAGTCTTATAAGTACATTCTCACGGAGGTCTAAGTTCAGAGTTTGAAGTCTGGTTGGCGTTCAGTCCAGCAGCCACTTGGATGACTATATTGGGTAGTGCAGCGATAAGTTGGTCAGATACGAGTTGCGCTATATCGGGGTTCTCCCTTCTTGGTGGCATTTCTTTGGATCCTAATCAAAATGGAATTCGTAAGTTTGATGGCAGAGCAAGGGTAATAGYATCCCAGATATTTCTGTGGTACCCAAGAGTGTTCTTCGTATGGAGGGTAAACAGTCATTATCAAAACCAAGATAGAGTAAACTCATTCTAACAATATATTGACATAATAAGCATTCTTCAAAAGGTGCCATGCATTGAAATTGGATGATGAGTACAAAACAGGGTTTCTAGCAATCGGAACAARARYGAGTATCCTATTCTGAATTCTACTTCTAGAATAACATCCAACCTATAGCTATTCCTAATGCCAACATCATCATGCTACAAACAAATAGCCATTTATACAA
>NC_037544.1:15173790-15176192 GCF_001531365.2 Cynara cardunculus var. scolymus | reverse complement strand
TCGAGCACTCCAATTTCCATCACCTCTGGTCTTCTTGACCAGCGCCTCTGGTCCTACATGGACACTCAACAAGAATCGAGCACTCCAATTTCCATCMCCTCTGGTCTTCTTGACCAGCGCCTCTGGTCCAATAAGGACACTTGGCTAAAGTCAAACATTCTATCTTCCATCGCCTCTGGTCTTCTTGACCAGCGCTTCTGGTCCTAGGAAACGGATATTCATAAAAGTTGATCAGGCTCTACCTAACGATATGTAACAATAAAAACCCGCTTTAAAAACACATGATTTCAGATTTCATGAAAATCATTTKGAAAATTTTTGGTTATAGTCGATGGTTTTTAAAGAAAACCAGCGTTCTCTATAACTGAGGCTCTTATACCAAATCTGTCACACCCCGCTAAAGCGGAATCACGAGATGTAACAGGCAAGCGGGTCATAGCAACAGTTTATAAATAACACCATTTCAAGTTGTTCAAAAACAAAACTGTTCATCGACATAACAGGAGTTAGAATTTACACAACGTTCATAATTACATCAAAAACTTGACTTAATCGATCTTGGCTCAAGTATGCTCCCTTAACATCCAAACCACTCACTTAGAACCTGAAAAGCATGGAAATAAAAACGAGGTCAACTACAAAGAGTTGGTGACCTCACGGGTTTTCACATGCACAAAAATATTTCAATGCATAAACCAAGTAATAGCAAACTTAAGCGAATTCTTTGCACTTAATAAATGTAAATCCCTCGCGATGTAACACTTGAGACGCTATTGAGCCTTACCTGACCAATATGCCCCATTAATTTTCGAACAACCAGAAGTAGCCCGTTCACTACTTAGGTCCAGCGGTTCGATAAAACACTAATTCACGGTGGTCCAAATTCCACATGATTAGGCTAGAAAACATAGGTAATTGTGCACCCCTTTCTGGGTGGGACTGTCAACACAATAGCGGCTATCCACAATACCACGGCCCGGGAATGTACCCGAGTTAACAAGTAGCGTGTACGGACGGGAACTTTTATTAGGAAACATATACTCTCAAGCGCATCAATTTAGCATTTATTCTAAGTGCAGAAACAGTTGTCAAAACAAAACATAAAGAACCCGACTAAGCAGTTCCTTAGCCCAAGAGGTTCCAAGTAAAACTTGATTAAGCAGTTCCTTAGCCCAAGATATTCCAATTAAAGTATCGACTAAACAGTTCTTTAGTCACAAGTATCATAAAACGTAAACATGCAAAGTTTACTCAATATCATGCTTTTCCCCCATAAAACATATAAAAAGCATTAAAAGTGGGGCCGTGAAAATTCACAAGTTTGACGAATATCCGTGTGTTTCCTCTAGGGACATGCTAGGCTTGCTCAAACCTCCTGACAGACCAACCAGCGCTATATTAACTTAATGGTTTCCTTGACTTAGGTAGGGCAAAGTTGGTTCTAATGCAAAGCCATCAAATAATTTTATAAAATAAAGCCGATGTTTTTAATATTTAAATAAAAAGGAACCTTCTAAAACCTTATTAATGACATCATTAAATGTCATCCCAAAATAATGATGGCAGCCGCCATCTATCAAAATCAAGGGATTTTGAGTGGGTTTAACACTCTTTTCAAGAGTTCCTCAACCTTAAGTCATACGTCTCCCAAGATTGTTTGCATGCCCAAGAATGACAGCAATGATGGGGAGGGTCTCGAGCTCAACGTTTTCAAGAATCAAAACTTTTAATACCAAAAWCATCAACTTTAAATAATTTCCAGAGAAGAAATAAAACAATAAAATTTCCGATTCCAGCAAGCTTTCAAGATAAGAAATTCGATTTAAAGATGCATGCAAGATTTAATCWTCCGAGAATATGATCGGACCTCACATGCAAGAACTCTCTTCTTCTTTCTTAGAGACTAAAGAATATTGGGTCATAGATTATCATTAAATAAAGACACATGCAGGTCTTTAATGAATAATCTCTCCTCTTTAAATCTCATAAATTTATTTAAAGAATCGAGTATAAAGATAAAGGAGTTCGAACAACTAAAAGGGAATAAAACAGTTCGTAAAACATACATTTTTCTTGACCGAATGAAACAAACAAGTCTCAAGAACAGCAAAAATCTTGAGTTTTTTTTGCAAGGAAATGGGATCGGTTGGAAGGTAATGATGTTAGAGAAAGAGAGAACGGTATAGCTTGAGTTTTGGAGAATGAGGAATTTTAAAAAGGAAAGGGGTATTTATATGATGCTTCTTAGAGAAGGAATGGGTTGGCCTTTAAAAGCCCAAGCCCAAGATGTTTTTAATACTAGATCCCAATAATTTTAAATAAACAAACAATTTGATAAAAGATTTTAAAACTCCACTCCTATAATAATAATAATAATAATAATAATAATAATAATAATAATA
>NC_037544.1:15166923-15173669 GCF_001531365.2 Cynara cardunculus var. scolymus | reverse complement strand
ATAATAATAATAATAATAATAAACAACTAAATAATAAAAGAAAATCGAAACTTTGGAAAATTTTTGAATTTTTAAGAGAACGAGACTAAAATATCAACTTTATCTTTTTGTGAAATATTTTCAAGACTAATTGGCTTGCATGAATTAACTTGGTTAGCTACCGTCGAAACATGACCTAATCAGACTAACAAAACGATCTCTGAGGCTAAATCTTAAAAAGACTTAGTTTTCAACTAAGATTCTGAAATAAAGTATTAACCTGAAATCCCACAATGCAGAGTTGTCACACATGATCTTAACATTGAATTGTTGAAGCACGAAAACAATCAAACATATACAGATAGGAATAGCCAATATCATTGGACCTTGTTGGAGAGAAAAAAAAAAATTAGAGATGCAATAAACAATAACATATAATGAATGACTAATTAATTTTCTTATTTTCCCCTCAAATATAATTAGTTAATATATTTTTGGGCATTTATTATCTACTAAATTATTTTTGCTTCTTATTATATGCTATAATTTTTTGGATTTCTTTAATTTATTAATTTTTTTACTACTATTGTATTTTAAGAAAAAAAATTGGGTCCCTGATATTTTTGGGCCCTGGCCGTACGCCCGTGCCGCCCTCCCCAAGGGACAACCGTGATATTAAATAATATCTTACAGAAAATAGAAACTGGACCCATAATAATAATAATAATGTACCATCAAAGAATGAGTCTTATATACACCGTGTTTATTCTATTAACACTCTTGGAGAAATCCAGCCAAACGTGTAAACATCTCCATTGCATTCTTTGTTTCAGGGTTAAAGATATGAAAGCTATGACCCTCTCCTTGGACCTCAAACAACGATATTTCCCCTTGCCATCCACTCTCTTTCACTGCATCGTAGTATCGTACCCCTCGGTCTCTTAACTCGTCCTCTGATGCAACACAAATCATCAACCTTCGACATCCAAGACCCGTTAAACAAGCCGCAGTTTTGGCAAATGGGTTGATTCTTGGATTATCGATACCATCAGGAGCACCAGGATAAGCGATAATCCACGTCTTGTATAAAAGAGACATTTCGCGACCGGTAATCGGCTCTGAGCCAAGTGGTTTTGACCCCAAAAAGTATGGGTGTGATAGAAACACACCAAGAATCTTGACCCTGCCATGCAAATCTTCAATGCCAGCTCGCATGGCCATATGGTGTGAAATATTTGCACCTGCACTTAGGGGTGTTAACAATTCGAGTTTTTGAGGAGCTACTTGAACACAAAATAAAACCCGTTTATAACTTAAGGAGTCGAGCTCAATGAACCAATGTTCAAATTGGGTCCTTTGAAAACTGGATTAAAATTTTTAACTCATGTTGAGCTGAGCCATTTGAGCATATGTTTTTTTGAATCAAACATGCTTATAAAGAATACAATAAAAAATTTAAAAATTATCAAGTTCGAGCCAATAAACGAACTAATTGATCTCAAATTAATTCAAGCCCATAAACGATCACGTAAAACTTGACATTTAGGTATATAATTATTAAAACAAAAGTGGGATTATAGGACGTAAAAAATAACTAAATGTTATTGTAGACTATTTTGTAAGACACTTTTAGTGGTTTTAAAAAGTGTTTTAGACATTTTAAAAATAAAAGGGTCATATTAACTATATTATATGACACTTTTGAAAAAAAAAATGCTCTATAAAAACAAACGTCTTGTAAAAAGTAGTGTTTATAAAATAGTTGATACGATATTTTATCAAAGTTGTTAAAACGTTCTATAAGCTTATTGTAACAAATTTAGATATGATACTATATATGTTTGATTTATATAAAATTGAGTCCAGTAAAACAATTTGTTAAGATACTTAAGAACCGTTTACTAAACGCTTACTTGATAAATGCTTATGGGATAAATTTCTTCATCGGATGAACATGACCCTGCCAAGAATCTTACCGGGTAAGATCGATGAGAAGGATGAAGAGTCTTCTTACCTGGTAAATTGTTGCATTCGATACGTTTTAATGTACTAAAATCTTACGATTCAAAATAAGTTATAGTGTTGGCTCCTATAGGTAAACACCTACTTGATAAGCATTTGGGTAAACAGCCCTTTAGTCATTTTTTGCATCCTATAAACCCGATTTTGTTATAGTGAACAAATAACTCAAATTTGTTAGATAAACATCGAGCTCGAGCCCATAAACAACTTAATCGATCTCGAGTTCAAGCATATTTATAGATCTTGAATTTTAGGTATAACAAGGAATTCAAATTTGTTTAATGATCATCAAGCTTGAACTTGAACATTGAAAATATATCCGTACTCGAACTCGAACTCAAGCCAATAAACGAGTTTTATGGATCTCAAGTTCGAGCCCATAAATCGAGCATATAAAGCTTGAAATTTAGGTATCTATACTATATTATATGGTATTTGACAAAAACTCTTAAAAATCATTTTTTATGCATAAATGACTGTTTGTTAATGCATATTACTTAAAATTCAAGATTACAAGTAAATTATGTATAAGTACAACTTATTAAAACTTCATTTTTGAATTTATGTAAATAGTATAAATAAACATAATCAAATACGAGATAAACACCTTTTTTTTAATTCTATTTTAGATTTTTTATATTAAAAAAAAGTTCAATGATTTAATCATTCCAAACAAGAAAGTTCATTGGGGTTTTTTCCGGATTTTTTTCACTATTTTACCACTTTATTTTTTTCAAAAAGTTATTTAACATGTTTTGGATTGTTCAAGAACTTATTTGTTCCAAAAAATGTCCAAGGACTTATTTAACATTTTTTGGAATGTCCAAGGACTTATTTGTTTCAAAAATTGTCCAAAGACTTATTTAACATATTTTGGAATGTTCAAGGACTTATTTAACATGTTTTGGAAAGTCCAAAGACTTATTTGTTCCAAAAAAAAGTTCAAGGACTTAATCATTCCAAACAAGAAAGTTCATTGGTTTTTATTGTACTTTTCCCAAATAATAATCATTAATTATAACAAAATACGTAATTATTATGTTTATAAAAATTATATTATTAAACGGTAAATAAATTATTTCGTATAAACAAAATATTGAATTAAAAAAATTACACAAAAAAACCAAAACTCTAAATAGTAAATTTGATACTAATATCGATGTATTTTTTTTCTAAGTTTGATATATTTAAACTTATATTTTATTCAAAAATAAAAACATTATCGTTTTCTCAAAACCGTATAATATCAACATAGATAAATAATAAAACAAAACATTGAAATTGAGATATATCTTGCTATATATATTATGCGATTCAAATTTCTTAAAATGAGTATGGAGCTCGAAGATTGAAAAAATATTAATGAGCTCGAACCCTACACCGATCGAGTTCAAACAAACAAACCTGCTATTCAACTCGACATGACTACCTACCTGCACTATCGCCACCTATATATAGACGGTCGAAATCTGCATGCTGAACCAGCCATGGTTCGTCTTTTTTGTTGTGTTCTTTGTTGGCATGTGAAGCAACCCATTGTAGAGCAGTCCATGAATCTTCATAAGCTGCCGGAAGAGGGTTTTCTGGAGCTAATCTGTAGTCAACTGAGACTATAAGAGCATTGGCCAGAGATGCTATGGTGGTTATGTATCGGTGGCAGTGGGTGGAGAAGGCAGACTCTATGCAAAAACCTCCACCATGGAAGTAGACCAAGATGGGTAGTTTCTTGCTATGCAATGAAGCTGGGTTGGGTAGGTAGATACGGGCTGAGACATTTGGTGAAATGACGGTGTCTTTAGAGCAGACGCCAGTGGTGGTCGCAGACGGTGATGGTGGAGATAGTGTTGGGTTATAGAGTCGCTCCACCGTGCCGTCCTTACGGACACGGAGGAAAGGCAAAAGTTCAACCGTTACCTCCTCTTCTTGATCTGAAAGCATGATGTTGAGAGAGAGAGAGAGAGAGAGAGAGAGAGAGAGAGATGACATTTTTCCTAGGAGATAGACTTCTATATATAAAACAAATTTGTTCTCATTTTTCTATTTCCTAAATTTCCCTTCAACAACACGTTAACAAATATATAAATTTCCCTTCAACAACACGTTAACACATATATAAATCAAATAACAATAAATAAATAAAAAAGTAACATGTCAGCATGTTACTAAAAGTACATAGTAACTTGTACTTTGGTTTATATAGTTTCTATGGATTATCAAAGTCTAGTCTCTAATTTAAATTGGTTATACTTTTGATTACTATGGTTTCTCACTTTGTTTTAAACAAAAATATTATTATATATTGCTTCAGCACCACCTCTTAAAAATTACAAGTGAAATCAGACTTCAGCACCTCTTAAAAAATAAACGTCACCTTATATTTAACCCACCCTTTTCTTCTCCAACCGTAGATTTCGTCCGCCACCATAAATTTGTTGGTTCCATCACTTGCTCACTCTCTTTTCTACAACTTCAAGCTCCTCCCTGGATCTGAATTTTTTATTAGTCAAACAACATTTTCTACACCTTTTTCTCCTTTCACACATAGCATTTTTGTCTCATTTCCTCTTTCACACACATACACACACACACAATCTAAATGTTTTTAAATCTGCCAACATATTAGAACCAACATGAATACGTTATTTCCTTTCATGTTGCACACACACACCATTAAAGCAAACCTCAAAAAACTCAAGAATTACAACAATCAAAGAGAAAAATAACAAACCCAACTTCTTTATGCTCTACAATTCTCTTTGTTTTCTACTTTAAGACAACAAAATGAGATCTGCAATTGTGGCTCTACAAGCACCATATCTGCTATACACACACAACTATGAATTTATGACATTCATACAACGATGACTGATGGTTGTATATGGGGCAGGAGAAGGTGTTGTAGCTTTTCATACACATAAACACACACATGCACACATATATTAAGATAGAAGACGATGGTTTTGCCTCTGCGAGTCGTCGGAGAGGTAGGAGGGTCATTGTAGTTATGTTGTGTGAATGAGGAAGGGGGCACTGAAAATGTTGTGCATGCAAGGGGAATGGGCATCGAAAATAGTATGTGTGCAAGGAGGAAAGGGTGTCAAAAAGGTTGTTTGATTATTAAAAAACACAGATCTAAGGAGGAGGTCGGAGAAAGGGATGAACAAATGAAGGAACCGACGAACCCATAGTGGCCGACGAGGTTTATGGTTGGAGAAGAAAAAAGGGTAGGTGTGTATACGTAATATAATAGTATTTTTTTTTACTTTTCCATTACAAAATCAAATGAATGAGAAAAATAGCTAAATGGTCTAGAGTTAATGGACCTAGTTAATACCGATGGTCATGGACCAAAAGCGAAATAAATTGTCAATCACAATAATGAAAAGTGTAATTAGTTTAAAGTAGAGAATGAACTTTATAATAACCGATGATTACATGGATCAAAGTATAATTAATTTAAAGTAGAGAATGAACCTTATAACGACGATAATTACATGGATCAAAGTGTAATTAATTTTTAAAAATAAGAAAAAGGGTAAGCTAAGATGTTTCTTTTCTCCGTAAATGTCGGGTTCCATGGGAATAAACAATGTTTTTGCCCAATTATGTCATACAATAAAAGTATGTGTGCCTTTATTCCACTATTGTTTGCTGAATATATATATATATATATATATATATATATATATATATAGAGATAAAGAGAGAGAGAGTTTGTTTCAAATACAACCCATAGCATTTGTACAACCAATGCAACCCAATAAATTGAGATATTTATGAAAATGATGAGAGTTCATTAATTATGATCAATACTTTATATTAGAAAACAATCAAAACTTTTATGAAATCACATATTAATTAAATGAAATGGACGGTTGAGATTAGGTTGTATTGGTTGCACAAATGTAAAGGATTGTATAATAACCAACCTCTATATATATAATAAAAATATGTGTAACTTTATTCCACTATTGTTTGCTGAATATATATAGATATATAATAAGTTACACATAAAATGGGTAAGAAAATGTCATAATCTTGTATGGCTAAACTTGCATCAAACATATCAATTCCAAAGTATTGAATTTCTAGTCATGACATCAAGGGAATACAATAAAGTGGTTGCGAAGTCTCCCTCAGGATAGATATTGTTCGAACAAATCCCATGGAATTGGTGACCTTTTAATTAATTATAATCATTATTTTTTTTATCCTAAATAAATCATCATCTATTTTAGAATATATACTGAAAAATCATAAGTTATAAAGTAAGTGATTTATTTTGGATACATCATGGACATATAAATATGAAAGCAAAGATTGTATAATATTCTTCCTAAAAGGGTATTCGTACAATGTATCGAGATAAATCTCGATTTTAATGTTTCATTTTATTCTTTATCTATTTCGACATAATGTGCTTTTATGTGGTTTTGAGAAAACGATAATGTTTTTATTATTGAATAAGACATAAGTTTAAAAATATTCTAAAATTTGAAAAAAAAATATCAATATTAGTATCAAATTAATTATTTAAAAGTTCTAATTTTTTGTTATTGCTTTAATTCAAAAAATTTATTATAATTTAACTAGAAGCATACTCGTGCAATGCAGCGAGATACATCGTGATTTTAATATTTCATTTTAATTCTTTATCGCAGTCAATGTTATAATATGACTTTATGTGATTTTGAGAAAGCGGTGATGTTTTTATTTTTGAATAAAATATATGTTTGAAGATATCA
>NC_037544.1:15165119-15166240 GCF_001531365.2 Cynara cardunculus var. scolymus | reverse complement strand
ATTTTTTATATTTTAAAATAAGATGTTTATCCTCTATTTGATTATATTTATCCGCAATTAGTTATACGAATTCAAAACTCGAGCTTTGATAAGTTGTACTTTTGCATAATTTACTTGTAATCTTGAATTTTAAGTAAACATTGGTTTTATGTGGTTTTGATAAAGCGGTAATATTTTTATTTTTGAATAAAATATAAATTTAAGAATATCATAAAATATTGAAAAAAAATATCGATATCAACATTAAATTAATCTTTTTAAAAGTTTTTGTGTTTTGATGTAATTTTCTTAATTAAATTCTGTTAGTTATTGTTGGTCCCGAAAGGGTCTACAAGATAAGACACAATTTGTAGAAGGGGGGGATGAATACAAACACAGAGTTTTCAAATTTAAAATATATATTGATAGAGAAGATCAGTACAGATTTTACAAGATTGTTTGCGGAAAGATAAGGTAAAGAAAATCTATCTAAACAACCTTTGGTTACACACAGATCTTTAACAAATACAAGAAAAGATAATGCTAGAAAATAAAGATCTTTTACTTAAGCAAGGAGATGTTTGAAGTAAGAATAGGTTAGCAGAGAGATGCGTGCGTTCATTCTCTCATGCATGGAGAAGAAAACACTTCTATTTATACCCAGTGCATTAAATGAACATTTAATGCAATAAGGTAGGGTATAGAGTGCATGTCAAGCCTTAAGAGGAAGGCTTGTCCTTTGCTACAGTGAATAGTACAAAAACACTATTCTTGAGCAGACATCCTTGCCTAAAGTTGATGGACAAAGAGTCGACTAATCGGCTCCGTACCGTACTAACTTTAGTAAGGGTATGGGTTTGTCCTTTGTGTGCAAAAGGACAAGACAACAACAATCGTGCTAAGCAAGCTTCCTCTGATCGCTAAATGCTGGAATGACCTGAAGGTCTCATCATCATTCGCTGAAGCTAGAGCAGTCTTCACACATATGTAGAAAGGTTCGTAATCACTGAATRCCGCTTCAGATCACGTACTCGCCAGTCTCTAATCTTCAGTTTCAGTCTTCGACATTCGCTGAAGGTTCTTTGGTGTGAGTGTTGTGTTCTTGAAGTAATGTTTGTCTCTGAGATTTACAAAGCAAGTTC
>NC_037544.1:15159756-15160662 GCF_001531365.2 Cynara cardunculus var. scolymus | reverse complement strand
ATATGTTTGGTCTTGGAGTGAAGAACAGGGTTGTTTGCAATTGCAATGGCACTAGTGCTATCACAATAAATAGGAATTTTGGAAAACTGAAGATCGTAGTCTAGCAGCTGATTTTTCATCCAAAGAATTTGGTCACAGCAGCTACTAGCAGCGACATATTCAGCTTCAGCAGTTGATGTGGACACTGAATTTTGTTTCTTGCTTGTCCAGCTCACCAACTTTCCACTTAGAAGCTGACAGCCTCCAGTGGTGCTTTTCCTATCAATTTTGCAACCTACAAAATCACTATCTGAATAACCAATAAGGTCAAAACYTGAACCTTTAGGGTACCAAAGACCCATATTAGGAGTTCCTTTAAGATATCYRAAKATGCGTTTGACAGCAATCAGATGGGATTCCTTTGGTTCAGCTTGATATCGTGCACATAGACAAGTGGAGTACATGATATCGAGTTAGCTAGCTGTGCGATAGAGCAAAGAGCCGATCATTCCTCTCTAAACAGTTGTATTTACAGGCTTTCCATTTGGATCCTTGTTAAATGTAAGAGGAGGAGCCATAGGAGTTTTCATAGAAGAGCTGTTGGTTAGATCAAATTTCTTCAGCATTTCGCGAACATACTTTCTCTGGTTGATAAAGATTCCTTTATCAGTTTGTTTGATCTGAAGACCTAAAAAGAAGGTTAGTTCTCCCATCATGCTCATCTGATATTCTTTTTTCATGCGTTCAGCGAAAGGAAAACACAAATAGGGATTAGTGGAACCAAAAATAATATCATCGACATAAATTTGGACTAGAATGATGTGACCCTTACATTCCTAAGAAATAAGGTCTGGTCAATCTTTCCACGAGAAAATTTCTCAGAGATGAGAAAAGAAGAAAGGGTATCATACCAGGCACGAGGAGCCT
>NC_037544.1:15156412-15159656 GCF_001531365.2 Cynara cardunculus var. scolymus | reverse complement strand
ACCTTATCTTTCCGCAAACAATCTTGTAAAATCTGTATTGATCTTCTCTATCAATATATATTTTAAATTTGAAAATTGTGTTTGTATTCATCCCCCCCTTCTACAAAATGTTTAGTATTCTTGTAGACCCTTTTGGGACCAACACAGCATTTTTCTTGACAGTGTTTTTCTTTTCAAGAACAAACACTCTCTTCTCCTCATCTAATTCTTTCTTTTTCTTAACAATGCTGTCCGACAATTCCAAATTCTTTCTTTGACATTCTTCTTCATWCTCTTTCTTCTCTTTATCAAACTTGGATCGTTCCAAGATGATAAGTTGTTCAAAATTTGAAATTTGATTTAAAAGAAATTTAGCATTCAGCTCAAGAGAATTAATCTTATTTTCATAAGATTCACGTTCAGTACAAAATCTTTTCTCAATCTCAATAATCCTCTTCTTTTCATTCTCAGTATCTTTCCTTTCAACATTCAAATCCTTCTCCGCTTTCAAAACCTTTTCTTTCTCTAAATTTAAAAGATTTTTTAGCTTAATCAGATCACTTTCAGATTTATGAAACTTCTCAGTTAAATCCTTTGTCTCTGTATAATTCCTTGGAGAGTTTTTCTCAATTGAAAGTGCACTTCTAACCTCTTTGAGTTTATTGAAAAGATCTTTATTAGCTTTACTCCAAGTCTTTAAATCCTCATCATAATCTTTTCTTACAGAGCTGAGAGTGTTCTCGAGTTTTTCAATTTTATACTCAAATTCCTTCTCGATTCTTTCACATTCTTTTTTATGATCGTTCTTTAAATCTTTGATATATTCCTTATTAGCATAATTCTTAGTATACATATTTATGTATTTCTCTTTATAGTTCACAATGCTCTTTTCCAGCTCAACAATATGAGCTCTCATCTCTTTTAGAATATCTGCCATTAAAAAAAAATTGATCAGTTATAGAATCTATGCAGTGAAATCAGTAAAAGAAATCAGGAACAATTAAGCTAAAAAAATAACAGAAAACACAAAACCTGATGAGAATTTAGAAAAATGACGAGGAACTGTCAAAAATAGTAAAAACAGTCAAAACTATTGAAAACAGTTAAAAACAGTTCAAAACAGTTAAAGACAGTTAAAACTGATGAAAAACAGTTTACATGACGGAAAATAGTTCAAAACTTTCTCAACCAGTTAAAAACACAAAAACCAAAACAGATAAACGAAATGATCCAAAAATTACAATCTAAACAAAAAAAATTAAAACTCAAAGACTAAAGACACAACAAGCCCAAAACAAAATTAGAGAAAAGTAAAATATCTAAAACTAGAGATGAAACTACAAATAAAAATCAACAATTAACAAATAACTATCTTGGACTCTTGCTTCTGCCTTCGCTTTTGCCAATGGTGCTCAGCCGCTAATATCTCAATCACACAGGGCAGTGCTCGACCTTTCGTAACAGCAATGTGGAGCTTTTCTTCAGAATAACCTGAGATGATGATAGCAGTGAGCTATTTACTAGAACCTCCAAAATCAGACAACAATTACAAAAATAGAGATAGACTCAAGTTGCCCTTCTACATAGAAGTGTTTGACAGCAAGATGTGTCCCTGCAATTCTGTGCAATCAAAACAGCAAATACAACAATCAAAATATGATACCACTTTGCAATATAGATGAAAATCAAACAGCAATTTAAGTAAAATCCGATTAATACTTGGCTCCTTAATCCGCTCAAAGATGATCTATGCTTAAATCACTCACCAATCACTGCATGGAAATATTCAACCTACTGCCTAAAACATCCAAACAAAAATTGTTCACTATACAAGCTTTTTGATCACTGTAGAAACCTGGTCAACACACAGCAATCAATTCACAACCTCTCAAGTCCATTCAAAGCTACCTAAACCTGTTGTACATTGCTAAACCACCTTACTGCACAAACTGTTAAAACAAAGAAATCTGCAGTATTCACAGAAGCTCTACTTCACAACCTTCTGCATTGAAATTCAACAGCCAAAACATAATTCTGATAAAGCTGTTTTCTCTTGATGACCTTGATAAGAATTGAAATCAAACACCATCCAAGATGAATATAAAGCAAAAATTTAAGATGTGATGGTTAAGCTTGCTGCTTCCAAACAAAAACCCAGTTAGAAAATGAGCAATTTTTACTTTAGAAAGACAACCAAGGACAGTTGGCTGAATACAGTTTCTCTGTGCTGAGTATGCACAATCTTTGAAGTATTTTCGTTCTTCTTCACAATCGCAACAAATGTCAAATTAGTCTTGGACTGGAATCTCTTCCCAATTTCTAGCAGAACTATGTTGTGATGCTGTTAAACCTGCGGTTGAGTCAAAAGCGATGAAGAATCCACTGTAGCTGCTTCTGTACAAGACTCATAACCTTCCACTTTCTGATCTGAGCTTTGACCAAAAACACCAGATTCAATGAATTTTGTAATGAAGCAATTCTGTAATAAAGATGATTAAATGAAACAATGAAACCTAGTTGAACTATTGAATTGATGAACAAATTTCAAACACAACCAAGTCACAACCAGCAAATGTAATTCCTTTTCTCTTCTCTGTGTGATGAAACAAGAAACAAGTTCAGTGAGCAATGTTCCTTAAGTATCCAATGCAACAAATCCAAATTGGATGATCTGGTCCACGCAGAGCAGCCTCATTAAACATAAAAAATCTCAACTATTTTCCAAACAGGAAGAGGACAGTGGTAATTAATGAAGCTGGTAATTGAAAGAACAAATATTGAACTTAACCAAGAAGCAATCCTAAATCGATCAAGCTATAAACCTAAATCGTTCAAACATCCACTCAAATCTCTAAGTCCTAATCCATTCACTAGTCCGCTCAAGGGTTAATCGAATCCGGTCACTAATCCGGTCAAGAGTTGTGCGAATCCGGTCACTTATCCTGTCAAGAGTTATGCGAATCCGCTCAAGAATAAACTCAAAACTGTGAGATTAAACGATTTACTAACCTTGAATCCGATTTAGTGAAATCTAATTGAATCCGTGAGTGATATACTGTGTGTCCCACTTTTGATGATCAATCTTCAATCTTCATATCTATGGCAGAATCTCAGATCTAACATTCAAGAACACAAGATATACTTTGAGAGAAAAGGTCAAACATTCAAAACTTAGTCAAACTCTCTATTACGTAATGTGTTTTACAAATGAGCTCTCTCTTCTTTGATTTACAAAGACATTACCCTATTTATAGGGTCAAATCTC
>NC_037544.1:15133134-15155072 GCF_001531365.2 Cynara cardunculus var. scolymus | reverse complement strand
AGCACTCAGTCCCTCCTAAAATTTTGCGTTATGCACATTTGATCACAATTGTTGATCAAAAATATTATTTCTTTAAAGCATAATGATTAGATAAAATTTGATCAAAAAATTTGGCTTTAAGCACAATTAACAAAAGAATGAAGCGACAACGATTCGATTATTCGGTATATACGAGAGAAATGAATGAAGATCTGTAAGAATGAGTTTACGTATTCTGATAAAAGAAATGAATGAATGTGTATCAGTCAAAGAAAAACAATATCATAAAAACAATCTTGAATACAAACGAGTGTATTATCACCGAAAAAGATTTTCGTATAAGAGACGTGATAATAACAGTTTGAAGAATAGCTGAAACAAGTATTGGAGTTATGTACGACGAGAAATTACGCAAGTAAAATCTCAAGAAATACCTGTTCAGATAATGTACTCGTTTCAGAAAACATTTCCATTTCCGAAAACATTTATTCAAAAATTTCTAGAGACTCCCCCTAGAAAAAACAGATTTAAGTAATGATTCAGTTAAGCTCAAAAAATTAAAAAATTTGAAGAAAACATTTTAAGTACGGGTCCTGAACTGAAATGTTCAGAAGCCTTGTTTGGAATAAATTACAACTCCCCCTGCAATGGTGTATCACTGAAATGATATTCTGATCAACATAAAATGGACACACCTGCAAAATCAGGTTAAGTAGATTTTGGTACCCAAACGAACTTGGGTCCTATTTTGTTAGTATCTGGTTGAGGTATGTTGTAATTACCAAACCATTTATTTCTATAAGGTATTTTCTTTTCAGCACTATTAACAAGATGATTATATACATAATATGATTCATGCCAATTATTATAATCATACCTGTTCTTACCTTTCCAGTTGTTCTGATAACTGTTATCTCCATGCCACCTGTTGAACTTTTTGTTATTGACAAAATTATTGGTTCTGCATGTTGAGCACATAATACTTCTCTTGCTAAGATTGATCAGATCATTAGTGGATTTCACAATGCAAGGAAGATTGTTAGTAACAACAGGTGTATAAGATAAAACAGATTCAAACTTATTAACCCAAATGCTTTTAATTTTTGAAGAATAATTGGGTGATCC
This sequence comes from Cynara cardunculus var. scolymus, assembly GCF_001531365.2. Classification (NCBI taxonomy): domain Eukaryota; kingdom Viridiplantae; phylum Streptophyta; class Magnoliopsida; order Asterales; family Asteraceae; genus Cynara; species Cynara cardunculus. Next base: position 15,153,968 of record NC_037544.1, on the reverse strand, counting down.
AATGACATATCCTTGATAATACTGATTAGAACGAGAATAGTTCTTAGAAACATTAGATTTAGGACTACTTGAATAACTGTTCGAATCTGAACAATTATAAAAGCTGGTTTTACACTGTGATTGAGAACCAGTTGGACTTTTAACACACGAAAAGTCTTTGACTTTTTGTAAAAGCTGGTCTCTTTCTACAGTAACTAAATCATATTTCTTTTTCAGTTAAGTTCTCATGTTCAATTCAGTTTCAAGGTCTGTCTTTAGATCAGTCAATTTCTTTGAAGTATCCAGGAATTTACCTTCTAACTCCTTCTGTAGCATTTCAAACTTTCTCTTCTGATCTATTAACTCTCGTTTCTCTTCATCTGAGCTACTTTTTTCATTCTCCGAGGCAATGTCAAGCTACTTTTTCTTATTTGCAATCTCTTTAGCAATTGCTGTATACTTCTTTGAAGTATTTCTTTTCTCAAGAGCAAATTGCCTTTTCTCTTCGTCTAAAGCCTTTTGCTTTAGATCAATGCTTTCGGACAATTTCTATAGTTGACTCTGACAGTCTTCGGAGATGTCTTTCTTTTCTTTATCATTCTTGGCTCGTTCCAAAATGATAAGCTGCTCAAAATCCGAGATTTGCTTTGGAGATGTCTTTCTTTTCTTTATCATTCTTGGCTCGTTCCAAAATGATAAGCTGCTCAAAATCCGAGATTTGCTTTAACAGCATTTGTGCATTCGGCTCGAGAGGGTTAATCTTATTCTCAAATGATTTTCGTTCAGAATCAAATCTTTTCTCAACTTCCATAATCCTCTTCTTTTCTTTCTCCGTATCTTTTCTTTCAGCATTTAAAACCTTTTCAGCATTTAAAACCTTTTCATTTTCTATTTCCAATAATTTCCTTAACTTAATCAAATCATTCTCTTGTTTATAAATTTTCTCAGTAAAGTCCTTTGTCTCTGTATTATTTCGTGGAGAGTTCCTCTCAGCAGTTAGTTCATTTTGAACTTTTTGGAGTTTATTGGACAAATCTTTATTAGACTTACTCCATGTTTTTATCTCTTTGTCACATTCTATTCTGACTTCATCCAAGGATTTTTCAAGTTTATTAATCTGATATTTGGAATCATTCTCAACTCTTTCTAATTCTTCTTTATGCTCCCGTTTCAAATCTTTAATATATTTAAGATAATCCCTTACTAAATCTTTATAGCTCTCAATACTCTTTTCCAGCTCAGCAATCTTAGCTCTCATCTCCTTTATGATATCTGCCATTAAAAATTGATTGATCAGTTATAGGATATATGCAGTGAAATAAAAAAAAAATCAGAAACAATTAAGCTCAAAAATAATACCAGAAAAAACACAAAAAAACTAATGAGAATACAGAAAATCGGCGAAAAACTGTCAAAAATCAGTAAAAACTGTCAAAACTATTGAAAACAGTTAAAAACTGTTAAAAACAGTCAAAGACAGTTTAAACTGATGAAAAACAGTTTAGGCGATGGAACATAGTTCAAAACTTTCTCAACCAGTTAAAAACACAAAAACGAAAACAGACGAACGAAATGATCCAAAATTAAAATCTAAACAAAAATAAAACTCAAAATCCAGAAACACAACAAATATAAGCCTATATTCAACTACACTGTCAAACAGTGTATTCAAGACCGTTCACCGTACTAAACGATTTAGCCAAGCCCGTTCACTGATGATGATAAGAATTCAACACACCTGAAATGTTTCCTGAAATATTAGTAGCAACCAAATTGTGATTTTGAAACAGAGAATATTGTGAAGAAAGAATTCAGCAATGAAATTTCTCAAGATGAGAATCTCCTATCCCAAGTGAACTTCTTTCTATGATACAAATATCTCAACTTGTTATGCTATCAAAATTCAGAAATGTGCAATGTCACAACAGCAAATGATCAAGTCTTAATACAAACTCAAAACAATTATAAATCCCTTAGAACTGTTATGCACTTCAATCTTTTTACATAGATCTTTTGCTGCTTGGAGCTTCTCATTTATGCCATTTGCATCTTCGATTGTTGCAAACCAAAATCCTTCGGTGCTGCTGCAAAGATTTCTTAAAGCACCAGTCAACAAATCATGAACTAAATGTCCACCCTTGAGCCCCTTATGTATTTGCTTCCACAACACTGAATCTGGTTCAGATTATCACAGTCACAAGAAGTGATATATCAACTACTACAGCTTGGACTCAAACACTCACAACAACATATTGAATGACATCAGCTCAAAAGATTTGGACTCAAAACAATGAACTGAATATCAATCTAACAGCAGACAAAATAAACCAAAAACAGAATACAATCAAAATCCTTGAACAAAGATCACCATGGCAAGATAATATGCAGTTTTCTAAAAATTGAACTCAAAGAAACTTAGATGATCGTTAGCAAAACAGTTAGAAGATACCAAGCTGATAAACAATGTCTTTCACCCTTCAATCAACATCTTCATTTATAAACTCGCAAAAAAAGAACCTATAGACAAAGATAGCAGCAAAGTCAAAAACACATTCCCTTTGAAATGTTCTCCTGGATGTTCATATCCCTTAAAATCGAGACAAATACAGTGAAATTCACAACAAATCTGAGCCTTTCAACAAATCAAACCAAACTGAACTGGAGTAAATCAATAGAAGTGACAGTATCAAAATACTTGGAACTAAAGAACCCAAAGTTCAATTTTATGAAGTGCTGCTAGAGACGAAACTTCCTCGTAGCAACATCAACAACACAAACGCCATTGACAATCGATTTACAGAAATCCGATTAATCCAATCGAGCGATTTAGATGTCCGGAGAAGATGAGTGAGCGATTTACCTTAAATCTGGATAAGACTCGATCGATTTACCAAGAATCCGTGAATCTGTAGTCTAATAATCTCTGACCAATAACACCAAAACTGAATGATACGATTAAAACTCAAAACTTACTTTCTGCGAACAAAGTTCTCAAATCAGATGAAGAATGGTGCTGTTCGATGAAGGATGAAATCAAAACTTAAAACCTCTCAACTAATTCTTTCTCCTGAGACAGACGAGCCATCCTTGCCAATCGATTAGAGATAAACTTGATGCTTATCCGCTTAATAAATCGCACAAACTCATAATCATTTGAACCAATCCAATCAAAATCCGGTCACCATTAGTGCAAAATCCGGTCACTAATCCGATCACGAATTGTACGATTTAGTCAGCGATTTAGATATCCAGAGAAAAAAAAAATTGAACCTTGAAACTGATTTGAATGATTTACTAATCCGGATGAATCGAGCGATTTAGAAGAACCCTTGAATCTGGCTAAGGATATGAAAGATTTAGAAATCCGGTCAAAGAGATTTACCTTGAGTCTTGAGCGCCTAACCTGTCTGTGCGATTTACTAACTTGATAAATTGGATGGGTTGATGAGATTAATGGACCAACTGGGCTTTTAAGTGAATGGACCAATTCTTGAGCGATTTAATGAAACAGTTCAAGCCGAAAACAAAAATTTGAGCGATTTAAAAGATGAAATTTGATCAAAATATGACACAAACACAAAAACAACTTTTCACAAAAAAAATGATCAAAACTAAATTTTTGATGAAATTTATCAAGAACATAAAAAAAATTTAAAACACAAATTTGATCAAATCTTCAAAATAAGTGATCAAAACCTGAAATTTTGTGAATAACAAAGATTCACAATGTAAAAACGTACGCATCGATCACTATTTTAACACACAAACAGAAGATTTTGAAAGATTTTCGCATCAAATTAAAAAAGAAATTAAGAACACGAAGAACACACATAAAGATTCCAGAAAATTTCTTTTAAAAATTCTTCAAAAACACTAATTTCTGCTCTTGATTTCTTGCACACTCTGCTCTGATACCAATTGTGTGTCCCACTTTTGATGATCAATCTTCATAACTATGGCAGAATCTCAGATCTAACATTCAAGAACATAAGATATACTTTGAGAGAAAAGGTCAAACATTCAAAGCTTAGTCAAACTCTCTATTACGTAATGTGTTTTACAAATGAGCTCTCTCTTCTTTGATTTACAAAGACATTACCCTATTTATAGGGTCAAATCTCTAAACACAAGTCAAAGTCAAACCTGCCTAAGAAAAGTCAAACCTGCCTAAGAAAAGTCAAACACGATGACTTTTACAATTATAGACAATATTTAACTTTCAAGACGAATAAAATTTAATACTGATTTTCAGTCCTAACATATACCAAGCGATTTAAAAATCCGGATAGATCGATGCACAAACTGGTAACTCCTAAATCGCTAAACTATTCTGCGATTAACTATTTAATCCGATCAAGGCATCTGCGATTTACCTGTTAATCCGATCAAGGCTTATACGATTTAGCTCCTTATCCGCTCAGGTTATGATCGATTTAATCTTGGAGGATGAATCTGATTAAAACCAGTCTGCACAAGTTGTTAAGCTAATCCGGTCAAGCAATTGTAGAAGAAACAGGCTGGAAGCTGGATTGAGCGATTTAACTGGATGGGCCTAATCCGGTTGGGCCTTGGGCTGAGCGATTTAACACAATTTTTTTTCAAACTAAAATTCAAAATCAGATCAAAAACTATCAAAAACACAAAAACAGAAAAGTTTTAACAAAAAAATGGATCAAAAACACTAAATTAAAAAAAAATTCAAGAACACGAAAATTTTAAAATTCACAAAATCTACCAAAAACTCGAAAAACACATATTAAAACGCAAATCTTTGTATATAACAAAGATTCACGAAAAGATTACACACACTTTGATCCTAAAATTAACACCAAAGCACAAAAATTAAAAAAAAATTGGATCAAAATTAAAGAAAAATGAAGAACTTGAAGAACAAAAAATGAAGAACACATAAATTCCAGAAAAAAAATATTCAAAAAATCTTCAAAAACATTGATTTCTTCTCTTGATTTTTTGCACACACTGCTCTGATACCAATTGTGAGTCTCACTTTAAGATCAATCTTCAAGCAATCTTCATAACAATGGCAGATCTGAATATTTCTTTAAGAACATTCATAAGATATTTGAGAGAGAAAGTCAACATTTAAAGTCTGGTCAAACTTCACTTTACGTAATCAGAATATTACAATAAGCTCTCTCCTCTAAATTTACAAAGACATCATCCTATTTATAGGGTCCAACTTCTAAACAAAAAGTCAAAGTCAAACCTATCTAAGAAAAGTCAAACACGATGACTTTTACAATTATAGACAATTTTATCTTTCAAGACGAATACAATTTAATACTGATTTTCAGTCCTAACATTATTTTTATCTGATCATATTTTGAGGGGGAGTGATTTTATCTGTATGAACTAATAGTTTTAAAATTTTCTTACAGGTTTTTAAACATTATCTAATTTTTGAAAGATTTAGAGTTTAAAAATTTAAGTGTTTGGCCGATTTAGACTAATCCGGACAACACTTGTCCGATTTATTGCTAATCCGGACAAAGTAGTGTCCGATTTAGACTAATTCGGACAAAAGACTATATGATAAACTCTTATCCGGATAAGGTTAGATATGTTTTACAAGGAGTTGAGCGGATTACTAAATCGCTTGGTCACTTTGAGCGGATTGCTAAATCGCCTGTTTTCTTGATACAATTCAAGTGTCTAAATTGTTCGTTCTTTGAGTGATTTAAGTCCTTTATTGAGCGATTTATTGTTAAATCGATCATTCCATGAGCGGTTTATTCTTAAATCGGATGACTCTTGATCGGTGTTCTTCTAAATCGCCTATGCGTTGAGCGATTTATTGTCCGGATTATCACTTGTTTGATTTCATATTCTTTAAATCGGACACCTGTTGTCCGATTTATCCTAATCCGGATAAGCCTTGAGCGGTTTAGAATTTGAATGGTTTTTGACTTTGACTATAAATACTCGATTCATTTTTACATTTCACTTTTGACGTTTACCATAAATCGCCTGTCCCTGTGCAGTCAACGTCTCCGGTTAAACATTCTACGTAAATCGTTCAAGTTCTTCAAGATCTATCTATGTTTCATCTCAAATTCTTCAAAGGTTTACATTCGTTTCATTTGAACTCGAATCTTAATCCTTGACTTCATATAATCTTGGACTATGATGATATTTGGACTGTTATAATCTTGTAACCTATTCATTTTGAATCTGAACATAAGTCATGAATTTAATCTTTGTGAACTGGTTAATTGATTAGACCTTAAAATGAATCAAATTTAACAAATCGATTATAATAAAACTGGTTTAGTCTTAATAAGTTGTTTTTAGTTTTGAACGATTTAGTTTTTGAGTTAGGTTAGTTTTGGTCGATTTAGGGTTTTACTGTTTGTGCTTTGACCGAATTATTTACCGGAGAAGGTGACCGGAGTTTACTCCGATCAACTTTAATCTGGTTGATAATTTGTCTGGTTTAGGTTTTGACTTAGATTTTTTTGTTTTCTTTTGTTGACCGGATTTCTAATCCGGCTGATTTTTTTTTGTTTTTATTTTTTTAAGTAATATTTGTTTAGTTTTTTAGTTTTAGTAGAATATTGTTTTTTATATTTTTTTAGTAATTTTTTTTCTCTTTTCTTTTCTGTGTTACATTTTTTTATAAGAGATTTTTTTAGTTTTAATTTTTTTTACTTTTAGTTTCTTTTTGTTAGTTAAATTTTTTTTTCGTTTAGTAAATTTTTTTAATGAATTTTTGTTTAGTTAAACTTCCTTTTAGTATTTTTCTTAAGTCTTGATTTTTTTTAAGTTTTTCAATTTCCTTTTTAAATTTTTTGCTTTGATTGTGAGAAATTAGCTTTGTTTCATTAATTCGGTGTGAGAAATTAGCTTTGTTTCATTAATTCGGGATCTAACTTTCTCGACATTTTATAGGTACATGGCGGATCAACAACATCAGTCTGACGAGGAATCCCATATTCCTTATGTCAGGTCTGATAATCTCAATAACCCTGCCCAGCCTTTAAATCAACCCATACCCGAAGAATCTTTACTTCCACAAAGCCAGTATCTCGAAATCAAACCTAATAACCATTCCTTTAACTTCGATATGCCCGCTGAATATCAAATAATTCCAGAAATCCTGCACGGACATCCTATCTCGTATTCCCTTTCTGCCCATACATCTGTACCCATGATATACCTTCAGCAGTTCTGGAATACCTTAATACTAGCCACATACGGAGATACATATTACTTCGAAGGGAGCGTAGACGAGTATGTCAGTCGGTTGACATTAAAAAGACAACAAAGAATACTACGCCTTCCCGGACCAAGCTCGACAGACTTTGAAACGCTTGTAACAGATGATGAACTCTACCGTGACATCAAACGGTTAGGATACTCACAAGAGTTGACTAACCCGTCTCAATTCAAACGACGTTTCCTACCGTCGATCTGGCATCTCCTGTTCTCAATCCTTAACAGATGCCTAACATCAAAGACTGTGGGAATTGATACATGCAGCAGTTCGTTCGTGATGTTCTTCCATGGGATCGTATTTACGCGCAAGTACGATTATGCGCTCATAATATGGAATGAACTGGTCGAGCTCGTCAACGCTAAAAGATTTTCGTCTAAAGCAAGAAAGTTCGTGCCATTTCAACGATTTCTACAACTATTCATAAAAGCCATGATGAACTCAAACGAAGATGTTTCGGCCAGATCAAACAGTGAAATGGGGGCGTCGTTCGTCATGTCTCGAATTCGGCAACATACCGAAGTTGAAGATTTGGACTCCATCATGGAAATTCCACCCGAGCTATTTGCCTTTGCTGATCAGAGGGCTCAGTGTGTAGTAGACTGTAGACGAGTGATAGATCCTATAGTTCAGCCATAACAGGTTGAACTTACCCCGGGATCACCCTATGCCTCAGCTGAGAGAGAGGGTATAGCTATAGGTGAGAGTGTTCAGGAACAAGGGTTACTTGAATAGGGATGTGCGTTGAGGGAAAATGTAAATGAGAGGGGTGATGAGGAGCGGGGAGCCTCTGATTAGCATAGTACTTCAACAGATAGTACTTCCTCGACTTCTTCAAGTTTGAAAGATATAATATCCGATAACCAGGCAGCTCAGGGTGATGACAATGACAATGATGATGATGATGCTGACAACCCTGCTCAACCGATTCTTTCTCAGAATATTCAACTAGGAGCAGTGGTTGATAATATTGATGATATCTTTTCAGAGTTTGAAGCTCCAAAGACTTGTCCAAGTCTGCATTCTTTATCGTTCAATGTTGATGATTTTGGAGCCATACCTGATGATTATGATCGCATGTTGGAAGATATGTCAGATATTCCAGTAGAAGGAGGTGATGGGGTTGCTGAAGTTGAAAATACTGAGAGGTTGAGTGCAAGGGAAGCAGAAAAATATGGAGAGTGTGAGAGTGGAGCACAAAATCAAGATCAAGCTCCTTTTCTAGCTGAAACACATAGCTGGGCACCCACATCTGCTATCGACATTCATCCGTTGAATGTTGGTATTGAAGAAGACATAGCTAGCCCAGCTATGCACTTGCACACCTAACCCGACTACTCAACTGGTTCTCAACAACCAGTTGTTTCATTTCAACACGGGGATATAGCACATACGCTATCTACTTCTCACTCGAAGAATGTAGATATTGAAACAAGTAGGCTGCTGCCCCAGCCTACGACTGTGCACCTCGAGTCTAGAGCTGATACACTTAGGTAAACAAGAGTCTCGAGCATCTGTTGCTCCTATTGTGGTTCATAGTGAACTCACTGGAACGACCAGAGTGGTGTCTTTTGACCAACCATAAGGACCGGTCGGAAGTCCTACCAGTGCTACCACTTTGCCAACAATGAACGTAGGCACAACAGTTTATTCAACTGGTAATCTAAGTGATCCAGGAATTATCTTACCAGACTTCGTGTCAAGGGAATATTTGGAAGGCGCCCTAAAGGCTGTTCAAGAAAACATGAAAACTCAGATTGCTAGTAGCAAAAGATTGTTGAAGGGGAAGGACAAGTAGAAGAAGATCAACCATTTGTGCCATCACCACCGCCTGTACCTGAGCCTCTGACGGTACAAGAGCAATCGATGGACGAACTTAAGTCCTTATTGTATGCTAAATTGATGTCATCCCAAAACCTTGATGTGAAAGATGCATATTTGGTTGGGCTCCTTAGACAACAAATTGATGAAAACCCCACAGTTAAAGCCTCAGAGTTTTTGGCCTTTCAGGATGTGGTTGCTTCTAGCTTCTCTAAAGTTAGTAAGTTAATCACATCAAACACTCAAGTTCTTAAAAGTTCAATTGATGCCCACTCTGAACGGGTATCTATCCTAGAAGAGACTTACCGAGTTCAGGCCACCTCACTGAAACAAAGGCATGATGATCCGGATGATCCTGATCTTCATGAGGGGGAGAGAAAAAGATAAAGGGTGGCTAAGTTGTCTGCTCGTGCTCAAAGTGTTGAAAGAGAGCCATCTTCTCAAGACGTTAACGTAGAAGGTTCTGTCCCATAATCTACAAGGAAAAGAATTATTGAGGCAATAATTGTGGAAGATGATGAAGTATTGGAGACAAATCCATCGATCGAGCCAATGGTTGAAAAGCCGGTGGACTCCACGGTAGGAACAAGGTTGTTATTGGATTTGTCAGCCAATGTTAGTTTTAATGATGTTTTTGCTATAAAACTGGGTGGAGAACAATATTTTGGAGATGATATTGATAACATTGACGAATCATCTAGGTTATATTTTGACTTTGAAGCTGACATTAATGAAGAAGACCCAGTATTCCCATTTCAGGGTGATCGTCAGACTTTGCCTGAACCCTCCACTATAGTTGAAGCTGGTGCATCTGATACTCCTAGAGCGACATTTGATCCGACCGAGATACTTTCAAAGAATTATGTGCCCTTTGCAATTCGTGCGAACTTTCCAGGTTATGAAAGGGCAAGAATCAGAGAGCCTTATCTGGAAGACATTTATTTTGGCATCTTCCTCTGACATCGCAAAGCTCTCAGTGCGGATAAGATTCTTGGTATTCACAAGGAATCCAAAGACTATCATTTGGAGTATAAGCACTTCCTCAAATCCAAGCATCTCCCGATCAGCCAAGTTCAGACCAAACATCGAGTTGTGTCAATTAAACAAATTGATGCTCAAAAACTTCTCAGAGTCTGGTATTCGGTATTCACAGTGACACGACAAGATGGTAAGATCTGGGTGTTTAGTGAAGCTGACTTCTCAAACTTGTATTTAGAAGATCTGGAGCATATATACCACAAAATTCGGAATATGACGAACATAAAAGAAGGAGTTCTTGTGGCTCTTAATGCGATCAAAAGGTTTATGCGAAGTCACGTCAAAGTGTCTATGGTTATTGATGTCTAAATGGGACTTGAAGATAATCAGAGAATCATTAACTTAAAGAGACCTGATCAAGAGCTAGAAGACATTGAAGCTTATCCGTTCTACATGATTCTTGAACAACCAAAGTTCGGGGTGATATACGATGCTGAAGGTCGGATAAAGAAGTTCATGAGATTCAGTGAGATGAATAAATTTTGTGATGGTACTATTCGAATGGTGAGACGGGCGCTGGAAACGAGGAGAGTTAATAATGATAAAGCTGCGGAGTCGGAGAGCATGAGTCCGAAGGAAAGGTACTTGCTGATTAATGCCTTGAATTTGCTTGAAGAAAAATTGCAATATCGGAATGCACTGAGGAGGTTGGAGAAACTGCTCGGACTCAGAAAGACCAGATTTACAAGAGTTCGAACTTGAATCCAAAGGGGGAGATTGTTGGGTTCAAGAATGTGCGTTAAAGTTGTATTCAAGTTCTCCCTTTTATAATGCTTTGTAATAGTTAGGCATTTACTGTTTTCTTAGTATAAATAGTGATTAGCTTCCTAATTGTTATTAGTTCACTTGTTAATAAGATTAGAGCTGTAATTGTGATAAGAAATTCTCTCAAGAAATCTATTAAAGATTTGGTGACAATCTCTCTCTAAATTCATCTTGTTCTTAATTCTTGAAGATTGAATTATGATTTTGTATGATTTGGGACTTACAAGAACTTTTGTGTTTTCTAGGTCGGATTTGGGTACCATGCTATGAGAATATTTGGGAAATTATTCTGAATGAAAGCCATAAATCCCGGTACTCAATTTATCCTGGCACCAATAAAATGTATAAAGATTTAAAACCATTTTACTGGTGGCCTAGATTGAAGAAAAACATAGCGAGGTATGTGGAGCGATGTTTGACGTGTTTGCAGGTGAAAGTTGAACATCAGAAACCTTATGGGAGTATGCAGTCTCTAGAAAATCCTGTATGGAAATGGGATCATTTCACAATGGATTTCATCATGAAATTACCTCGAACTCCAAAGGAATATGATGTCATATGGGTAATCATGGATCGTTTTTCGAAATCCGCACATTTTCTTTCGATAAAAGAAAATTACCCATTGGAAGGATTAGCAAGGATTTACATTAAAGAGATTATGACCAGGCATGGGGTTCTAATATCTATCATCTCATACAGGGATAGTCGGTTTACATCAAAATTTTGGGAATGTTTTCAGAAAGCTTTGGGTTCTCAGATTGGCTAAGTACGACGTATCATCCACAAACTGATGGGTAGAATGAAAGAATAGTTCAGAATCTTGAAGATATGTTAAGGGCTTGTGTTATAGATTTTGGAGGATCATGGAAAGATCATCTGCCATTAATTGAATTTGCCTACAACAATAGTTATCAGTCCAGCATTCAAGCGGCACCGTATGAGGTTTTGCATGGTCATTAGTGCAGAACGCCGTTATGTTGGAGTGAAGTGGGTGAAAGACTATTAACAGGACCATAAATTGTTCAAGTCACTTATGAGAAAATTGAGCAGATTAGAGAAAAGATTAAAACAGCTCAAGACCGTCAGAAGAGCTATGCCGACAGACGCCGTAAGCTAATTGAATTTTTTGTGGGAGATTTTGTGATGCTGAAAGTCTCTCCGTGGAAAGGGGTAGTCAGATTCAGTAAGAGAGGTAAGCTCAGTCCAAGATATATTGGGCCACTCAGAATCTGCATGCGAGTTGGAATGGTTGCATATTAGTTAGGGCTACCTGAAGAACTTAGTTCGATCCATAACACTTTCCATGTGTCTAATCTACAGATGTGTTTGGCAGATCCGAGTCTGGCAGTGCCGCCACCAGAAGTCAGATTAAACAGTAAGTTAAACTTTGTGGAAACCCCAAAAGCAATAATTGATCGAAAAACCAAGGTTCTGCAGAATAAAGAGATCAGTCTCATAAAAGTTCAGTGGCATTTTCACAGAGGTTCTGAGGCAACCTGGGAGTTGGAATCTGAAATGAGAATCGAATATCCATGGTTACTTGATTGAATGAATTCCGGGACAAAATTCTTTTGAGGGGTGGATAATGTGATAAATGGGTTCTGATTATCACCCGAGGTAATTATTATGTGATTATTTGATATGTGAGCATGTGAATATGTGTATATTTTGATGTAAGTAATTGTGGTAAAAATATGCATGATATACTGTATGAGTATGGGTGCATGTGTATATGTGGGAGTGCATGAAAGTGCATGTATGCTTAAAATATATACATGTGATGTCTGCATACATGAATTTATTATGCATATGCATGCATGAGGGATTATGCATGAGCACCTGCCTTTCCATTTGTGGAAAGGTATAAACGGGAGGGGTAGGGTAAGAGGCAAGTCTTCTTGCAACTTTTAGAAAGAAAATTTGAGAGAGTGTTCTGAGGTATTTGCTTGCATTTGCTAGATTGAAGATTAGATCATTCTTATTTGAGTTGCTATTTCTTTCAAAATCTTAACTTACAAAGGTGAGTGTTTAACAAAAACATCCTTTGTATATAATTGGATTACTGGTTTATAATTTTGAGTGGATGATGTACTGAAAATGCTATAATTGTAATGTTTGGTATAAATAATTTGTTCTAAAATATAAGAGTGTTTATACATGTGTGTATATATATATATGTATATGTATGGAGGCGGAGGGGTGTGTGTGAGGTTGATTTATTTTTATTAAAAGGCTTTTGATTTGGGAAATCGGTTGGAAAGGGGTACTGCCGTCATCTTATTCATATTACTATATATAGTAAAATGGGGTCTCCAAAGAAAGGTTTTACACTTTTTGGCTGTTAAAGTCTTCTTAGATTTATCATCCGGATTCGGCTAAAGAGGAAGGGGAATTCAAAACTAGGATTTCGGTTCTTAAGGTGAGTGTATTCTGTTTTGAGTATAAATTGTTGGTATTCAATTCATTGCTATTACAACTGCCTTATTTTGAATCATATTAAATGTTGCACGGATTACTCCTTAAATCGGACAAAATCGAACCGGATTTCATCTAAACCGGTCAAGAGTTGTCCAGATTCAACCTTGAACCGACCAAGAGTTGTCCGGATTCAACCTTAAACCGGACAAGAGGCATGCGGATTCTTCTTAAACCGCTTGAGTATCAACCGGATTTCATTTAAACCGGCCAAGGGATGTCCGAATATGTCTAAATCGCTCAAGATTTGTTGTTCGGATTCCAAGTCCGGTCAATTGTTCGGATTATCACATTTTTGGTTCTAAGTTTTTGTCTGGATTCCATATCCGGACAATGATGACTGGATTTCCCTATCCGGCTGAATTTTGGTTAAGTTTTATTATCAAAGAGATGTAGTGGCGGTGTAACCGCGAGAGAGAGATGTAATGACGGTGTAACCGCAAGAGAGATGTAATGGCGGTGTAACCGCAAGATAGATGTAATGGCAGTGTAACCGCAAGAGAGATGTAATGGCGGTGTAACCGCGAGAGAGATGTAATTAATAATTATATTTGTACAAATTTGATTCTAAACTAATAGTTTGGAATGTAAGTTATTGGTATGAGATTTGTACACTCACTAGACCTTTTGGTCTAATGCTCAGTTGTTGGACTAACCTGTTTTGCAGGTTATCATGCATCGCAGAACAATGGAAAGGGAAAAGTTTAAACGATGAAAATTAGTTACCCATAAATGTATATTAGAAAGTTTTTGTTAGCCCATGTTTTGTAACAATATCACATTTTATGTGTTATATGTATAATCATGTGGATTATTTGTTAGTGGCAATAGTGGGTTGTTACAGTTGGTATCAGAGCCTTAATTTAAGGGATCTGGGTATTTGCGAAATACTTAGACTTAAACTAGAGGTGCGGAAGTTATGATAATAGGTTTCACTTGGTCTATGAACATGGGAATATGTTATAGCTGAACCTATTATGAGAAAGATAGATTATATATGACTGATATAATTTGAGTTATGGATAGACTTGAGGATGAATGTGTTATTATGTTTTGATTATGAGAATAATCATGTGTGTTTAAATGTGACAGAAAAGTTATACACTGAGAAATGGTAGATAATCCCAATCAATCAAAAAGGACCTCTATTGGTTATGGAAGAGGTAAGGGAAGAAGAAATGTGACTCAAGGGGAAGACCTGGAAAATGTTATGACAATAGAAACGCGAAGTCGCAGCAGGGTTCAAGGAAGAGGTAGAGGTACTAGACAAGAACAGGAATTGTCAGCCCATGAAAGTTCAATGTCTGGCCGTGGTAGAGGGAAAAGCAAGGGGTGGACACAATGTTTCTGACCCTGGATTTATTACTCAGGAAATGCTGGCAGCTGAATTAGGAAAATTTCAAGAGAGTTTGGTAAATTTGTTGGGACGTTCAGTTCCAAATCATCCAGAAATTTTAAAGGAACCTGAGCAGTAGGAAGAAGCCGGAGCTAGTACCCTGGTAACTGGTACATCTGTACCTCTTACTTCGTCCTCAGAACAGAAAGGAGGAGATATCAATATGTTTCTTGCTTGTAAACCTCCCAAGTTTTCTGGTGAGCGTGATCCTGTTAAAGCTATGTGTTGGCTTAAAAAGATAGAGCTAAGTCTGTAAATCAGTAAAAGTGCAGAAGAGGACAAAGTCATGTTTGTTGTATCTCGTCTGAGATCAAGTTCTTTGTACTGGTGGGAAGTTCTGTCCAGTTCAGATCCGAATATTTTGAAAACTATGCTATGGGAAGAATTTGTGATCCAGTTTAAAATGCAGTATTGTCCTGAAGCTGCAGTACGAAAGTTAGAAGATGATTTCCTTCGTCTTGAACAAGGAAACATGTCAGTCCGCCAGTATACAAAAGTTTTCATGGAACAATCTCGGTTTTCTTTAAGCTTATATTATATCTAAAAATAGTAAGGTGAGAAAGTATATCTGGGGTTTGGAGTCGAATCTTCGAAAATATGTGATATCCAGGAATCCGACAACATTTCAGGCGACAGTTGATGCTGCTGAAATACTGGAACAAGACATTAACCGACAACCATAAGAAAAGGTTGGAGAGAAAAGAAATGGGAAGTTACAATGACCGATTTTCGTAGACCAAGGTTTATGGAAAATTTGAATCGACCCGTCTCAAGGTTTGCTGATAGGGCGTGTACCCGATGTCATAAAATACATCAAGGAAATTGCAATACAGAATCTCGAGTATGTTTTAAATGTCAGGAACCAGGACATATAGCTCGAGACTGTCAGATGACGCAGAGATGTTTTACTTGTAATTCATCTCAACATGTAAATGCCGATTGTCCGCAAGCAAAGGGTCGAGGGTCTGGTTTTGTTGGAGGATGGGGATCTGGATATTTTGGGGGTCGAGGATCTAGATATGTGCCAACAAGTCGTAGGCAAATGGATAATTGTGTTAATCCAAGTGGACGGGGAGGGATAAGACAGGCAAAGTCTAATGCAAAAGGGAGAGCCTTTCAGATGACGAGAGGCGAGGTAGAAGAGCATCCTGAAGTAGTGACAGGTACATTCCTTGTTAATTCAGTATGTGCTAAAGTTTTATTTGACTCGGGTGCAAATCGTTCTTTTGTGTCACCATCATTTGTTAATTGCACACATTTAGAATCTAAAGCATTGTGTGAGGATCTAATTGTGGAAACAACAGATGATAGTGAAGTTTTGATTAAGGAAATAATAAATGATTGTTTCATAAGTATAGAAGGATGTGAGGTGCCTATACAATTATTTCCTTTGCCTTTAAGGGAATTTGATATAATTATAGGCATGGATTGGTTAGCTAAAAACCAAGCTAACATAGTTTGTGATGAGAAGATGATTCATATAGATTTACCAGAAAAAGGAAAGGTTGTGATTTACGGGGATCGACGGGATCGTTACTCCAGTCTTATCTCAGTTTTAAAGGCTCAGAAATATGTACGAAAGAGATGTACTAGTTTTATTGCCTATGCTATCGATGTCAAGAAAGAGAAAGAAAAGATGGAAAATATTCCAGTTGTGAGGGAATTTCCTGAGGTATTTCCGAAAGATTTGATAAGTTTACCTCCGGATCGAACGATTGAATTCCAAATTGAATTACTTCATGGAGCAGCACCCGTTGCACGTGCACCATATCGATTAGCTCCATCTGAATTAAAGGAGTTAATGTCACAATTGAAGTAGTTGTTGGATAAAGGTTTTATCCGACCAAGTACTTCTCCATGGGGTGCACCAGTGCTATTTGTAAAGAAGAAGGATGGATCAATGAGGGGTGCACTGGTGCTATTTGTACAGAAGAAGGATGGATCAATGGTGGCTGGTAGGGCGTTGAGGGTTTGGAAGATGGTGTTTATCTGGGTGGTTATGGAGGCTAAGGTTTCATTGATCGTTATTGCCTGGGCCGTGAGGGTGGCGATGGAGTGAATGAGGAGTTGGTTTCTTTGAATGGCAAGGAAGGAGGAGGTGTTGTGGTGTTGGGTTACGGTTTGTTGCAGCATTTGGAGACGGGTTGTATTGTCTTGGGTTTGGGTTACGAGGGTGGCAAGGGATTGTTGAAGGGTGGTGATATCGATGGATGGTGGGTTTTCAACAATCCCTTGGATGATGAGTTTTAGGTCTTCCAAGGACCGCTGAACTGAGTCAACAAAGGCTTGGAACTCAGCCTTTGTGACCAGATTGACCATGGGGGTAACCCCTGCAGCAACGGATGCTGTAGGTTGAGCCTCAGCTCCAGAGGAAACTTCATTGCCTTGTGAAAATACAGGCTGTGAAGGACTTCCATCATGTCCTTGATAGCCCTCTAATAAGGAGCTATCTCCTGATGTTGCAACTTCTTCTTCTTCCTCGACAGGGTAGGAGAAGTAAGTGTGTTTCCCCTTTGCTAGATCAAGTATCGAAGGGGCAGGTTTTGTGCACGAATGGGAGACCGCTCTGAACAATCTTGGGGTACATCAATGTCAGAAGCAACACATGCTTCTGGGCGTGTGGGTGTTAGTGTCAAGCCATGAGGTGATGTGGCCCTTATGTCTGCATCGCCTCTCTGTTGGGAGAGGGGCGATGGATGTTGTGGTTCCTTAGCTAAATCATCTCCAGAGGCCCGAAGAATGGCCTCTGGATGGCTGGTTTGGGGTTGGTTTGGACTAGGCCGTCCTTGTTCAATACCCCTTTGGGCTTGATCGCCAGGGGTATAGGTGGTGGTTGCCCTTTGGGGAGAGGGAAGGGGATTTGTTTGTGAAGGGCCAGGGGATGCACGAGGAGTGTCATCATCATCATTATCTTCATCATCTGATGAAGTTGGTTCCTGTGCTCCCTCGCTTGACTGAGGGGACGACTCTATTCGCTCTGGAGTAGCTGCCCTTGGTTCATGGGACAACATAGAGCATTCGTAAGTTCTTCGGATCTCAGATGTCTCTGGGATGACACTGAGCATGGCTCTTGAGATTGGCCTGTTGATGGTGTAGCCTTCCTTTGAGAGTGTTGGCCGATGGCCATGCATCTTCAAGAGGGGAGTGAATGGTTCCTCGGCCGGTAGGTTATGTTTCCTTATCGTATCCCCTATGAAGAGAGATAGGAAACGAGGAAACAGTACAGAAGTCAATGGCTTGCCGGTAGCCTGGAGCTTGCACTTCTTGACTACCGCTGAGTGGATCTCATTGTATACGAGGAAGGCGTAGTCCAGAGGGATGTTGAAGAAAAGTCCGTATATGATCGTCATGATGTTTCCTTGATCCATTGACCCTAGCTTGCAGGTGAGGGCCCTGTTTAATATGGAAAAGAACATATTCTACATTGATGGTGAAAACTGCCTTGTGAAGTTGGAGACGTTGCGTAGGTCACGATTGTAACCTAGCATTTGGATGAATCGGAGTATGTCGGAGGTGGTGGGTTGGTCGGCATACTGTTCAATGCCGAGCTCTCGGCGGGTGGGAATACACAGAACCCTAGAAACTTTTGCCTGCGAGATCTTGAGCGAGCAAATCATGTCGTTTGGGGCGTCAATGTCCCCCATTATTCCATGGGTTTCAAGGTCGTACTCGCAGGTCTGCCAGTATTGTTGGACGTACTTTAAAGGTACGCCATTGTTGGTTAGAGTCAAAGCTGGGAGTAGGATGCAGTTACGGAAGAATTCGATCATCACGGCAAACCTGTCGTCGAACAGGGTGGTTCGAAGTTCGATGGCATGGTTGTTGGGCTTCATTGGGAGGAAGACTATGGTGCGACTGTCAGCGTCGGTGGATTGAACATGGCTGTCGTTGTCGTTGGACTCGTGTGAGGCGGAGGAAGCCATTGCGATTGAACTTGCAGGTAAGTTTGTTCGTCAAAGTCTGTTTGCAGGTTTTAGGAAGCGTAAAGGGTGAATGGAGGTAGAATAAGGGTATATATAGGTGGGGGGAGGAGAACATGAAACGATTTTCTGATTATTATATTTAAATAATCATGAAAGGTGAAGGCGTTTGGCAAAAGGTGAGTTGATTCGGGGATCGTGAGCCGTCTTGATTGTACGTGCCATTAATGTTGGAGGACACGTGCCAAGGCGGGGATAGGGAAGGATAATTTGAAACGGTTCATGGGGAACATGCTGTATATGGTGTCAGGCGCGTAGGAGGATGACGTATGGTTTATTTGGAGTAATTAAAAATTCTTCCAAATATTTTCTCTTGAAATATTAATCCCAAAAGGAATTTATATTTAAAATTCCATCTAATTGTAAGATTAATACTAATTACGAARTTTTGGTCTTCTAAAAACCCATGTTGTATAGTTTTTAGTCACAAAAGCTGCAATTTTGTATAATCTTAAAATTTTTGCAATTAGAGATGGGTTTTTGAGAAAAAATTGTCATGTAACCAGAGGAGCTCTGGTTGAACATAACCTTTCTTGATGGGGAACCAGAGATGCTCTGGTTGATCATTGATGAATGAATTCATCGATGAAATGTTGGATTGTATGATAGAGAAGCCTTGGATGACAAACCAGAAGCTCTGTTTAATCATGGGTAATCCATTATGTAGAACCAGAGGGGCTCTGGTTATATACACATGGTGTATTATGTAGCATTTAAGTGTCAAGAGGCTCTGGATAGTAGAACTAGAGGCTCTAGTATGGAAAATGCATATTTATGAAATGGAGATTTATGATGACTGAATAGCTCCCCCTCAAATGATGCATGTTCATAAGATTTAAGTTTTTGAAACTCCCCCTAGAAACAATAACAATATTGATTGAGGAGACCAGAGGCTCTGGTCTATACAACCAGAGGCTCTGGTTGTGAATGAAGATGAAACGTTGTATGAAATATGGCTAAGTATGCAAATGGATATGCATATGAATGGGTCTTTGAGACCAGAGGGCTCTGGTTTCAAAGACAATGAATCCAGAGGCTCTGGTTTTTAGAACCAGAGGCTCTGGTTGCAAAGACAATGAATCCAGAGGATCTGGTCTTTAGAACCAGAGGCTCTGGTTGCAAAGGTGATGAAAAAAAGTATGAAAATATGGTTAAGTGCATGAGTAAGAAAGGGGAGGGGGTGGGGGAATCTTTAGGTCCAGAGGGGCTCTGGTTACAAAGAGTATGAATCCAGAGGCTCTGGTGGTCTTAGAGATGATATAAAAGATGAATGAAAGGGGAATTTAGCATGCCAAGTCTTATTTGGAAACCAGAGGTCTCTGGTTGCAAAGGACTTGGAAACCAGAGGCTCTGGTCTTTAGAACCAGAGGCTCTGGTTACATAGATGAAATGCGATGGAGTCCAAAAGGGCTCTGGTCTCAAAGAATAAGAATCCAGAGGCTCTGGTCTCAAAGAGTGAGAATCCAGAGATTCTGGTCTATAGAACCAGAGGCTCTAGTTGCGAAGGCAATACTTAGTGAATRAAAGCTAAGTATTTGCTTTGGACCAGAGGTCTCTGGTTCCAAAGACGATGAAAAACTTTGAGCCATATTAAAATGTTTCTTCATGGCCAGAGGCTCTGGTCTTTAGAACCTGAGACGCTGGTTTGGAGTACTTATTGATTATGGCTCATTGCTATGTATCACTTGTAGGCATAACCATTAGATATTGAGAATCTCTGATTTAAGAATATTTATTGCCTTTAAGTGGTGAGATTCATCATACCCATTTTGCTGACTAGGAATAAAAATCTTTTCTCATCAAGAGCTTTTGTGAAAATGTTAGCAAGTTGAATCTCAGTGGAAACAAAGTACATTTCTATATTACCTTTTTCAACATTGTCTTTCAGAAAATGGTACCTTACATCGATGTGCTTGGTCTTGGAATGTTGTACTGGGTTTGCAGAGATTGCTAAGGCACTCTTGGAGTCACAGAGGATGTGAATTTTGTCATAATGGAATCCATAGTCCTTAAGCTGAGTCTTCATCCAGAGAACTTGTGAACAATAACTAGCAGCAGCAACATATTCTGCTTCTGTTGTAGAGGTTGAGACACAATTTTGTTTTATGGATGTCCAACTTACCAGCTTGTCCCCCAAGAGTTGACA
>NC_037544.1:15130973-15132625 GCF_001531365.2 Cynara cardunculus var. scolymus | reverse complement strand
CTTTTTGAGAAAGAGGGTTGTATCGATTGTACTTTTTTCGAATCCATTGTTGATGAGAAAGGTGGCTTCAGCCCATAGAGAGCTTTGTCCAGAAAGTAGATGTAATCTGGATGTTTTGGATCTTCAAACCCAGGGGGATGCTGCACGTATACTTCTTCTTGAAGTTTACCATTTAGGAAGGCAAACTTGACATCCATCTGATAAACCTTGCGATGGGAGCAAATGTTTCATCGTAGTCTATCCCTTCTTCCTGACAGTAGCCCTTGGCAACAAGCCTGGCTTTGTTCCTTATGAATATGCCATCTTTGTCCTTCTTGTTCCTGAAGACCCATTTGGTTCCTATGGCCGTTTTCCCTTTGGGTAGAGGCATAAGGGACCATACTTTGTTTCTTTCAAACTGGAGTAATTCTTCTTGCATTGCATCTATCCAGTTTGAATCTTGTAGGGCTTCTGAAATTTTCTTTGGTTCTATCATACTCAGAAAGTTGGCGAAGAAACATTCATTGGCAGTGGCAGATCTCGTCTTGACACCAGATGTTGGATCACCAATGATTTGGTGGTGTGGGTGATCTTTTGTCCATTTGGTGCTTGATTGGGGTTCTAGAGCAACAGGATGCAGTTCTTCATCGACTGATGGGACTGCTTGCTCCCCCTCGAAGAGATCATCTCCAGAGTTAGACGCTGGTTCTTGATCTTGATCTGAAGACACAGAAGAAGTAGAAGATGAAGTATCATGAGTTTCAGTAAGAGGTGTACCTTTAGCATTGGAGACTTCATGTTCATCATCGGTTCTGGAGATAGATTTTACATTTTGTGCATGTCCAGAGATAACTTCTTCGTCGAAGATGACTTCAAATAATTGAGCTAACTCTGATTCATTGGGTTTGCCAAGTGATGAATCAGATGCTCTCCTTTGAAGTCCGAGTCCTGAACTATTATGTTCAGAAGTCATTGGTGTGGAATCATCAAAGGACACATTGATGCTTTCGATGACAATTCTTGTTCTTTTGATGTAGACTCTATAGGCCTTCGCAGTTTCAGAATAATCCAGAAAGATCCATTCATCAGCTTTCTTGTCGAACTTGCCAAGATATTCCCTATCGTTGAGTACAAAGCATTTGCACCCAAATACATGAAAATATTTGACATTTGGTCTTCTTTGGTTGATGAGCTCATAAGGTGTCTTCTGGTGCCTCTTGTTGATGATTGATTGATTCTGGGTGAAGCAGCTTCAGCCCAGAATGTGATGGGTAACTCCGATGAAGCAAGCATGGTCCTTGCTGCTTCCACGAGGGTTCTGTTCCTTCGTCCCACCACTCTATTCTGTTGTGGAAATCTAGCTGCTAAAAAGTTTTGTGTAATGCCTTCACTGATGAGGTATTCATCGATTCTAGCATTTTTGAATTCAGTTCCATTTTCACTTCTAACCTTTATTAGTTTTCGTTGTAGAAGGACTTGGAGCCTTTTCATCACTCCAATGAGTTGGTCAGGAACATCTGATTTCTTCTTTGCAAATTCAACCCAGGTGTATCTRGAGTATTCATCAACCARTACTAATATGTACTTCTTTCCTGAGAGGCTTTGAGTTGATATTGGCCCACAGAGATCTATATGTACCATGTCCAAGGGCTTGGTGCAGGAGGTTTCTGACT
>NC_037544.1:15123771-15130463 GCF_001531365.2 Cynara cardunculus var. scolymus | reverse complement strand
AGAGGATTCAAAATCTAGAAGATAGAGATTTCCTTCTCTATTTGCCTTGATGATTGTTTGACCGGGCTTTGTTTCTATGATACAGAAACCTTTGCGGAACCTGACTTCAAGAACCTTGTCGTAGAACTGGCTTATGCTTAGTAAGTTGTGCTTCAAACCTTCAACATAAGCCACTTTGCTGATGGAGATGTTTCATTGATGAGAGTGCCATATCCCTTGATTGTACCCTTGCTGTTGTCTCCAAAAGTCACAGAGCCTCCAGATTTTTCATTGAAGAAGGATAGCTGACTTTTATCACCAGTCATGTGCCTGGAGAAACCTGAATCTATGTACCATGGTTGCACATGCTGGTCCTACAAGACAAATTAAAGGGTTTTAGGTACCCATTTTTGTATAGGTCCATGTTTGTTAGTAGGGGGTACCATTCTCTTTTCATTTCCCTCAGCCTTGGCAGGCTTGGGTTTTTTCACGTTTTCATTGGTTTTGACTTTGTATCGATAAACATGTTGGGAGAATATGCAGTGATATGTCAACATGTGATTCCTTAGGTTTCGTAAAAGGGTTAAACATTGACAGTTATATTGCTTTGGATATGTATGTCTAACATCGGTTGTTTTTACAAACTTCCTATCTAGTTCAGATTTTTTATTTGAAGAGGTCTTTGGCTTTACTTCTTTTCGCCTGAGGAAGGACTACTTTTCTTCAGCTGAATGAGAAGAAAAGTGGTGGTTCGTTTTCTCAGAGGTAGGCCACTTCTGTTTTTGCTCACGAGTAAACTTAATGAACTTAAAGGATGTACTAGGGCCTTGCGTGTTATCTTTGGCAGATTTGCTATTTCTCAGCTTTCCCTTTCCTTTGTCTGAAGATTTCATCAATGGTGGAACAACAGTTTTCATTGAGGATTTGGAGTTTTTAGGCTTTTTATCCTTAATGATTTCTGATGTTTCACAAATTATCTCTTCTTCAGATTCGGAATCGAGAAAGTCTCTCGCTGATTTCTTGAAGTTAAAATTAGCATGGATGTTTGTGGGAGGTGTGGGTTCAGAGGTTGATGCTTCAGAGTGATCTGTTTGAGGTTCCATCGATTCTGACTTAGATGAACTTCCAGTTTTACTTGGATGGTTCATCGACCCATCAGCTGATGGTTCCTCATTAGGATTCTCCTTTTCATCAACAATACTTGCTGATGAAGTGGGATTGACAATCAGAGACTCTGGTTTGACCATAGGGTTTCCATGGGTCTCTGATTTGGAGGTGTCATTCCTTCCATCAGAATTCTTACCTGTACTACTCTCGTACACCACATTTTCAAAATCCTGTCTTAAAACGACTGTTTTTCCATCGACTTTAACTCTTTTAAAATTTGCTTTTGGTTTTGGGATAAAGTCGGGTTTCTGAATGCATCCAAGTTTGAAAGTGGATTCAAGGGTGGATTTCTTTGATTCGATGAAGGAGTCCAATTCATTGAATCCAATCCCTTGATTGTCCGTTTGACCATTTAATTTTTCATAAACATCTTGGGCATCTTTGTACTTCTTCATCAAAAGTTCATTGGTTTGAAGCTTCTTGTGAAGGATCTCCCTTTCCTTTTGAAAGAAATCTTTAAGAGCAACTGAGTTTAGTCTCTTTGCCTCGGATTCTTTTAAGGCCTTAGTTTTCTTTTCTAAGTGCTTAGTTATTCATTTGTTTTGTTCCTGAAGTTTTTCTTCCTCTGATTTCTTAAGTGTGGTGATGCGAGTCTTAACCTTAACAAGTTCGGCTTTTTCTTCGGTTAGAATATCAGTCTCTCTTTTGTAGAAACTTGCTTCTTTTTCCGCTTTTAGTCTTTCAGATTTTTCAAATTTTAATTTCTCTTTCAATTTAAAGAAATCCTCTGAAAGTTTTATCACTCTTAACTCTAGCTCAGATGGAGCAGAGTTGGTTTCTTTGTAAGTAGACTCACATACCTGATCATTAGAGTCGGAGGTAGATTCTGCTGTAGATTTGGCCATCAAACAGATGAGTGCTTTATCTTCTTCATCGGATGAAGAGTCGGATACCCAATTTTCTTTCTCAGCCATCAGGCTTCGCTCTCTGGAATTGTACTTGTACTTATTCTTGTAGTAATCGGTATCCTTTACCAATCGTCCTCTGCACTCTTTTGAAAAATGACCAATGTTCTCGCATCTGAAGCAGCGAAGGTCATTTTTCCATCCGTTTTTATCTACCTTCTTGTCCTCCCTTCTGTCCTCTCTCTCTTCTCTTTCTTCTCTTCTTTCTTCCCTCTGATAGAATTTCGATGGTTTCTTCTCTTGGTATGACTGGTACTTCTCCTTCTTGAAATCTCTTGGTTCATGGGGTCTCTTGATGAACTTCTTTTGGAACTGTCTTGTAATCAAGGCCAGAGACTTAGCAAAGGCTTTGATATCATCATCTGATTCAGATGACTCGTCTTTAGATTCTGATTCTACCACCATTGCTTTCTTTCCTTTCTTCTTGTGTTCTCTGGTGGGGGTCCTTGATACTTCCTTTTCATCAGCAGCAAGAGCTAGAGGTCCACTGATAGATACTTTCTTCTTCATAATGTCGTTCTCTTGTGCTGCAAGCGTTCCATACAAATCATGAAGTGACCAGCCGTCTAGGTCCTGATTAGCTTGAAGGGACATTGACAACTGAGTCCATTCATCGCCAAGACTTTTTAGGAACAAAACGTTGTTTTCTTCCTTAGTTCTTGAGATATCATTTCGAAGACATTGATTAATCAATGTGTTGAAACGATCGTAAGTCTTCTGTATTGGTTCATCAGGAAGAGCTTTAAAATTGGTGTATTCGTTGAGACATTATGCTCTACGATTCTTCTTTGTTTTAGCTCCTCCTTCCAATTGGCTTGCAAGTTCATCCCACAATTCCTTTGTTGTGGAACATGCATCAAGGGATTGAAAAATTTCATTGGGAATGGCCATRATGATTAGTCGCTTGGCCTTCTTGTCAGTTTCCACATGCTCAATATCGTCTTCATCCCAATTTTTCTCATCCTTGGGCATGTAATATGCAGAAATTTCTGCTGTGGTGTTTGTTCTTGGGACTCCTTGGACAAGAGTCTATCGAACGTAAGGACCCTCCATTACAGATCCCAGGAGGTTTTTGTCCATCCCTTCCAAGAAGTTTACCATCCTTATTCTCCATTGTGGGTACTCTTCTCGTTGAAGAGTTGGAGGCTTGGTGAGGGAGCCAACACTACACGCAGAATTCCAGTTGGCCTTTGGAGATATGAAGAGAGAGGAATTTTACGTTTTTGGTGAAGATGTTTTCGTGAAAATTTTGAATTGAGAGATTTTGGATGATCGTTTGATTGAAAAAAAAATCAATTGGCTCTGATACCAATTGTTGATCCCAGATCTCTCAATAACACTAATAATCAAGTTAAGGATAACCAAATTATAGTGTTTTAATAAACAAAATGATGAACACTCAAGAACAATGTATGAACATTTAAAGAATAATCTTGAGTGCCAATGATTTTCACTTTATTCAATATGAAAAACGTAAAAGCGACATTGATTACAATAGGCCTAATCACCTATTTATATTAGAAGGCTAATTAGAAGATAACTATCTAGTGAGATTATTTAGCTAATCTTCTACTAACAGATAAAGTTTATCTAAACTATGGATAAGCTATAAACTAAGATAAACTTAAAATCCAGCTGTCGATTAGTTATCTCCAGCTGTCTTCCATGGGATGATGATTCAACCCTATCTTTATATCTTCATCGTATGCCTCTGGTTGAGTTGCTGAAGAAAACTCTAAGTGTTGTTGACCAGAGGGGTGATGAAGATGCTCTTTCCATCGCATCTCTGGTTGATTCATCGACCCTCTGGTTGTTCTTCAGACTTGGTTAATTCTGCCTTAACGTCTTCATCGGTCTTCTGGTTCTTCATCACTTATTGTTCTTCATTACTTTTACACTTATAAATTATGGGGTCTAACAATAATCGCTTTCGACAATCCTTCGTGGAATGGCCCCCTCTATGACACCTTTGACAAATAATACAATTTCCCCAATGCGGAAACTTACATTTATTATACTTAGGCTTGTTTCCTTGATTTGCCACTTGTGTCTGAACCCCAAAGTTTCTTACAACCTTTCTCTTCTTGCCAAACCTATCCCCGAGTCTCTGATTTCCCAGTTCTTCTACCTTCCTTTTTCCTTTATTGAACTCTCCAGACCGAATTGCATTATTGGTGAGTTTGGTTGCGATGTCTATTGCCTCCTGAAGGGTCTTTGGGTTTGCCGAGGTAATATTTCCTCGGATTTCTCGAGATAATCCCCAGATATACCTCTCGATTCGGACTTCCTCAGGTGTCACCAGATGTGGCACTAAATTGTCTAACTCATGGAATCGAGTAGTATATGCAACTATGTTTTCCCCTTTCATCTCATGATTCCATAACTCCATTTCCAACTTTTGGAGTTCACTTCTTGGACAAAACTCGTCCTTTAGTAGTTTCTTGAATTCTTCCCATGAGAGTTGATTGGTTGCTTTGCGACCCCTAGTCTGAACTAATGTGTTCCACCATGTCAAAGCTCTGCCTTGCAATAAACATGCAACATATTCTACTTTGTTTGCATCTAAACATTTGCTGATATGGAGAACAGACTCCATACCTTCAATCCAAGTTAGCAATCCTACAGCTCCCTCATTCCCATGAAATTCCTTCGGGTTGTAAAATCTGAAGGATTTATAGGTGCATTCCCTAGATGTCCTAGGCTCAGAACTGGTAGGTTGGTTAGCATTTAGACCTGCAGCCACCTGACTGACTATATTGGGAAGTGCAACCAAGAGTTGCTCTGACACCAGTCGTGCAACTTCAGAGTTTTGTCTTCTTGGCGGCATTTTCTAAGGCATGGTAAAAGAGAATCTCATCATTTTTATAATAATATTATTGGCAATAATTTTTGCTTAATAGAATGATGTATAAGATATTCATCTTGTATGCATTAATGAAGCAATCACATGATCAAACAGAAATTTCATATTCATCCAAGGTTCAATACATTCAAGTGATTTCAAGAGATACTAAAGGGATTTTCAAAAGATTACAATCCCTCAAAACAGACTTTTAAATCCCACAAAAGAGTAGTGATTCTAACACTAAACATCGCTTCTAGAACAGCATCCAACAGATTAGCATTCCTAGTACCAATATCATCAGCACACTCGCCACTAAGCATCTATACAATCTTCTAATTTTGCGTCTTGCAGCGATGACAACATCTGAGTTTCTTATCATACGCTGGTGATGCATCTCCATCACGTCAGACAGGTTGTTCAGAATGTGATGATGATATCCCAACTGGGTCTGGTGAGTTTGAGTTTCCACTGCAATTCTCCGCACCCATTCTCGTTCATCCAGAGTCATGCCCTGGGTGTAAGATGCAGGTACTCCAGTCACCACTCGTGAGTCCCTCCTCCCATGTTGAGTTTGGGATGCCTCTCCTCTGGTTCTACTGGAGCTCTCAAAAGTCACCCTTCGAGGTAGAGACACACTTTTCCTAGCCGTGACCCTAATCCTCGGGCCATGAAACGTCTGAGGTGGCAGGTCAGGCACTGACTCCGATGGAGGCAAAATTGATGTAGATGGTAAAACATGTGTCTCGCTGGTCGCTAAGTCCTCAAGATCATATGGGTCCATATCCGTATTAATTGATATATTCCTTCTAGATCGGCTAATCGCGTAGCCGAATTCGTCTGCTGAATATTCATTAGATGATGACATAGTGATCTGTAATATTGGCAAACTTAATTACTAAACAACATCATCAATGAAGCGCTTAAGGTTAAGACAAGAGTTACTATGTAGAGGCAAATGATAGAAAAACAAATTAGAGCTTCTTGACGACCAGAGCCTCTGGTTGTATTACCAGAGCTTCTGGTCGTAGTTCCCATACTTGGAACAATATTTGACTATTAGTTCATCAACCACTGGTTTAACATCCACTTAGTAAGGTATGAGGTTTCTAATTCATCGGCCTCTGGTTTTTCGTATTTTAACGAATCGATGGATCGCTTTCCATCGATCCCTGGTTCCTTATACATAGCAAATCGATAAATCGCCTTCCATCGATCTCTGGTTTCTCATACTTGAAAAACCGATGGATCACCTTCCATCGATCTCTGGTTCCTCATACTTGGCAAACCGATGGATCACCTTCCATCGATCTCTGGTTCCTCATACTTGGCAAACCGATGGATCAACTTCCATCGATCTCTGGTTCCTCATACTTGGCAAACCGATGGATCACCTTCCATCGATCTCTGGTTCCTCATACTTGGCAAACCGATGGATCACCTTCCATCGATCTCTGGTTCATCATACAGAGTTAGTAAATATTTTCCTTTCATGGTCCAGAGCCTCTGGTTCTGCTAACCAGAGTGTTGGTCCCAAAAGGGTCTACAAGAATACTAAATAGTTTGTAGAAAGGGGGGGGGATGAATACAAACACAACGTTTTCAAATTTAAAATATATATTGATAAAGAAGATCAATACAGATTTTACAAGATTGTTTGCGGAAAGATAAAGTAAGAGAAAACCTATCTAAACAATCTTAAAATACACACAGAGGTTAACAATTATAAGAAAAGAGATTGCTAAAAGAAAGTCTTTTACTTTAAACTGAAAGAAGCTTGAAGTAAGAATAAGGGAGGA
>NC_037544.1:15113980-15123671 GCF_001531365.2 Cynara cardunculus var. scolymus | reverse complement strand
CGCGCAACTCATGTTTGATGATATGGTGGGTCTAATCAAGAAAAAATGTGCTACTCAACGGGGTGAGAAATCGAAGGTAAAAGCACAGAAGAAAGCCAAGGAAGACCTCAATTACCCAAACTTGATCTTACAGAGGTTCTTTGGCTTGGTCTTTGGAGACATGATTGCAGAGAAGCTTCCCTTTGCAGAGCCGAATGCTTGTTTATACCCAATGAAGGAGTTTCATCAAACAGAGCATGAGCTAGGTTACAGAAGCCCGAGGCCATTTTCAAAAGCTATGCTCAAGTACCTTAGCAAGGGAGATAGGAAGGCTTGTAGACGTGGATATAGGAGGCTAGAGCCGGTCCCTGAAACCCCTCCACGAATAGGTATCCCTATAGGTGAGAGAGTGCATAAAATGAGAGTTGAGGGAAGATTGGAGGTGCCTGCAGAGGAAAGGGAGCTGAGTGAGGAAGGACCGAGAGTAGTTAGTAGTCCCCCACGAAGGTCAAAGAAGTCTAAGAAGACTCACAAGGATGTCGATCCTTCTGAGAAAAAGAAAGGGAAAAGAGACCCGTAGCAGAAGAAGGTCCAAACAGTCCTCTGCCAAAACCCAAAAAGAAGAAATCAAAGAAGGCCCAACCCACAGAGGTTGAGGTCACAGAGGCCGAAATTCAAGAAGGCCCAGCAGAGGTTGTACCTAAGCGTAGAAGGTTGTGCAAGGCTGTTCTAGAAGAGTCCCCCACTGAGAAAATCCAAGATATAATCTTCGATCTCAAACAGAGTTTTACAGCACCCACAGAGGTGGTAGATTTAGGGACAGAAGTTGTACTAGACAACGAAGAGGAAGAAGTGGAGTTAGAAGAGGGTGAAAAAGATGCCGAAGGGACACATCCAAGCCCCCCTCCCAGTGCAACCCACATGGCTAGGGACCCTGTTCTAGAAGGAACCCCTATTGAAGAAAGCGTGCACACGCTGAACCCTGAACCAACCAACCTCGCAGAGGACATTCTTTCATCCTCTGTCGAACGCACAAACTGGGAACCCTATTCTACTCCATCATCCTCTCAAAAGGATGGTAGTTTTATCATAAGAGTCCGTTCGCCCAAGGACTCGACACTACCAAGAGGGGCATCCATTGCCCCTCCTCACGTGAGTGAACCACCCAGTCATGCTTCAGAGGCATGCGAGAGAATCACTGAGGCTGCAGGTTTAGAACGCCCAAAGTCTGCACTCGCTCCCTCTGCCAAGATAGACTCTGAACCTATTAGGCACGAAATCGACAGAACACCGGTAGGCTTTCCAATTGGGGATGTCCGAGGATCTAGTGGAAGTCACCGAGATGACAATGCCAAATTGGTCACTGAGGGCGCCTTACACTCCAAGGCTACTAGGTCACCATGTGTTGGTGATCTAGGTTCCCCGAGTGCCTATGTGATGAAGGAGGAGTTACAAACCTTCACCACAGAGGTACTTAAGATGTTGGATGAGTTGAAAAGCTTGTTCTCCTCCTCTCCGGCAACAGAGGTACTTACACCTCTCACAGAGGCTCCGAAGGAGTTGACCTCTAAAACTTCTGAACTCAAGGCGACCTTATCAGCCCTTTAGAGCTCTGTCCTCAACAAGGCTGATCTCACAAAAGCCTTCATCGTGCTGTCTCTCAATCCTTTGTCCATCAACACAATCAAGACAGAACTGACAGAGGTCGCCGCCCAGTATGCTGCAGACATGATTTCCGCCGGCTATACGAACTACTCCGCCTTCAAGGATGAAATCAAAGAGATGTTCTCCTCTGCGATCACTGTTGGCGTCGACTCCTCATCCTCCAGGGCTAACATTAACCATCTAGCCACTCGCAAAAAGATAGACACAATGGTTGAGGCCCTCAGAGAGACCGTGCAGAAACACCACGACCATCTTCTCAAACAGGCCCGAGCTACTAACAAATCCATCAGAGACTGCACGAAGCAACTCGTCAAAGAAGGTCACTCATTCCGAAACAAAATCTATCGTTGCATCTCTACCATGAAATGGGCCACAGAGATTGATATCAACATCGCCACTCTGAATGCTGAAATGGTAATAGAGAAGATGGAGAAGGCGGCCTCCAGAGTACTCAGGCGCTTCAAGAAGGCTCCCCTCACCTCGTGCAAGGCAGAGGCTACTTAAATCCATGATAATCAGGGAGACAATGACCTTGATCGTCATGAGGGGGAGACGAAGAGAGAGCCAAAGAAATCAACCTCTGCCAAACCATTGAAAATAATGGATTTTGCTGTAGCCCTATTCTCCAAAGAAAAATCTCCAGAGCCTACGGGGAAAGGCAAGGGTAAAGTGGAAGAGGCGCCACCAAAGAAAGGGTCTAGCTCTGAGACACTGGAGGAGATTAATGAAGATGAATATGACGACCCTAATCTGGTTCAAGCCCTCAAGGCTTCTCTTGCAGAGGCTCGGATGAAGAAAGGCAGAGCTCCCATCCCCAAAGTCAGAGAAGGCTCTTCCAAACTAGCCAAGATACCTGAAGAGACGTCCACGGGTACGTTCGACGCTCTGTTGGGAACAGTCAAGCCAATCCTACAAGAGGGGTCTACCCAGAGGCCAATACTTGAAGAAAACACCAGAACGCCAGAGTCTGCCACAGTGGGGAGGGTCTTTGAAATTATTGATTCGATGAACAAGATTCCTATGCAGAAGATGCATACAGAGACCGTAACCACTGTCGAAGAGATTCTGCGGTGGCGTTACTCATCCACGGACACAGAGCCCCCATACAATCCAGAGCTAACTAGCATGCACTCTGTCGAAGCAAAGTTTCACTTCTTTAAACTCACCAAGCCACCAATGCAGGTCTTCTCAGAGCATGTTATTTGCTCACTAGAAACCATCTCTCCGCGCACCATGCAGAAGAAGACCGTGTTGTACACTCAATATACGGTGAAGAGGGATGATGGCAACCTCTACATTTTTACAGATGCTGATCTCCACAATCTATGAGTATTTGATCTAATCTTCTTGCACAAGATCCTGAACAAGTACATGGAGAGGAGGTCAAGCTACTCGATTTCTCTCAAAAGGCTGATAGACTTGATGTGTGCCCAAGTCAAATTCTACAGCCAGAAAGACTTTGATATTGCTATGAGGTTGGCCCAGCCAGAGCTGAAGATTACTCCTTCAAAGAACAGACCCATTTGGCTGCATAGGTTCCATCCCAACACTATTATCCACAATCCCATCTTTGGGTTTGTTTTCTTGGACAAGGATGAGATACTAAGATTCTTCGATCCGAAAGAGGCGCATAAGTATTCAACAGAGTCCCTCGAATGGGTGTTCAACTCGGTGGTGACAAAGGTGCAGAAAGGGCGAATAAGGGCGGATGAAGTAACAGACCTTCTGGAAACCATCAACATACAAGTCTCATTCAGGGAATGGATCTTCAAAGTCTACAAGACTGTCAAGATTGATTTGCAATATGATGTAGACGATTATCCGGACTCTGGTGTTGAGTAAACTTTTGTAATAGTGTAGGCCTGCACAATTTTTACTTCTTTCAGTAATGTAAATTTTTGCAGAGGATGAGATTAATCTTGTATTCTTCTATCCAAAGAGGGAGAATGTTTGGAGAATGTTTTGAAGATTTAAATTTTCTTAAAGCTTCAGAGATACAAAAGAGATACATATTGTACAATTCTTTCAAACTTTAATCCAAAGGGGGAAAATGTTGGGTTTGAGTTTTTGAGCTTAAGTGTTGTATTCAATCTTTTATTTCTCCTTTGTAATTTTGTATTAGTCCTATAAATAGGATTAGTCTTTGTAATCCTTAGTTAGTTTTAGTTTATAGAGGAGCTTAATTAAGATAATCGTGATTTGTGATTTTAAGAGGATTCTTTAAAGATCATAATCAAGGTTCACTTTTTCTCTTATTATTCATCTACTTTCTATATTCTTGAATTGCCATTTTTGATGTTCTTGATGAATCATGATGATTGATTAAACAATTTGGAACCTCAAACTTGCAAACCATCTTGAAGGTGGGATCAAAATAAAGAAATTCATTGTGCTCAATGCCTGAATGAATACAAAAGTTTTTAGGCTCTTTTTGATGAGCCTTTCAAACAGACTTATCACAGGTTCAATATCATGATTAACAAATGCCAAAAATGTGATGTGGTTCGAACCCAAGAAGAAAACAATATGTTGTTCTTGAAGAGGTTGAACAAAGAGTGGGAAAATCTTTCTATGTCTCTCTAGGAAAATCAAGATATGGAGCAATGGCCGTTGCATGGTGTGTATGGAACCCTGCAGACCCAAGAAAAGGAGGTACAGAAGAACAAGGTCTCTCTGGATGGACCTCTGGCTCTAGTCTATGACTCCAAAAAATACTAGTTCTAGCCAGCCATTTAGAGAAAGAAGAACTAGAGATGATAGATGGAAGGGAAAGAATTCTCTGGTAGTGGAGAGTGAGGAGGAGAATGGAGCATCTAGTTCTGATGATGATGATGACATTAGTGCCTTTGCACACACCTTGGCTCTCATTACCAAGGAATTCAATAGAAAGTTTGGGAATAGGGTATTCGATAGAAGAAGAAGAAGAGACAACAGGAATGAGAGGTTCAAGGAAAGGGTGTATGAGCCAAAGAACCCCCTCCTTAAATCATGAAGAAGGAGGAAGAGCAACCACAAAAGAAGAAGCAAGGAATCAGATGCTTCATACGTGGAAAATCCAGCCATTTCTCGAAGAAGTGYAAGGGTCCTCTAGTTAAGACGAATTGTACTACAAAAATAAGTACAAGTACAACCAACCCTAGAGGAGCGTCATGGCGGAACAAGAAAATTGGGTCTCTAACTCAACTTCTAATGAGGATGACCATGCACATTTCTGTGGGATGGCTGTTGATAATGATGCAAAAGATTCTGGATCCAACTTTGACTCTTAAGTATGTTCTACCTCTGGCTCTGCCCATTCTAAAGTAGAGCAAAGCATTTCTCTCTTAACAAAAATGTTAGCTCCACTATTCCTATCTTGTAAAAGTATAGAAAAAGTATATTGCAAGTCTTGACAGAAGGTTAACTCCATAGAAGACAACAGAGGATTAGCGACAGAAGCCGTATGAGTGAACAAGTGAAGAGTGGTAAAACCTCTTATGCGTCTCACAGAGGTTCTGGGAAATAGTCCTCTGATCAAAAGAACACACAAGTCATTTACAGCAGAGCCTCTGAGATGGCTCACAGAGGGTCTGCGGTTTTCATCTTCTGTGAAGTTTCTGTTCTAACAGTTTTTGAAGGTTGTTAGTCGCATGTGCTTCTCACGTAACTAGGGCTTAATCGACTTTCTTTAGACGACCCAGATGAAGACACGTGTCAAGATCTAGTCTCTAAGGTCGTTAGGAACTAGTATAAATAGCGGATAGGGCCTTTGTAAACTGTGCGCTTCCAGTATTGTAATTGTCAAAATTTTCAATTGAATCAATTGAAAAATCTTTGGAGCAATCTTTTTGTATTCATCTTCATCGTTGAGACTGTGTGTTCCTAGTGTGTTTATAAATTCTAATCACTTACTTACTCTGCTTTGCTCTTATTAATATTTCTACTACACTTCAATTGTTTTAGAGCTTATTTAGAGTATTAGATCAATACCAAAGTTGAATTCAGATCCAACAAAAAAAGTTTTATCAAACTCCAGCATAAGCTTTTAAAAGAGAAGGCAATTAAAAAAGTGATCAAAAATGAAAAGAATTTCTTTAAACAAGAAAGAGAGCTTCTGACTGTTGAGAAGTAGGAGCTCTCTATGGAAAAGAAAAGAATTTAAAAGAACAAGGTTATGTTGACCTAGACCAATCCTTGAAGAAGAAACAACTCTTGAATCTGTTTTTCATTTAGGTGCAGAGCAAAAACCTGATTTTCCTACTCTGCATGAACCATCACCATTCAAAAGAACAGAACTTGAAAGTGGAGCCTGAACAAGAAGGCTTAAATTCAAAAATACCTCTTACTCTTCTACTAATAGTGTGCTTGAACCAAAACAAGTTGATTTTAAAGACATACAGAAGAAAGAGGAAATTTTTAGCTTTGGTAATCACAATCAAGGGCTTTCAACTCAAAAAGAAGATGAATTCAAACCTGAATCTACAGAGAAAAGGGATAAAAGTGTTCCTAAAGAATATTTCTTCAAAACTCTGGATCCAAGCTTATTGGAAGACTTCACAGCGAAGGTGAGACAAGCCTTTGAGCAAGATCTGCTTCAGAATTTGAATTATTGCTTTGTGTCTCAACAAAACCATCCAAAAGAAATTTCCAAAATACCTTTTGAATGCTCCTCATCTATGCAAAAGGATGAAGAAGAATTTGATATCTATCCATGGGAATCTCAAGATTTAAACAAATTGCAAGATCTCTCTGATGAATAATTTTTCAATCTAAACTCAGAGGAGATTCTTCACTCTTTTAAAAAACCACAATGTAACATCCAATTTCTAATATGTCCAAATTTTTTGCTAAGTATGTTTAAATATTATGTTAAAGAGAATATTATGTGAGAAGTTGTGATGCATGTTATGTCAAAGTGAAAAATTTTACTTAGTATTTTAGTAATGTCCTTATAAGAGAACCTATGATTTAGTGGGAGTTTGGGTTTGAAATTTTAGAATTATACTTCTTAGGAATATACTAGAGGATTTGGGAAAATTTCACGTCAAACAGATACGTAAAATGATTTTTTTGGGAGATCTTTTCTGGAATATTTTTGTTTGATGTAATAGATTATTTCTTTATGACCGTGTAGGCGAAAACCTCATAGAAAACGGAGGTCCGTACGAAAAGTTATGAATTTTTTAAGTGTTGATAATCAAAATGAGTACCTAGTCGGGTCAACCCGACCCAACTCGGGTTTTAGCATAAGAAATTGGATTTTTGGTCCATTTTTCATGTCATTTGAGTCCAGAACTCACACACACACTAGAGGTGTGATTTTCACACACATTGGCTCGATTCAACTCAAATCAAAGAGGCATTACAAGATCTTTGAAAGATTTGATCATCAAGTAAGGTATAATTCATCTTTGCACTTGTTCTTAGTTGACATTTTTGTTATATGGATTGCATGTTGAGAAAGAGTTAGGGTTTCATATGGGTTTGATCTTAAGTGTATCAAATGAGTACATTTTAGTGTTTATGGCATGAAATTGTCTTTAGATTCAATAGATTATCAAGATTTAAGCAAGTTCATCATATGAACTTTGACTTGATCAAGTCAATGATTTGGGAGAGAATATAAATGATAAAAGAAAGTTTGGATTTTTGTTGATTATGCCAAATATGTTATATTAAGTTGAAATTCAGAAGTTGGAATAATTTGGAATCGAAATGGTTTGAAAAAAAATGTATGAAAATGAGAATTTCGACTTAAGAATGCATTAAAAATGTGCAGACTTTGAAAAACTGTATAAAATCATAGGGAAATCAAAATGAGGTGAGGCCAATTTCCTTAGTTAGATATTTAGTTTAGTTTATTTCTTAATTTATGATCAAGACATGAATTCGAGTTTAAAATGAGCAAAACAGTTCTTCAAGCAGCAGTTGTACATAGAAATCTAGGTAAAGTGTTCAAATAGGATATGTGTATAACATGAGTTTCTTATATTGGTTGCTTATGAGATTTTGTTCATTCACTCCAGGGGGTAATTAGGACATATTTTGATGCTTTGGAAGCATTCTAGGTGTGGCAGCTTGGACTTGCTTTGTGAGCTCATTTCGGAGCTTTTCGGTATTATACGGTTGCTTGGTGAGTTATATAGTTAATTGTTACATATTGTTTTGAATATATATATATATATATATTCATATGAATTTTTTTGGTCTTGAATTGAGTCACACAATCTTGATTTGTCTTTGATTCTGTCTCTTGAGTCTATTCCATATTATGATCTCGTTACATCGGTTTGCTTTCTGGATCCGGACTCGTTGTTTTGTTCCTTGAATTGTACGCGATAGTACGGGTGCTACTTCGTGTGGCATGCCAGAAGTTTATGGCAAAGTCAAGATCCCGAGATGGACGGGTGAGACTTTCTGCGGTTGTGAATACTCATTGCTCAAAAAGAAGGACGAGCAATGAGTAGGGAACCTTGGCACATACTCGGTGGAGGAAGGCGGGCAGTGCCAGGTTTCCCATAATGTACGATTCTGACTCGGACTTTGGCATGAGCCCCGGGGTGATGCACTGTCCTCGTTATGTTTAACGATTCGACCTCTTGGTTCTTGGTGTTATTGGTATTCTAACGTTGTTGAATATACTTGGTTATTGATCTTGTTTCCTTGTTGTATTGAGTATCAATGGTATGGTACATTATGGTAAATTTGAATATGGAATTCTATGATCTTAGCATCCTGTACGTAATTGTTTACTCGGTTTCTTGTAAGTCTTGGTTTGCATTTAGATGATGTCTTAAACTCTTTTATTGATAAGAGTTTATTATGTATGTTTATAAACATGTGCGATATTGATATGTAATACTTAACTATCTAACTCACTAAGCGTTGGCTTACCATTTAAGTGTCAACCCTTCTCAAGAAAGAAGACGGATAAAAAGAAAGAACCCGTTGTTTGATTTGAATATTTATCGGGAGACATGAAGTTTATGAAATTGTTTTTGGTAAATAGTAGCTTATTACCGTATCTCATAGATATAGTAAGTGTAGCTTGTACATAGTCATGTTCCGGTTATAAGTATGTCTCGTATTCTTTTTGTTACTTAATTCGGGTTGTAAGTAAAATCCGTTACGTCCGGTTTGGAATGGTGTTTTGAGTGTTTTTATCACTAAAATAGAACGAATATTTCGAAGTTTTTCTAGAAAATTTATATCCCGTATTTTGAGGTTAATCAATTAATTTTATTCTATTGGAGATTTTATAAAATTGGTAACGTGGGGTTTCTTAAATGAGATGTTACAAATATGGTATCAGAGCTGTGGTTTGAGTGAACTGGATATCATTAATGATATTCGGACTCAAACTTAGGTATTGACATTGTATAGTTACTAGGTTATTGTCACACCCCGCTAAAGCGGAAACGCGAGGTATGGCAGGTAGAGTCTCATAGCAATAGAGTATAAATAACACAATCATACATTTAAAATTTAATTACATCATAACCAAAGTTTACAATTCCAAAGACAAGTTTGTAAATTAAACACAAAAGAAGTTTGAAGGTGATGACTATGACACAACTTCTTTTTAAGTGTCACCATGAGCCTTTCTTACCCCTGAAAATCACGTCAAAACAAGTGTCAACTACAAGAGTTGGTGAGTTCACAGGTTTTCAATGCACAACTAATCTTTTTATGCAATATTTAATTCGAGTAAATCTTTTACTTACTCGCAACACTTTCATGCGAGGCACAATGTACACCAAGTAATTTTTACGTGTTGGGCCACTACTAAACCTGCGACAACTACACCCTTAATACAGAACTACCTCAGCGGTGGGACTAAACCCCACATGTGTAAAACTCATGTCGAACTACCTCAGCGGTGGGGCTAAACCCCACATGTGTAGGAACTCATACCTAGGAACTCGTACCGAACTACCTCAGCGGTGGGACTAAACCCCACATGTGTAGGAACTCATACCGAACTACCTCAGCGGTGGGACTAAACCCCACATGTGTAGGAACTCATACCGAACTACCTCAGCGGTGGGACTAATCCCCACATGTGTAG
>NC_037544.1:15110980-15113662 GCF_001531365.2 Cynara cardunculus var. scolymus | reverse complement strand
AACTACCTCAGCGGTGGGACTAAACCCCACATGTGTAGGAACTCGTACCGAACTACCTCAACGGTGGGACTAAAGCCCACATGTGTAGGAACTTGTACCGAACTACCTCAGCGGTGGGACTAAACCCCACATGTGTAGAACCCTTGTTTTAGTTATATGCACCCCTACTCACCAGCAGAAGGTGGGATTGTCAGTCCAAATAGTGCTATCCACTTAAACTATCGGGTCAAACGAGTTAATAAGTAGTATCACACCAGGACATTTGAATTAATCCAAGCACAACTATTACTTGAGTACATGGTGTTAGTGCTCGTAATCACAATTTCATTTCAAAGCTTAATTCATAAAAATCAATTTGAATCCACAATTTAAACGCAATGAATATTGCATGCAAAACATCACTATTTTTATACATGCTTTTCCCCCAAAAACACGAAAATAGTAAAAAAGGGCTGTGAAAACTCACTCTTTTGCAATGCTCCGCAAATTAGAGATACGATCCGGTCACCACACGAGCTTAAAAATTTCCTTGATTGTTGATGAAAGGAGTGTAGTAGCTTCAAAACCCTTGGTAATTTGATGAAGAGAAGAAGAGAAATTCGGCTGAAAAGGTAGAGGATGAAGATGGTCTCAAAGTGACCTTTGAGTTTTAGGGAGAGAGAGAGAGTAGAGGAGTTTAAAATTTGAAAGGAGAGAAATGAGGATTAATGAAGAAGTAAAACTATTTATACGTAGAATTAGGGAGGGAAAAAGGGGGGAAAGGGGCCGGCCATGGGGTCCAAGCCCAACCTCAAACTATTTTTATTTATTTATAAAAACTAAAGCCCAAAATGCATAAAAATGCCATTTTCTCAATTTTGACATTTTTCTTCAATTTAAAAACCCATGATGACTAAATTCATTTAAATAGAAAGGTTTTATATTTAAAACACTGAAACTTGGTGTTTTATATAAATTAGGTATAAATTAGAGCAACTGGCACTGTATAGGACATTTCAGATAATTACGGATTGGAACCGGACTTTCTAAGCAACTGCTGGAATCTCTAGAAATTTTTCGACCAAACTAACCTAACTAACTCCTAATCTTATAAATTATCTTCAATAACACTAATATAAACTTAATTAAGAGCTAACCTGGAAGTTCGAATTTGACAGCTGTCACAGTCTCCCCTTGTTAGAGAAATTTCGTCCCGAAATTTAACAACTGCTACTGCCAATAGTTTTCTCTGCAAACAACTGCGGATATTTGCCTTTCATGAAATCTTCTCGCTGCCAAGTGTACTCTGGACCACGCCTTGATTTCCAACGAACCTTTAGAATCGGAATTTTTCTTCGCTTTAACTGCTTAACTTCTCTGTCGAGGATCTCAATGGGTTCTTCTATGAAGTGCAATTGATCATCAACCTGAACATCTTCTAGGGGCATGATCAATGAGTCGTCGGCCAAGCATTTCTTAAGATTGGACACATGGAATATATTATGAATGGCGCTTAATTTCTGGGGTAGCTTTAGTTTGTACGCCACTGGACCAATTCTTTCGGTGATCTCGAATGGTCCAATATACCTAGGGCTTAACTTCCCTTTTTTTTCCAAACCGCACTAACCCTTTCCACGGTGATACTTTCAGAAGCACTTTATCCCCTATCTGAAACTCAAGAGGCTTCCTCCGGTTGTCTGCATAACTTTTTTTGACGATCCCTGGCAGCCTTAAGTCTTTATCTGATTATTGATATCTTATCTGTAGTTTCCTGCATAATGTCTGGTCTCGTGAGCTGACTATCCCCAATCTCTAACCAACTAAGTGGTGATCGACACTTGCGCCCGTATAAGGCTTACTAGTGTGATAGCTGTTATTGTAAGAGAATTCAACAAGGGGCAGATGGGTATCCCAACTCCCACCAAAATCTATTACACATACACGCAACATATCCTCAAGCGTTTGAATAGTTCTTTCCGATTGTCCATCTGTTTGAGGATGATAGGTGGTGCTATAATCCAAGCGCGTATGTCAAAATCGTGATGTAAAACGTGTATCTCTATCCGAAATAATGGAAATAGGCATACCATGACGTGTAACTATTTCATTGATGTAGATTTGTGCACGCCTTTCCATGCTGAAATCTTCGCGAATGGGAATGAGATGAGCTGATTTGGTAAGTCGGTCTACTATATCCCATATAGTATCGTGCCCCTTTCCAGTTCTAGGTAGCTTAATTACGACATCCATGGTTATTTGCTCCCATTTCCATTGGGGTATTTTAGGTTGTTGGAGTAGACCAGATGGTTTCTGATGTTCAGCCTTTACCTTGGCACAAGTCAGGCACTTGTTTACGAACAAAGCAATATCTTTCTTCATTCCTGGCCACCAATAATACTCTTTCAGATCCTTATACATTTTATCTGCTCCTGGGTGAATCGAATATCTGGATCGATAGGCTTCGTCCAAAATGGTTGATCGTAGGTTACCAACCTTTGGTATCCATACTTTATTCTTAAGGTAATGCACCCCATCTGCTTGCATTTCAAATTCTTTCTCTAAGTGTTGCAAGGCTTCATTCTTCATGTTTTCTTCTTTCAGAGCTTCTCTTTGTGTTTCCAGAATTTGAGTCTTTAAACTCGTCTGAACCATCATTTCCATAGCATGTACTCTTGTCGGTTTTACCCTTTCCTTTCGACTTAA
>NC_037544.1:15108253-15110015 GCF_001531365.2 Cynara cardunculus var. scolymus | reverse complement strand
AGCTCCTTGAAGTTGGTCAAATAGGTCATCAATCCGGGGAAGGGGGTATCGGTTTTTAACAGTCAACTTGTTGAGTTCTCTATAATTGATACACATTCAAAAAGATCCATCCTTCTTTTTGACAAACAAAACTGGAGCTTCCCAAGGTGAAGAGGTGGGTCTGATGAATCCTTTATTAAGTGATTCTTGAAGTTGTTCCGACAGCTCCTTCATCTCAGATGGTGCTAACCGATATGGTGCTTTTGCCACGGGTGCAGCCCCAGGAATTAGTTCCATGTGGAACTCAACTTGTCTTGGTGGGGGTATTCCAGGCAATTCATCTGGGAATACTTCGAGAAAGTCCCGAATTATAAGAATATCTTGAACGCGTTTTTCTTCAACTTTCTTATCCATAACGTGAGATAGAAAGGCAATGCAGTCCTTTCTGAAGTACTTTCGCATCTTCAAACACGTCACTATTTTAATACCCCTTCTGGGTTTCTCTCCGTGTACTTTGAGTATTCCACCTTCGGGTAACGAAATTCGAACGATCTTCTCGAAACAACTAATTTCAGCTCGGTTCTTGGATAACCAATCCATGCCCACAATTATGTCAAAACTTCCTTGTTGGATCGGGATTAAATCTATACGAAAATCCCTACTAGTCAAGTTTAAAGTGCAGTCCATTATTATATCTCTGGTCCTAATTTCTTAGCCTTTGGCAAACTTAATTACTAATCACATCATCAATAAAACTCTTAAGGTTAAGACGAGAGTTGCTATGGTAGAAGCAAAAGGGTAGAAAACAAATTAGAGCTTCTGGATGACCAGAGCCTCTGTTTGACGTTCCCATACTTGGAACTACATTTGACTTTTAGCTCATCGGCCTCTGGCTCAACCTTCATAGCAGTCCATTGGATCTCTTGGTCCATCAATTTYAGATTCCTCATATACAGTAAACCGATGAATCGCCTTCCATCAACCTTCTGGTTCCTCATACATAGTGAACAGATGGATCATCTTCCATTTATCTCTGGTTCCTCATACTTAGAAAATATTTCCCTWTCATAGACCAGAGCCTCTAGTTCTTCTAACCAGAGCTTCTGGCTCTCGAAATCAAGCCAACCAGAGCTTCTGGACGCTCCTTACTTATATAGAATCCTTATTCAAAACTAGGACGTAATTCTCACTATGTCCAGGCAATTTCCTACCTAACGCATAGTGCAAATTTTGAATACAGAGGCTATAGAGACTATACCCCTTTATCTATGTCTAGCTACCAAGTATTTAGATACAGAGTTGACCCTCGGGTTGTCTTAGCGCTCTATATATCTTGCTTCACTTCACAACCAGAGCTTCTAGTTAATCTAAGGTGATGGATATTCAAGATTCATGCAAACACACACGATCATGCTTTTCAGGTTTAAGATAAAATCTTCGAATTTAACCTTATTTCAAACTCAACCGATGAGAATCTTTTATCATAATACTTAAGTTAAACAAAGGTGATCAGGCTCTATTTAATTTGAGTATTATAACACGACTTCCAYCCTCTGGTTATACTTAGTAACTTTGTTTTGAAAACATTTGGTTATAGTTTGGTTTTAAGGAAAACCGGTGTTCTCTAGAACCTATGGCTCTGATACCAAATCTATCACACCCTGCTAAAGCGGAAACGCGAGGTATGACAGGTAGAGTCTCATAGCAATAGAGTATAAATAACACAATCATACATTTAAAATTTAATTACATCATAACCAAAGTTTACAATTCCAAAGACAAG
>NC_037544.1:15100417-15107603 GCF_001531365.2 Cynara cardunculus var. scolymus | reverse complement strand
ACTTGTACCGAACTACCTCAGCGGTGGGACTAAACCCCACATGTGTAGAACCCTTGTTTTAGTTATATGCACCCCTACTCACCAGCAGAAGGTGGGATTGTCAGTCCAAATAGCACTATCCACTTAAACTATCGGCTCAAAAGAGTTAATAAGTAGTGTCACACGGGGACTTTTGAATTAACCCAAACACAACTATTACTTGAGTACAAGGTGTTAGTGCTCGTAATCACAATTTCATTTCAAAGCATAATTCATAAAAAATTTGAATCCACAATTTAAACGCAATGAATATTTCTTGCAAAACATCACTATTTTTATACATGCTTTTCCCCCAAAAACGCGAAAATAGTAAAAAATTGTTGTGAAAACTCACTCTTTTGCAATGCTCCGCAAATTAGAGATACGATCCGGTCACCACACGAGCTTAAAAATTTCCTTGATTGTTGATGAAAGGAGTGTAGTAGCTTCAAAACCCTTGCTAATTTGATGAAGGGAAGAAGATAAATTCGGCTGAAAAGGTAGAGGATGAAGATGGTCTCAAAGTGACMTTTGAGTTTTAGGGAGAGAGAGAGGAGAGGAGTTTAAAATTTGAAAGGAGAGAAATGAGGATTAATGAAGAAGTAAAACTATTTATATGTAGAATTAGGGAGAGAAAAAGGGGGGAAAGTGGCCGGCCATGGGGCCCAAGCCCAACCTCAAACTATTTTTTTTATAAAAACTAAAGCACAAAATGCATAAAAATGCCATTTTCTCAATTTTGACATTTTTCTTCAATTTAAAATCCATGACGACTAAATTCATTTAAATAGAAAGGTTTTATATTTAAAACACTAAAACTTGGTGTTTTATATAAATTAGGTATAAATTAGAGCAACTGGCACTGTATATGACATTT
Organism: Cynara cardunculus var. scolymus; assembly: GCF_001531365.2. Taxonomy (NCBI): domain Eukaryota; kingdom Viridiplantae; phylum Streptophyta; class Magnoliopsida; order Asterales; family Asteraceae; genus Cynara; species Cynara cardunculus. Next base: position 15,106,708 of record NC_037544.1, on the reverse strand, counting down.
CAGATAATTACGGGTCGGAACCGGACTTTCTAAGCAACTGCCGGAATCTCTAGAAATTTTTCGACCAAACTAACCTAACTAACTCCTAATCTTATAAATTATCTTCAATAACACTAATATAAACTTGATTAAGAGCTAACCTGGAAGTTCGAATTTGACAGCTGTCACAGTCTCCCCTTGTTAGAGAAATTTCGTCCCGAAATTTAACAACGCGCCGGTTACTCAAGAAATTAGGGATGATAACCTCAATCTAGAAGGGAATGTCCAAGGAAATGTTGATAATGACGATGAAACCCAACTATCAACTCGTACTGAGAGGTTATTGAAACTAATGAATGATTAAACACAGGCTGCTCTACGAGAACAAAGAATAGAGTTTGAAAGAAAGTTATCTGAAGTGCAAAATCTAGTTAATGCTCAGAATCCGGTTGTCCAAGGATCGAAGCCGGTTAATGAAGACGTACCCAAACCAAAGTCGGACCAGCCTTCATTTAAAACATTTAGAAGTAGTGGGGCTACAGAGTTCTCGGGACAGACGGACCCAGTACTTGCAATGCAATGGGTCGAAAACACTGAAAAGATATTCAGGATTGTTTATGTGCAGGAGGAGGATAAAGTACGTTATGCTACAACGATATTTACCGACCGTGCACTCACTTGGTGGAATGCTACATATCGATCAATGGATCCTAATACTCGGGATAGAACGACATGGGAAGAGTTTCAAGTGTTGTTCTTCGAACAATAATGTCTGGATGATCTGAAACAAATGCTTGAGAAGGAATTCCTAGAGCTCAAACAGGGATCCATGTCGGTAATTGAATATGAAGTAGAGTTCAATCAGAAGCTTCAATTTACCCAACGGTTTGTACCAAGTGAAAAGGACAAGATTAATCATTTCGTCAACGGTTTTCGATGAAATATTAGGGATTTCGTCACCAATCGCGACATACCTTCATTTGCCACAGCAGTTGAGTATGCAAGGAAATGGGAGCATGATCTGAGTCTCCTTGATGATTCTGATGTATTGGAGAAATGATCGAGAGTTGAGAGAACCTTCTCGACCCCGACATCTAAATCGTCTCGATTCTTCAAGTCGAGACGAGCTTAATCGCATAATACACCACATAGTACCTCAGAGGCTTATACAATGCAGTCGAGTACACCACGGAGCTGCAACTGATGTGGCAAGAATCACCAGGGACGATGTAGTGGTGATCAAACTTATGTACGATGCTTCTGTTGTGGTGAAGTTGGGCACATACGAACTCAGTGCTCTTAAAGAGAAAGGGCATGTTATAATTGTGGTGTGTTACGTCATCGTATGTGAGAATGTCCAAAGAATAGACTGGAGGAAAATAAGGGGTCGGTATAACAACCGAGGCAATGACCGATACATACAGTGGGGGCTTCGACCAAAAAAGAGGAGGTCCCGAAACCTTGTGCCAGGGCGTTTCAAATTACTGCAAAGGAAGCCATGAACGATCCCGATGTTGTTACAGGTATATTCATTGTTAATTCTTGGCCTGCTCGTATTTTATTTGATTATGGTGCAACAAATTCTTTTGTGTCAAATGATTATGTTCGTTATATTGAATCCATGTCTACTACGCTTGAAAAACCTTTCACTATTGACACTGCAAGCGGAGTACCATTAGTTGTTGATAAAGTATTTAGAGGGTGTACATTGCTTTTAGATGACTATGAATTTCTTATCGATCTCATTCCAACTGATATACATGAATTCGATGTTGTTATGGTATGGATTGGTTGGCAAAAAATCAAGCCAACAACATATGTTCACAACGAATGATTCGAATACCAATTAGCGAGGGAATTACTTATACATTTATAGGGAGTAGTGTGTGATCGACTTAAAGGTAATCTCTATGCTAAAAGCTTGTCGTTATCTAATCAAGGGTTGCTGAATTTTTCTACCCTTTGTTATGGATGCGGCAAAGGAATTGAAGAAGACGGTGAAGGACGTTCCGATTGTTTTTGAATATTCGGATGTATTTTCGGATGATCTTCCTGGATTGCGACCCAATCGTCAAGTAGAATTTCGTATAGACTTGATACCTGGTGCATCTCCAGTAGCAAAGACACCGTATCCTCTCGCACCTGCGGAAATGAAGAAATGATGAAACAACTGGAAGAATTATTGGACAAGGGTTTTATCCGACCAAGCACATCTCCTTGGGGTGCTCCATTCTTGTTCGTTAAGAAGAAAGACGGAACTTTCCGGATGGGTATAGATTACCATGACCTTAATAAGATAACTATAAGGAACAAATATCCATTACCGCGAATTGACGATCTTTTTGATCAGTTGCAAGGAGCGAGATATTTTTCTAAAATCGACTTACGGTCTGGCTATCACCAACTCAAGGTACGGGAGGAAGATGTACCCAAGACTGCCTTTCGGACCCGTTATGGGCATTACGAATTCCTCATAATGCTATTCGGACTTACAAACGCACCTACAACGTTTATGGACTTAATGAATCGAGTATGCTATCCTATGCTCGACAACTCTGTGATCGTATTCATCGATGATATTTTGGTTTACTCAAAGTCCGAAAACGAACACACTACACACTTACATCAAATGCTAGAATTGTTGAGAAAAGAACGACTCTATGCAAAATTCTCAAAATGTGAATTCTGGCTTCGCAAGGTACAATTCTTGGGGCATACCGTATCCGAAGACGGTATTTCTGTAGACCCAGTCAAGATCGAAGCAATTCAAGAATGGGAGCAACCAAAGAATGCTTCGGAAGTTCGAAGTTTTCTGGGTCTGGCAGGGTACTATCGACGATTTATCAAGGACTTCTCTAAGATCGCAGTACCATTAACCTATTTGACTCGTAAAGATGCTAAATTTGAATGGAATGAGGCCCAAGATCGATCATTTCAATCTTTAAAGGAATGTCTGACACACGCGGCTATACTTGCTCTACCTGAGGGTAACGAAGACTTTATAGTGTATAGTAATGCATCTCGACTTGGTCTTGGATGTGTCTTGATGCAGCGAGGCAAGGTGATTGCATATGCTTCTCGCTAACTGAAAGATTATGAGAAGAACTACCCTACTCATGATCTTGAATTTGCAGTGGTGGTATTTGCTTTGAAACTTTGGCGACACTATCTCTATGGTACGAAGTGTCAACTTTATACTGACCACAAAAGCTTAAAGTATTTATTTGATCAATAGACCTTGAACATGCGTCAACAACGTGCTATGGAACTCATCAAAGATTAYGACTRTGAGATACTATATCATCYGGGTAAAGCCAATGTAGTGGCAGATGCTTTGAGTAGGAAGATGCATTCTGGACTTCTATGCTACTCTATCACTCACACGTCGGTTAAATATAATCTATTTGATGATATTCAGAAATGGCAGATTGAGGCTTTGAAGCCTGAGAATGTCAAAGTAGAACGAATGGTAGGATACATTGATTCTCTCTCTAAAGATGGACTTGGCTTGAAGGTCTTTAAGATCCGAATCTGGGTCCCCAAACTTGGCGGCACGCGAGATGTTGTTTTAGCGAAAGCATATAAGTCGCGATTATCGATACACCCAGGGAATACCAAAATGTACCAAGATCTTCATTTAGATTACTGGTGGCCTGGGATGAAGACTGATATTGGACGCTATGTCGAGAAATGTACCACATGCTTACAAGTAAAGGCTGAACACCAGAAACCGTATGGTAGTTTACAGCCTCTTGAGGTACCAATGTGGAAATGAGAGGAATTAATGATGGATCTGGTTATTAAACTACCGAAGACCCAACAACAACACAACAGTATTTGGGTTATAGTTGATCGGTTGACCAAATCTGCATTGTTCCTACATGTCCGAGAGTCTTATTCTATGGATCGATGGCGGTTGTACATTGATGAAGTTGTCTCGCGATACGGTGTACCAGTGAAGATTATCTCTGATCGTGAGTCTCGATTCACTTCTAATTTTTGGGCTAGATTTCAACAAGAGTTGGGAACACGTCATGCATTTAGTACGGCCTATCATCCTCAAACCGATTGTCAATGAGAACGAACCATTCGGACTCTCGAGGATATGCTACGCGCATGTGTCTTAGAATTTGGTGGTAGTTGGGTTACTCACCTACCCTTGGTTGAGTTTTCTTACAACAATAGCTACCACTCGACAATTGAAATGGCTCCCTACGAGGTTTTATACGGACATAAGTGTCGTACACCCTTGTGTTGGTGAGAGACGGAAGATAAAGTTTTAGTTGGTCCCGAACTCATTCAGATCACTCATGACAAGATTCAGATTATTCGTGAAAGAATGAAAGCGGCCCAAGATCGTCAAAAGTCTTCTGCAGATCGTCGCAAAAGGCTAATCGAGTTCTCGGTTGGTGATATGGTAATGATGAAAGTTTCTCCTTGGCGAGGCAAGCTTCGATTCCAAAAACAAGGTAAGTTAAGTCCATGATTTATTGGCCCGTTCAAAGTATTGGAGCGTATCGGAAAACAGGCTTATCGACTACAATTACCGGAGGAACTTACGGGGATACACGATGTGTTTCATGTCGGGTACTTACGTAAATGCTTGGATAAACATGAAGAGACGGTGTCCTTATCCGAAGTCAAAATAGATGAAATTAAGATACATTGAAGAACCAGAATCAATTCTGAACGAGAGAAAAGTGAAACTACGTAATAAGGAGGTATACTTGGTATTGATCAAGTGGAAACACCATCGGGAACCAAATTGAACGTGGGAGCGTAAAGATGAGATGAAGGCGAAATACCCTTCTTTATTTCCATAACAGTGATTTCGGGGACGAAATCTTCAAAAGGAGGAGGTATTTGTAACATCCAATTTCTAATATGTCCAAATTATTTGCTAAGTATGTTTAAATATTATGTTAAAGAGAATATTATGTGAGAAGTTGTGATGCATGTTATGTCAAAGTGAAAAATTTTACTTAGTATTTTAGTAATGTCCTTATAAGAGTACCTATGATTTAGTGGGAGTTTGGCTTTGAAATTTTAGAATTATACTTCTTAGGAATATATTAGACGATTTGGAACAATTCACGTCAAATAGATACGTAAAACTGATTTTTTGGGAGATCTTTTCTGGAACATTTTTGTTGGATGTTATAGATTATCTCTTTATGAACGTATAGGCGAAAACCTCATAGAAAACGAAGGTCTGAGCGAAAAGTTATGAATATTTTAAGTGTTGATAGTCAAAATGGGTACCTAGTCAGGTCAACCCGACCCAACTCGGGTTTTAGCACAAGAAATTGGATTTTTGGCCCAATTTTCATGTCATTTGAGTCCAGAACTCTCACACACACTAGAGGTGGGATTTTCACATAAATAGGCTCGGTTCAACTCAAATCAAAGAGGCATTACAAGATCTTTGAAAGATTTGATCATCAAGTAAGGTATAATCTATCTTTGTACTTGTTTTTGGTTGACATTCTTGTTATATGGATTGCATGTTGAGAAAGAGTTAGGGTTTCAAATGGGTTTGATCTTAAACGTATAAAATGAGGACATTTTAGTGTTTATGGCATGAAATGGTCATTAGATTCAATAGATTATCAAGATTTAAGAAAGTTCATCATATGAACTTTGACTTGATCAAGTCAATGATTTGGGAGAGATTATAAATGATAAAATAAAGGTTGGATTTTGATTTATTATGCCAAATATGTTATATTAAGTTAAAATTCAGAAATTGGAATAATTTGGAATCGAAATAGTTTGAAAAAAATGTATGAAAATGAGAATTTCGACTTACGAATGCACTAAAAATATGTAGACTATGAAAAACTGTATAAAATCATAAAAAAATCCAAATGAGGTGAGGCTAATTTCCTTAATTAGATAATTGAGTTTAGTTTATTTTTTATTTTATGATCAAGACATGAATTCGAGTTTAAAATGAACAAAACAGTTCTGCAAGCAGCAGTTGTACATAGAAATCTAGGCAAAGTGTTCAAGTAGGATATGTGTATAACATGAGTTTCTTATATTGGTTGCTTATGATATTTTGTACATTCACTCCAGGGGGTAATTACGACATATTTTGATGCTTTGGAAACATTCTAGGTGTGGTAGCTTGGACTTGCTTTGTGAGCTCATTTCAGAGCTTTTCGGTATTATATGGTTGCTTGGTGAGTTATATAGTTAATTGTCTTGATCCCAAATCTCTCAATAACACTAATAATCAAGTTAAGAATAACCAAATTATAGTGTTTTAATGAACAAAATGATGAACACTCAAGAACAATGTATGAACAT
>NC_037544.1:15095418-15099607 GCF_001531365.2 Cynara cardunculus var. scolymus | reverse complement strand
TCTCTCAATAACACTAATAATCAAGTTAAGAATAACCAAATTATAGTGTTTTAATGAACAAAATGATGAACACTCAAGAACAATGTATGAACATTTAAAGAATAATCTTGAGTGCCAAATATTTCACTTTATTCAATAATAATGTTAAAACATAAAGCGTCATTAATTACAATAGGCCTAACCACCTATTTATACTAGTAAGCTAATAAGAAGATAACTATCTAGTGCGACTATTTAGCTAATCTTCTACTAACAGATAAAGCTTATCTATAATAAGGATAAACATTAAAACAAGATAAATTTTGTAGAATCCAGCTGTTAAATGGTTATCTCTGTAATATTTGAGTTTCAAGTTTTGGTTTAACATTTTGAATATATATATTGGAATGTGTGTATGTATAATTGTTTTTATTGGAAGTAAAACCAATTATGGGAAGTGGGAAGTCGGCAGTGTGTGTGTGTGTATGTGTGTGTGCCGCCATAATGGTGTCTCCTCTTACTATAAATAGTAAGAGGGAAGAATGTAGAGGGTTTAGACACTTGCTATATTGGAAAAGTTTTCTTTGTTATATCATCCGGATTTTGGCAGAAAAAGGAAGAAGAAGGGAATTCAAACTTTGTATTTTTCTGTTTAAAGGTGAATGTATACCGCTTTAAAGAGGCATTACAAGATCTTTGAAAGATTTGATCATCAAGTAAGGTATGATTCATCTTTGCACTTGTTCTTAGTTGACATTCTTGTTATATGGATTGCATGTTGAGAAAGAGTTAGGGTTTCATATGGGTTTGATCTTAAGTGTATAAAATGAGTACATTTTAGTGTTTATGGCATGAAATGGTCATTAGATTCAATAGATTATCAAGATTTAAGCAAGTTCATCATATGAACTTTGACTTGATCAAGTCAATGATTTGGGAGAGAATATAAATGATAAAAGAAAGGTTGGATTTTTGTTGATTATCCCAAATATGTTATATTAAGTTGAAATTCAGAAGTTGGATTAATTTGGAATCGAAATGGTTTGAAAAAAAATGGATGAAAATGAGAATTTCGACTTAAGAATGCACTAAAAATATGCAGACTTTGAAAAACTGTATAAAATAATAGAAAATTCCAAATGAGGTGAGGCCAATTTCCTTAGTTAGATAATTGAGTTCAGTTTATTTCTTATTTTATGATCAAGACATGAATTCGAGTTTAAGATGAGCAAAACAATTCTGCAAGCAGCAGCTATACATAGAAATCTAGGCAAAGTGTTCAAATAGCATATGTGTATAACATGAGTTTCTTATATTTGTTGCTTATGAGACTTTGTACATTCAATCTAGGGGGTAATTAGGACATATTTTGATGCTTTGGAAGCATTCTAGGTGTGGTAGCTTGGACTTGCTTTGTGAGCTCATTTCGGAGCTTTTCGGTATTATACGGTTGCTTGGTGAGTTATATAGTTAATTGTTACATATTGTTTCGAATATATATATATATATATGTATATTTTCATATGTATTTTTTTGGTCTTGAATTGAGTCACACAATCTTGATTTGTATTTGATTCCGTCTCTTGAGTCTTTTCCATATTATGATCTCGTTACATCGGTTTGCTTTCCGAATCCGGACTCGTTGTTTTGTTCCTTTAATTGTACGCCATAGTACGGGTGCTACTTCGTGTGGCACGCCAGAAGTTTATGGCGAAGTCAAGATCCCGGGATGGACGGGTGAGACTTTCTTCGGTTGTGAATACTCATTGCTCAAAAAGGAGGACGAGAAATGAGTAGGGAACCTTAGCACATACCCGGTAGAGGAAGGCGGGCAGTGCCAGGTTTCCCGTAATGTATGATTCTGACTCGGACTTTGGCATGAGCCCGGAAGGTGAAGGACGGGGTGATGCACTGTCCTCGTCATGTTTAACGATTCGATCTCTTGGTTCTTGATGTTATTGGTATTCTAACGTTGTTGAATATACTTGGTTATTGATCTTGTTTCCTTGTTATATTGAGCATCAATGGTATGGTATATTATAGTAAATTTGAATATGGAATTCTATGATCTTAGCATCCTGTACGTAATTGTTTACTCGGTTTCTTGTAAGTCTCGGTTTGCATTTAGATGATGTCTTAAACTCTTTTATTGATAAGAGTTTATTATGTATGTTTATAAACATCTGCGATATTGATTTGTAATACTTAACTATCTAACTCACTAAGCGTTGGCTTACCATTTAAGTGTCAACCTTTCTCAAGAAAGAAGACGGATAAAAAGAAAGAACCCGTTGTTTGATTTGAAGATTTATCGGGAGACTTGAAGTTTATGAAATTGCTTTTGGTAAATAGTAGCTTATTACCATATCTCATAGATGTAGTAAGTGTAGCTTGTACATAGTCTTGTTCCGGTTATAAGTATGTCCCGTATTCTTTTTGCTACTTAATTCGGGTAGTAAGTACAATCCGTTATGTCCGGTTTGGAATTGTTTTTTGAGTGGTTTTATCATTAAAATAGAATGGATATTTCGAAGTTTTTCTAGAAAATTTATATCCCGTATTTTGAGGTTAATTAATTAATTTTATTCTATTGGAGATTTTATAAAATTGGTAACGTGGGGTTTCTTAAGTGAGATGTTACAAATATGGTATCAGAACTGTGGTTTGAGTGAACTAGATATCATTAATGATATTCAGACTCAAACTTAGGTATTGACATTGTATAGTGACTAGGTTATGATTATATGGGATATAGACCAATATGAGAGACTTAGGATTTGTTGGGGTACAAGGGATAGAATATTATTTGACTTATATACATATATATATATATATATATATTATAATTTCAATGGGATGTCTGAACACGATGCATCTAGCAACGCACCGGTTACTCAAGAAATTGGGGATGATAACTGTAATATTCGGGTTACAAATTTGAGTTATTAGTTATTAAAATAAGTTTATTATATATATATATATATATTATATGCTAAAGCTTGTGTGTGTGTGTTGAGTTAGCCGACCTTTGAATGGCGGCCATACACTTGCTATTTATAGCAAGTATATGTGAAAAGAAAGGTTTCTTCTGATTTTTTTTAGAAAAATTTCGATGAATTTGGAGAGAAAAGACTGAAGGAAACACCACAGGTTTAATCCGTACAACATCTTTTAAGGTGAGTGTATATTGCTTTGAAGTATTGATTATTACATCTTTTATTAGAATCTGATATTGTTGGAATATGCTATTTATGAACTGCATTTCATGAATATTTGATTAAGTAAACAAACCGGACAAAGAGTGGATGGTGTTCTCTTTAAACCGCTCAAGAGGTGACCGGTTTATTCTTAAACCGCTCAAGTGTTGTCCGGACTAAACTCTAAATCGCCCAAGAGGTGACCGGATTAAATAAACTGCTCAAAGGAATGTGTTGACTGGATTGATAACCGGACAGTTTTATCCGGATTATAAACCGCTCAAGGTATGGCCGATTTAGTTTCTCAATAATCTAAGTGTTTGTCCGGATATTATATCCGGACAAGGCTGACCGGATTACAAATCCGGCTAATGTGTTAAAGCATTTTAGAGATGTAATGGCGGTGTAATCGCGAGAGAGATATAATGGCGGTGTAACCGCGAGAGAGAGACGTAATGGCGGTGTAACCGCGAGAGGGAGACGTAATGGCGGTGTAACCGCGAGAGAGATGTAATGGCGGTGTAATCGCGAGAGATACATAAATAAGTTTATGTATCAGAACAGGTTTGATTTTAAACTGATTGTTTGGAATGTATGTTGTTTGTTGAGAATTATACACTCACTAGACCTTTTTAGTCTAACGCTCAGTTGTTGGACTAACCTGTTTTGCAGGTCATCATACCTCGCAAGATAAAGGCAAGGGAAAAGTTTAGCATGAATGACATTTAGTTACTTGTAAATGTATATGAAGAAAGAGTTTCTGTTAATCTGTATTATGTAAACGATGTTACATTTTATGTTATGAGTATGATGATGTGGATTATCTGTACATAGAATATGTGGGATGTTACAGTTGGTATCAGAGCCTTAGTTTAAGGGATCTGGGTATTTGCGAAATACTTAGACTTAAACTAGAGGTGTGGAAAGTTATGATAATAGGTTTCACTGGATCTATGAACATGGGAATATGTTATAGCTAAACCTATTATGAGAAAGATAGATTATATATGACT
>NC_037544.1:15067424-15095318 GCF_001531365.2 Cynara cardunculus var. scolymus | reverse complement strand
AGTGTTAGTTACAACAGATTTATGAGACACAACTGAATCAACTTTATTAACCCATACTTGTTTAACTTTTGAAAAATTATTTGGTGATCCAATGACATACCCTTGATAAAACTGATTTGAAGAATGAGACTTGTTCTTAGAAACAATTGATTTAGGACTACTTGAATAACTATTGGATTTAACATTAGAACAGTTATAAAAGCAAGTTTTACACTGAGATTGAGAATCAGTTGAGTTTTCAGCTCTTGAAAAGTCTGAAACTTTCTTAAGTAACTGATCTCTCTCATTAGCAACTAAATCATAATTCTTCTTAAGTTCAATTCTCATGTTCAATTCAGACACAAGTTATGTCTCTAGATCAGACAACTTCTTTGAAGTATCCAAAAATTTACCTTCTAATTTTTTCTTCATCTTTTCAAACACCTTTCTTTCTTTCTCAAACTTCTTTCTTTCTTCATCTGAACTTCCCTTATCATTCTCGGAAGAAATGTCAAGCCATTTCTTTTTCTCAGTAAGCTCTTTGGAAATTGCAACATGTTTCTAGACAATACTTCTCTTCTCAAGAACAAACAACCTTTTCTCTTCATCTAGAGCTTTTTGCTTTTGTTCAGCCTCTTTCACTTCTTTTTCAACCTTGGCTTGTTCCAAGATGATAAGTTGTTCAAAATCTGAAATTTGATTTAAAAGAAATTTAGCATTCAGCTCAAGAGAATTAATCTTATTTTCATAAGATTCACGTTCAGTACAAAATCTTTTCTCAATTTCTTTAATCTTATTCTTCTCTTTCTCCAAAACTTTCCTTTCAACATTCAAATCCTTTTCCTCTTTCAAAATCTTTTCTTTCTCTAAGTTCAGTAGCTTTCTTAGCTCAATCATGTCACTTTCAGGCTTATGAGACTTATCAGTCAAGTCATCAGTTTCATCATTCTTTCTACCTGAAGAATTTCTTTCAGCTCTTAATTCATTCTGAACTTCTTGGAGTTTGTTGAAAAGATATTTATTAGCTTTACTCCATATTTTCAATTCATCATCAAAATATTTTCTAACATTATCCAAAGAATTTTCAAGTTTATTAATTTGATACTCGAAATCATTCTCAATTCTTTCCAATGCTCTTTTATGATCTTTTGTAGATTTGCAATAAATTCCACATTTGAATGATTTTCACAAAAAATGTTTATGTATTTATCTTTATAGTCCATAATGCTTTATTCTCCTTCTCTAGAGTATCTGCCATTTAAAAAAATAAGATTGATCAAATACAGGATCTATGTAGTTTAAGAAAAATGATCAAAGAAATACAGACTAAAAGAATTACACAGCTAAAAAAAATTAACACAATTTGAAACAGAAAGAAAATTAAAACACACTTAAAACAGACTCTAAATCACTCATCACTCAAGTTAAATTGCTCAAGAAGAATGAATGAAATCGCTCAAAAAGAGATCTAAAACAATCACTGCATGAAATACATAGCCCACCTTATCAAGATAAATCGCTCACCTCACAGCTCCTTAAGCCTCTCAAGTTGAAGTATTAAATCGATCAAGTAACACATGAAATATATCAATCACCAAATAAGCTAAACCACTCACTGCATGGATGTCTTAATCACTTACTGAATGAAAATCTAAACCGGTCATGACAAGCTTAAATCACATGCAGTCTATATTCGCTCAAGACTGCTTCTTATCCACCCAATACTAAACTGTTAATCCACTCATCAAACAGCTTATACTAGTTCAGTATCCGGTCATTAAACAGTCTGAAATCTGCTCACTAAACAGTCTCTAAACAGCTCACAACATGAAGAAAATCTGAGTTTGATTCACACAAGATTGATCATTAAACAGTTCACTACATGAACAGCAAATCAGTCAAATCTAGTTACTTAAATCGCTCACCACAAGTTGTTCTAATCCAGTCAAATTAAGTTCTTAAATCACTCACAAGTAACACTAAACCACTCACAGCAAAGTGAAAATCGCTCACAACAAATGATAAATCGCTCATAATAAAGATGTAAAACACTCAAGCTATGGGATAAATCGCTCAACTCACTAAGTAAAGTCCACTCAAATGGTGTGTGAATTCGATCAAAACCGCTCAAGTGATGTGCGAATTCGGACAAATCCGCTCAACTGATGTGTGAATTCGGACAAATCCGTTCAAGTGATGTGCGAATCACAAATCCGCTCAAGTGATGTGCGAATTCGGTCAAATGCACTCAAGACTTAGCTAAACTCAATCTCTCAAGGAGTAGTTCTAAATCGCTCAAAACATGAATCTTAATCCGATCAACACCGCTCAAGTCTTAGACTAAAACACTCACACTAAACAAAGTGTAATCCATTTACAGCTTGATTCTAATCCGATCATACGTCTGCTCAATCCAAGAGGTTTATCCGCTCATTACTAGTACTCATGGTCTAAATCACACAAAGACTAACTCTAAATCGCTTACTGCATGGCTTACTGCATAGTTTTAATCCGATCAAGACAAGTTGAAAAGGCCAAGTGATTTAAGAAAAACAAGTTTTAAAAAAAACAATCAAACTAAGATCAATCCAGCAAACAAACACAAAATTTACAAAAACTCATACAAAAATGGATCAAAATTTAACGTTTTGATGAATTTTCTCAAGAACACGAAGATCATCAAAAATCATAAACTCTTCAAAACTTTTCTTTTAGTGATCAAATCAAGAAATCGTAAGAATAAAACTGATTCAAAACATAACAACGTACACTATTATCACAAATTTAACAATTAAACATCCACAAATGATAGATTTGACAGAAATTTATGAAGAATGAAGATGAACAATTTTGAACTTTAAGAACATATTTATGAACATTCTAGAAAATCGTGTAAATCTTGTTGATTTCTTCAATCAATCTTCCTGCAAATCTACTCTGATACCAATTATTGTCCACAATTAATCAATCTTCAAGCAAAACTTCAATATCTATGGCAGATCTGAATTTATCATTCAAGAACATTAAGAATATAGAAGGAGATAAAAGAGAGAAAGTCAAATAGTCAAAGCTCTATATCTCTCAAAATGTTTACATATTGAAATTTACAATGAGCTCCTACAAATATTACAAAGACCTCACCCTATTAAACAAACTAAACAAGGTCAAAGTCAAACAGTCTAAGAAAAGTCAAACACGATGACTTTTATACAATTATAGACAATTTTATCTTTCAAGACGAATACAATTATACACTGATTTTCAGTCCTAACAGTAATTATGAATGAAATGTCCAATTCCGAACATTATAAAGAGAATTTGTTGTAATGATCAAGGGGGAATAACTTCAATAATGGCAAAAGACTCAAAAGGAGTGCGATTGGAGATTATTACCAAAGATTATTCCTGTGCTAAAATGACTGAGAGTTGTTGAATGAGAAGATCAATTTTACAACAGTTTACTGCAGATCAATTCTGAAGATCGTTATTGTTTCTGATCTATATTGTCAAAAGAGAAGATCATCGCGGTTCTACATTCGAGGGAGAATGTTAGAAGATCTTTTTCAAACAAATGATTGTTTGAATATTTCAAGTCGAAGATTATTTTGAAGAAGACATAGTGTGCTTAAAGCATCAAAGTTCAAATGAGACTCAGAGCGCGGAAATTCTTTCAAGTCTGAATACAGAAGGGGGAGAATGTTAGGACTGAAAGTCAGTGTAAAATTGTGTTCGTATTGAAAGTTAATTTTGTCTATAATTGTATTAAAAGTCATAGTGTTTGACTTTTCTTTAGTTTGTTTGACTTTGACTATTTGTGTCTTGTTTGACCCTATATAAAGGGTATTTCCTTTGTAATTTTGGTATGAGCTTATTTGATAAATCAGTTTTTACGTAATAAAGTTTGACCAAGTTTTAGATCTTGACTTTCTCTCTCAACTTTAAAGTGTTCTTACAAGTTTCATACATATCTGCCATTGTTGATTTGAAGGATTCATGAAGATTGATTAAAGTGGGACAATCAACAACCTCCGGGGTTGGAAAGTTCCACACACCCAGAGTATGTCTACTACTTAGACAAAGCTTTGTATGGACTCAAAGAAGCTCCACGCGCCTGGTATGAACGACTTTTGTCCTTTCTTTTATCAAATGGTTTCGAAAAAGGTAGAATCGATACTACCTTGTTTATTAAATGGCATAAAAGTGAGGTGCTTCTAGTCCAGATATATGTGGATGACATTATATTTGGTTCAACAAACCAAAGGCACTGTGATAAGTTCTCTGCTCTGATGAAGGGTGAGTTTGAAATGAGCATAATGGGAGAATTAACATTCTTCCTCGGCTTGCAACTAAAACAAAGAGAAGACGATATCTTCATTAGCCAAGCTAAGTATATTAGAGAAGTACCAACTTCATAACTCTTCCACCATGAGAACACTAATTGCAACAGGGACAAAGCTTGACACAGATCCATCTAGAAAATTGGTGGATGTCAAGACTTACCATGGAATGATTGGATCACTGTTGTACCTCACGGCTAGTCGACCAGATATCATGTTTGCCACTTGTCTCTGTGCTAGGTACCAAGCTAATCCTAAGGAATCTCATATGTCCACTGTCAAGAGAATCTTTTGATACCTCAAAAGGACTCAATTTTTGGGTCTCTAGTATCCTAAGCATTATGGGTTTGATCTTATTGTGTATACAGATTCTGATCATGTAGGATGCAAACTCAATCGAAAGAGTACTTCTGGAAGCTGTCAACTGCTTGGCAACAAGCTCATCAGCTGGACATCCAAGAAACAGAACTGTGTATTTACTTCAACTGCGGAAGCAGAATATGTAGTTGTGGCAAGCTGCTGTTCTCAAGTAATTTGGATGAAGACTCAACTCAAAGACTATGGCATTGAGTTTCACAAGACTCCCATCCTCTGTGATAATGAAAGCGCGATCGCGATCACAGCAAATCCAGTACAACACTTAAAAACAAAGCATATTGATGTTTGTTACCATTTCATCAAAGACCATGTAGAGAAAGGTATGACTGAAATGTTCTTTGTCAGTACAGACCATCAACTTGCCGACATTTTTACTAAGGCTCTTGATGAAAAGAGATTCAGTTTCTTATTCAGCAAGTTGGGTATGCTCAATCTTCATTAATTCAGACAGAACCTTTGTATGTAATATACAGAGCTTCTGCATCCTTCTCGAGCATATCTCTGTTTGACATCTGGTTACTTGTTTTTCTTCTAAGAGACAAAGCTTTTGCATCCACTATGCAGAGTTTCTTGCTCGAATCTTTAATCTCCTTGTCATATAGAGCTTATGTATATACTATACAGAGTCTCTATACCTTGTTCTAAGTACTAGTACACTTCTTATGATCTTCTGGTCCTAGCATAGTTCAAGGGGAGAAAGCTAAGACAGCCCAATTCAAGGGGGAGCACCGGATCGTCAACCATACAGAGCCTCTATATGTACTATACAGAGCATCTGTCTCTTTAAATTTCCAAAACAGAAGACAGAATCTATGTATAGTCCAACCATGAGTCTCTGTGTGTACTCCAAAGGTATGTAATCCTTTCTTAAAACTCATACTCTGGTTTCATTTTTTTAACACGTCTCAAATCACATGAACAGAACCTCTGTATATACTATATAGAGTATATGTCTCACGATGTTTGTTTTTATCTTACTCTCTAACCCAGAGTATGAGTCTTTTCTTTTCTTCTAAGTGTTTCATCTCAACACAGAGATTTCCTTTCATTCCTATTTTCTCAAAACTCTGGTTGAAGAACACTTTCCTTTTTTCTTTGAAGACGTAATTAACTATTTTATATTTTAATTCATTTAAGCGGTCACTTATAGAAGCTCACCGCCTGTAACCCTAATTTTTTAAATAAGGGAGGCGGGACGCACAGCCTGTCAAGCCACGTGGCTTCTCCCCATAGGCTATGTGAAGAAAACGCTTCGGTTTTTTATGCTTCGAGAAGATAATCACTCAAGTACTCCTTAGGAAATCCCTATTTAAAGGAGTAATTATCCCTGTTTTCAAATTTCTTTACGCTTTCAAAAATCTCTAAGTTTTTCCTCCCAAGAACTGTCAACCGCCATTGACGAACTCTACCGTCTACAAAAACTCATCCCAGTTCGATTCCATCGCTCTTCAATCACAAGTAAGTTCTTCGCAATCAAATCTGTTCTCAAAACCCTACAAGAAAAACTGATTAAATAACGCTTCTCAAAACCCTAAATTTTCACCAAAACCCAGTACCAGTCATCTTCCCTATTTTCTCCAAGAAAACTGCACAATGTCTTCTTCAGAATCCAACAACAACCAAACCCACACTGCCACTCTCAAATCCATCTAGGGAACCAACCAAAATATCATCCCCCTCCCCTTGAAACCCAACAATGCCTCCCTTTACCTAATCTTGGATAGCTTCAACTCCAAGTTTCACCCTATTGTAGACATCCTTCACCACCATTTTCTTAACCCTGCCCTCACCAACGCTGATGATGCCATTCTTGAGCGATTCATTCAGGAGTTTTGGCAGGCTTGTGACATAACCGACTCCCAACGTGGGATTGTTGGTGATTTTTATGTTTCTTCGACCAAAGAATATGTTACTATTCGTATTTCAAGGTCGCTATTTTCCCGCGTCCTTCAACTACCTACCAAGACGAATCTTGGTTTTAATGAATACGCACCTCTCCCAACCGGGGATGAGTTGATCGCCTTCCTAAAGTTGTTGGGCTACAACCAGCAAATCTGGTACCCATCACAGTACCGTCGACAATACCTGCCACCAATGTGGAATGTTTTATTCACATTGGTCAATCGCTCACTGAAGGGAAAAATTGGCAGTCTCGACATGTGCTCAACAAACATCCTATAGATCGTGTATGGGATTTTGTTTGATCTTCCACTCTACTACTCCTTGATTCTGTATACAGAATTCAAGGTCGCGGTCACCAAGAAATCCTCGACGACTCTAAAGGAAAAGAGTTGCCCGCTCTGCTCTTCCTGCGCTTTCTAGATCTTCTTCTAAGACCTAGTATTGAGGAGCAGAATATCGACATCATAGGCCTTCCTATGCACAAAGTACATGTGCTCTCAATGTACAAGCCCACTGTACACAAGGATGGCTACCTTGCTGAGAGGCCGATTCCAACAAAGTTGGTGTCCTACATGAAGACGAGGAAGGTGAGGGGACCATATTGATGTGTACGCAAGGTGCTAGAACTAGTGCCTCGAACCCCGACATGTATAGGGATAACCCACGAGGGAGAAGAGGCAGAAAGACCTTTACCCTACGGGGAGCAAGAGAGGGAGAGAAAGAGAGGTGATGAAGAAGAGGCGCTTGAAGAAGGGGCACAACAAGAGAAAATTGCCAAAATACAGAGGGAGGAGGAGGAAAAGAGAAAGAGAGCGAGAGAACAGAAGGAGAAGTGAGAAGAAGAAGAGAGAGCTAAGAGGGAGGAGGAAGAGAGGAGAAAGAGAGAAGAGGCTATACGTCGACAACAATAACAAATCTCTAGTTCTGATGCAGAGGACTCTGAGGGAGAGAAGGAAGAGAGTGATGATGAGAGTTCTTCATCATCAAAAAGCGATGAGGACGATGAGGGAGGAGAAAGAGCAGCTGCTCTGGCTCAGGAAGAGCCAGAGCAGCCTAGGACTCAAAATAGGCACACTTATATTCCAAGCCCAACTTCCACTGCATCTACCCAATCTGACTCAGTTGGTCGAGCAACAGGAGTCATTGAAACAGAGGCGCACACCTTGAACCCATGCCAGCCAAACCAGCCAGAGGTCGCATCTGCCTTTGGCCAATTAAGCCAAAGGGAACCTCCATCGCAGGACTCATCCTCTCAAAAGGATGAATCATTTGAAAAGATAAGTGGCATGTCTCCCCATGCCACGCCACTCTTCCCTACAGAGAAATTTGTTTCCTCTGCACTAGAATCCCATCCTTGATCAAAGCAAGGTCTAGGTGTACACGGCTTGGAGACTCTCGACAAGTCTCTAAGTCCAATCAACGAGGGATCTTCTTCAGACTCTGAATCGATTGAGGAAGTTCCTCTTGACAGAACAGATGTAGTGTCTTCTCCTCTACGAGAGACACAAGGATCAACAGGAAATCCTTCTTTAACCAACGTCCAACAAGTCGAGATAGAAGGTGTCCTTGGAATAAGAGACGAGTTCAATCCTTTGCCACCTCTATGTTATGCTCCTTGGATGAGCTAAAACTCAACATGGCATGTGCAGAGCCATCAACCTCTGCACCTGCTCTGGATGAAGTTCAGTCATCCATAGAAGTATTGAGAGCTGAGTCAATGACAAATGCTTCTTGCATCGAACAACTCCACGAATTGACGGTGATCAATGTAGAAGCCCTACAAAAGGTCTTGCTCAACTTCAGAGGGATGTTGCCTCCACATCTAACCCTCAAGATCAGATAGTGCTCATCCCTCTGAGCGGTCTTGCCGACTACATCACCCAGACCAAAATGCGGGTTCTGGGTGATCGACTACTCCAGAAGGTGTCTGATTTCACCTCGGACTTCAACAACATAGCCAAGCAAGCATTCGTATACATGCGCCTCTCGCTTGTTGCGTTCAAGTTTCGGGAAGACGTTGAAATCAACATAGCCACCCATGCAGCAGCGGACATCATCGAACTTCTAGACGCAAAGGTCAAGGCAATGGCTCCCATAGATGTGTAGAAGCCTAAGCCATCATGCATCTGTGTTGAAGCATCCAAGAAGAGGAGGCTTGACGGTAATGAGAACCCAGACCAGTCTGAACCTCAAAATCTTCAAGAGGGGGAGAAACAACCTTCTGTAGAAAAAAGTGCTACCCCTCTTGTTGCCCCTTCTGCCACCACTCATAAAGAGCAAGCCCTTGTGCCTTCACAACAAACATCTAGGGTTGTGCAAGAACAAGACGAGGCAGTCAGAGAAGAGATAATGCCAGCTGCACCTGAAGTAGCTAACCGGGTAGGGCAGATGGCTGATGAAGAGGACACCATTAAACTACCTTCTATTTATGCCTCTTCATCTTCATCAAGCCTCTCATCATCCGCAAAGTACTTTATGGAAACCGCTCAAATCACGAGGATTCATGAAGAAGAGGTGGTAGTGGTGAATGTCATGGAGCCAGAGAGGAAGCAACACAGACAAAGAATGTTTCTCCTCTAATGGCTATACCACTAGCTGCCAAAGTAACAGTCGTCGCGCCACCACCACACCGCCAAACTCACAGAGCAAGGGTCCCCATTCAAGGGACCAAAGTCGTAACACCTGCTCTAAGGCAGGAGGGTCCATTTAGAGTGAGCCAGCAAGGAGCAAGCAGCAGCCGACCTTGGAGCTCCAAATCATTCTATGATCGAGTACAAGAGATCAAGGACCAAATGGATGCATTGATGAGGCCCAAACCTCAGGAGAACCCTATTAGAGGCACGACCGACAGTGAAGATTTATTTCAATACCTATACGGATAGAGGATTGAGGTGCCTACTCAGAAGATCAACCTTCATCCGATGGCTCAGGAAAATATAAGGCAGAGGTTCATCCAACAATTCACACAACCAATCTCTGTAGTTCACTCCGTGGATGACATCAAGCAGATTTTGGACATCAAATAGGACCTTTGCCCACAATCAAATAATCTTCCACGAGTATACGGTAGAAAGATCCCATGGGCAGATCTGCACCTTCACGGATTGCGATCTTATAAATCTTAATCCCTGGGATCTTCTGTGTCGGTATTTCTTTACGGACCACAAGAAGGACAAAGGTATGAAGTGTGCTCTGGCTAACTCTGCGATATGGCAAATAATGACGGACCTTCTTGACTATCGAAGTAAGCTCGACTTTCAAATTGCTCTGGATCTGGGGATAAATCAGCTAAGTGTCATAGCGCCTAACGAAGACTTTGAAGGCATAAAGCACATCCCCTCTTAGACGGTGCTGGTGGAGCCAGAACACGGGGTGGTCATTAGGAATGAACAAGGCAAGATCTCTGAGTCCTCAAATACTATCATTTCTAATAAGAGCAACATCTCGGAGTCCTCAAATCACAAATAAGTAAGAACTCTAATCTCTTTCAATCTTAAAATACATAACAGCAAGAGCTATAATAATTCACACACAATTTCCACCCTTATATACGAGGGTACACCTCTCCTTGATATGCCACCCTTATAACCGAAGGTACACATCTCCTTGATATGCCACCCTTATCCTATGGTACACMTCTCCTTGATATGCCACCCTTATTTCGTCATCAAAATCTATGGATTAGTTTCAAACAAAGACAGACCGAAGTCACAACCGTCTTGATGAAACAGCCTCCATAGTTTTATCCACAAAATCTATATATTAATTCCAAACAAAGACAGACACACAACCGTCTTGAAGGAAAATCCTCTATTGTTTTTAACCAATAATGGTTTCAAAATAACTTTATCTTGAAACTTTGAAGCCATTATTGGCTAAAACTACAAATTAATCTGTAGATTTGAGGTGAAAACAAGGGTGGTATATCAAGGAGAGGTGTACCATGGGAAAATGGTGGCATACAAAGAGAGGTGTACCATGGGATAAGGGTGGCATATCAAGAACAGGTGTACATTTGGATAAGGGTAGCATTTGTGTGTGTGGTTACTATTATAGCTCTTGTTGTCACATCCGTAAGATGCGATAATTCTAAGTCAACATTTCACTGTGACATGAAGACTTAGGAATATTGCTCTTATGGAAATGATAACAACAATGTTATTACGAAGGGGAAAATAGCTTATGGCTGGAGGCATTAATTGCCCATGTTTTCAAACAATTTTGAGATGTCATATTTTGAGTATTCCAAAGAACAATGATTTGAAATAAAACCCGCAGAGTCGTTGGTTATTATTTAATCAGTTTCATTTAAGTTTAAATCTGAATGTACCTTAAAAGTTTTAATAAATAACCAAAAGCTCCGATGATTGTTATTTCATGGTATTCTTTTATATGATCATGAAGGTTGAGATCGTAAGCTTTAATTTAATGAGACTTAAGAGTTGTACTTCTGATGCTCATGAGAACCTGAGTGGTTATCCTTCTTGTGCGGTAAGATTGTTTTATAACTTGCAGTTTTGTTTTACTGAAGTTATATTTGATTTAAAATGATTGGGTATTCAAATGTGAGTTTTAAATAAGTTTTGGTGATCTTCACCCTGTAACTGCAAAGAAAAGTGTTATCTCAATAGACCTCCTGGTCTAACCTCATTTTATGTTTTAAAATATGCATTGCAGGTCCAGCTGGGTCCAGGGATAAGGGGAAGGGGAAAATATAATTATTTTCCTAATATGCTTATCTGTTGTTTTGGAGATCAACCTGTTACTTGATGTATTTTGAAGATACATGTTGTTATACATGTGATTATACAAGAATATTCTTTTGGAATTTTTAGGTTGTAATTCTGTAATATAAGTTTCTTATACTAGTGGGACTTTTGTGGTGTAAATTGTATTTCTTTTATATGTAAATTGTACATGTTTATATGCAAATGTGAAAAGTGGGGTGTTACATCAATAACGGTGGATTCAGTTTTAGAGATAACCTGAATAACCTCTGAATTTTTATCAACTGAACTTAAAGATGTTTTGATGTCCTCTTCAAGCTTAATGATTTTGCTCATTAGCTCGGTTCGGTCATCAAAACATGAACTCAAGTCTTTTTTAAGTTCTAAAATCTTTTCCAAGTTAGACTCATGCAGTTTGTCCTACAAACCAGACGGATGGTTAACTCTGAAATTTGTTATTCAAACTCATTAGATTTGATCAAAAAATCATTTTGAGCACAAAGATTTAATTCTTTTTCATCCTTGAGTTCATCTTCAAGCTCAGAGATTTGTTTGATCAAAATAGATATTTTCGTGTTAGAATCAAATTCAGGATTTGAATGCACGGTCCAATCCTGTTCAATGACTTCTTCATTTTTATCAGAACCATAAATCACTTCACTTTCAGATTCCGAGTCTGAATCATTTATTAAATTTTTCAAATACATCTGGAGACATGTTTTCAATAAACTCTGGAAGATTTGTCTGACTTTTCGGTTTCTTCAAGTTGTGATTCAAAAACAGAAGAAGATGTAGTTTTAAATGTTTCAGTAGAATACAATGACTCAAGCTCAGTGTGTGAAAAAAGGAATTTTTCTTGTTTTATAGCTTGAATTTAATCATCGTATTCCAATCCTACTAATTTAGAATTTGATTTTTCAAAATTTTTATCATCTAATTTATCATTATCACTTTTTGTAAAATTTGATGATTCAGATTCCATCTTAACAAATATTTTACGATGCAGACCCTCATTCATTAAAATCATACAAGAACTTTGGGGGATTTTTTAAAGTTTCATTTTCATCAAAACCCAAACCCATTTGAGGATTGTAAAATCTTGAGTCCTTGGGTTTGTTTGTTAAAATTTTCAGTGTTTGTTCAGATTGACCTCATTAGAAAATAATTTCCTCCAACTGTTTGACTTTGTCATATAATTTTCCCCTTTCTTCAAAAATCATGTCAAATTTTAACTTAATATTATCTCTCTCACATTCTACTTCACTCAATTTCTTATTAACTAAAAATCATTTTCAATTTTGGATTTTTCAGATGTAAAGACCTGTTTCTCTTCTCTCAGGCCTTCACTTAAGCATTTAAAACAACAACTTTCTTTTGAATTTTAACATTAAAGCTCTTTCTCCTCTCAGTCTTTCTTTTAAAATTTTGAATTCAGCATTCATGCTCTCTGTTTCTTTCATTAATTCAACATTAAGAGAGTTTTGTACCTCAGATTCGTTATCAAATGATGAGTCTCCTTCTTCGGTTTTGGCCATCAATCACATATTTACCAGCATGAAATGTGCAACTTCATCATCTGACGAATCAATTAACCAGCTTTCCTCGACAGCAACCAAGGCTTTGTCGTCCTCAAGAGCTTTGGCAAGATGAGCTTTCTTGAGATAGTAGTTTGAATCTTTAAATTTCTTGAATCGACAATCCTTGATGAAGTGACCTAGTTTGCCACAATTGAAGCATCTGTTATCTTCAACCTTGATCTCCTTCCACTCTCTGGCTTTGACAAAATTTTCTTGCTTGACCTCCTTACCCTTGCTCTTATCATATTTGACAAACTTCTTCTTTCTAAACCTTTTTTGGAACTTCTTTGTTAGCAATACCATCTTCTTGGAAAACTCTCGGATGTCATCATCAGAATCTGCAGATGAATATTCAGTAGACTCACTTTCTAACTATTCTGACAATTCAAACTTCAAAGACTAAGAGTTTTTAAAATCTGATCTGCTCTTTCCTTGCTTTCTAGGCAACAGAGCGAAGGAGTCAGCTACTCTCTTCTTCTCATTCAACAGCTCTTTAACAGTCTTTTGTTGCTCATACAGAATGCAATACAAATCATGAATATCTTCCTCAGACATATTCTAGTTCATCTGTAAATTTACTGCAAGAGTGTTCTATTCGGGCTTCAGATTATTTAAAAACTTGTAATTAATCTCAGACATAGATTTCTGACTTCCATTTCTTCTCAAATCATTCAAAATGACATTGAACCGGTTGTAGGATTCAGTGATTGATTCATTTTCTCTTCCTTTGAATCCTCCATAAGAACTAATGCACTGGTTCATTCTTGTCTTAACAGATTTCTCACTTCCAAGCATTTGTTTCTCAAGCTCATCTCAAAGTTCCTTTATTGATCCGCGACTATCAATTATGTTGAATAATTCATTTGGAATAGCCATAAGCATGTAAGTTAATGTCTTATTGTCTATCAGGACTTTTTGCTTTTCAGTATCAGTGTAATACTAAGGATCTTTCTTGGGTATTGTAGCAGGAACAACAATACCTTCTGCAGTAGTCTGAGCCAAGAAGATCCATATAACTGACATAAGGTCCATTTTTGATAGATTGCATCAAATTATCATCTTTCTTATCCAATAAATGAATCACTCTGACCTTTCATTGCTGATACTCACCGATAGCTAGAATCAGAGGCTTGGAATCTGACCTGATGCTAACATATCCTTAGACATTTTTAAAACAGACTTAAACTGTGATTGTCCCAATAAACTCCAAATCAGATAAATCTTGGTAAGAACAAGATGAACAAGTAGAGAGAATAATAACCCAAATGATTAGTGTATTGTCTCTTCAGTGATTACAATAATTTCTCACTAATGACAATTATACACTAATTACAAAGCAAGCTACCTATTTATACTATGAAAACATTGAAGACTAAAAACTATTACAAATAGAGAAACAATCTTGAATAAAATCTTTTAAGCACAGCTTTGAACCCAACATTCTCCCCCTTTGGATTCAAGCTCAAGACATTGTAAATTTAGATCATCGAAAGCCCAAATTAGTTTCGCATCTCTTTAATGCACTCCGATATTGCAACTTTTCATCAAGAAGTTCTAGAGCACTTATCAGAAGAAACCTTTCTCTCGGACTCATCCTTTCATGTTTTGTTGCTTTGTCATCAGTAGCTTTAATTCATTCAAGACCTCTGCGCACTATCTTTATCATCCCATCATAGTACTTGTTCAGCTCACTGAATCTCATAAACCTCTTAGCTCTATCAGTCCTATCATAGATAACACCAAACTCAGGATCTTCAAGTATCAGGAATAAAGGGTAGCCTTCAATGTCATCAAGGTCTTGGTTAGGTCTCTTCAAGTTTACAACCTTTTGATTGCTCTCGAATCCCATCTGTACGTCGATAACCGAAGACAGCTTGACATGACTCTTGATATATCTCTTTATCGCTTCAAGGCTAAGAACCACTCCTTCGTTTCTAACCTTCAGATCATGAATCTCGTGGTATAGGTGCTCCAAATCTTCGAGATAAAGATTCAGAAAATCAGCTTCACTAAACGTCCAGATACGACCATCTTGTATCATAACCGTGAAGACTGGATACCAGACTCTTTCGAGTTTGTTGGCATCAATACTCTTGATCGATACAATCCGGTGCTTGGAGCGTACGTGACTTATCAACTGGCGTTTTGCTTTGAGGAAATGCTTATACTCGATACGATAATCACGTGTTTCCTTGTGAATACCGAGTATCCTATGCCCACTCAATGCTTCCAATGATGTACGAAGACCACAAAGTAGATGCCTTTGAGATATGGTTCTCTAATCCTCGCTCTATAAAACCCTGGAACATTGGCTCGAATCACAAACGGTACGCAGTTCTTTGAAAAGATCTCTATCGGATCAGGTACCGCCCGAGAGGGATCGGATGCATCGTGAGACACTGTAGCAGGAGCTTCAAGAGCAAATTGATGTTCAGACTGGAACGAGAATATTGGATCATCTTCGTTGATGTCTACTTCGAAGTCAAAGAACATGTCCCCTGAATCATCAATATTTTCTATATCAGCTCCGTAATCCTGAAGTCCTCCCAATTCTCTTGAGAAAACTTCATTAAAACCCACGTTAGCAGACAAATCTAGTAGCAACCTTGTTTTTACTGTGGAGATCACCGGCATTTCAATCATTGGCTCGATCACTAGATCTGTCGCTTCAGTCATCTTCTAGCCTGTAGGTCGTTCACTTTTACCAGCTTGAACCGGAATTTCTTCTCTGATCTCTTCAGGTTCAGACTCCCCAAAAACACCCGCAACACCCATTAAAGACTCAGCCAGCCTCTCTCTTTTGTTCTCCACCTCATGGTGATCAGAATCATCCTGTTCATGATGCCTTTTTTTAGAGAGATGGCTTGAGCTCGACATGTGTTCTATAAAGTTGATACCCGTTCGGATAGGGCATCAATGGAGTTTTTCATAAGAGAAAGGGCTTCGGTGTTGGAAGCAATTGTAACTAAGCTTAGAAAAGCTAGATTATTTGGAAAGCAAGAAACTCTAAGGCCTTAACTGTTGGGTTTTCTTCAACTTGTTGCCTTAACAAACCGACAAGATCTGCATCCGCCGCATCTGGATTTTGAGATGAAATTAATTTGGCGTATAACAACGATTTGAGCTCATCCACCAATTGGTCCAGCTCCCTCAGAGAATCAGGGGCAGGCGTTGGTGACGATGCAGAAGCTTCTTCAGGCATTGTAGCTTTTCCCTTTCAATAGTCTCTTCAAACTCAAGGTTTCTTCAGTCATAGAATCCTGAATAGCCTTTAGGGTGTCGTCCAAATACTCCCTTGACACAAAGTCGGGAAAGCTAACACCTGGATCACATAGATTACCAGTTGTAACAACAATTGAATAAATTGTTGTGCCTACGCTCAGTGTTGGCATAATTGTAGCACTTGTAGGACTTCCAACCTGTCCTTGTGGAAAGTCAAAAGACTCCACTCCTGTCGTTCCGAAAAGTTCACTAAGAACTGCAATTTGAGCAACAGATGCTCGAGACTCATGTGTACCTAATAAGTGTATCGACTCTAGACTCGAGGTGCATAGAATCGAAGGCATAGATTTGGATAGATGTTTACTTGTTTCAATATCTACATTCTCCAAATGAGAAGCAGATAGACTATGTGCTAAATCCCCGTGAGAAGTTGAAAGTGTTGCTTGTTGAGAAGCAACAGAGTGGCTGGGTGGGGCGTGCAATTGCATAGCTGGGCTAGCTAAGTCTGTTTCAATATCAACATTCAATGGATGAATTTCAATAGAATATGTGGTTGCCCGGCTAAGTGTATCGGTTTGGATTGGAACATTATCTTCTTTTTCAGTTCCACACTCACCCCCACCATTTTCTTCTCCTTCCCGTTCACACAACCTCTCAGGATTTTCGACTGAAACACCCTCATCCGGCCTTATAGCATCCAATAATTGATCAAGCTCGCCAAAATCACCGTAGTCTTTAGTAAAATCAACGTCAAAGGAAAGATCATGAAGACTCGGACACTCTTGTTGATTTTGATCAGCGTCAAAGAGTTCATCGAGATTGTTAATTATGGCTCCAACTTGCACAATTTCAGGAACAGCGGGATGAGCATCATCATCATCATCATTATCATCATTACCTGCAGCATGATCATCAGAATGAGTTGCCGAGTCTGATACAATATCTTCCGAGCTTGAAGAAGTTGTGGAAGTACCATCAGTAGAAGTACGGTGCCAATCAGAGTCTCCCCGCTCCATACTACCCCTCTCAGTTACATTTTCTCTCAGCTTAGTGCCCTGTTCAGGTACCTTTTGCACCTGAACTCTCTATTCTAATTCTAAACCCTCTCGCACATCTGAGACATGGATTGATCCCAGGCTAAGTTCAACCGGTTCTGGTTGAATTATAAGATCTATAACTCTCCTATATTCTATCACACATGGAGCACACTGATCTGCAAAGGCAATCAACTTAGCTGGTATATTCATTATTGACTCGAGGTCTTCAACTTCAACGTGCGGCCTTATACGCTGCATCTCAAAAGACTGGCCAATTTCACTTGTTTCTCTGGCCGAAATTTCGTTATTGGTGTGCATCATAGCTTTGATTATGAGTTGAAAAAACCTATGAAATGGTACGAACTTCCTCGCTTTTGAAGGAAAACGTTTGGCGTGAACCAACTCTATGAGTTCATTCCAAATCACCACAGCGAAGTCATAGTTGCGGTTTGAAGACGATCCCATGGAAAATTTTCAGAAATAGGCTGTTGCATGTGTCGATGCCCGCGGTTTTTGAAGTCAGGCATCGGTTGAGAATTGAAAAGAGCAGGTGCCATACTGAAGGTAGGAAACGCCTTCTGAATTGTGACGAATTAGTTAACTCTTGCGAGTATCCTAGTCGTCTGATGTCACGGCATAATTCCTCATCAGAAACGAAGTCTTCAAACTGTTGTGATCCGGAAGCAGTAGCAGGGTTTGGCAATTTTAGTATTCTCCGCAACCTTTTAGGAGTCGATCGACTCATGAACTCATCCACATGCCCTTCGAAGTAAAGATGGTCACCTTCTTTTGATAAAGATAGGGTATGCCAGAACTGTTGTAGGTAGACCAGAGGTACTTCCGCCGTAGCCGATAAAGCATACGCAATCGGATGTCCTCGTAAAATGTCAGGGATTATGGGGTATTCACAAGGCATGTCGAAGTTGAAATGATGGTTATTGGGTTTTATATCAAGGTAAAGATATTGAGGAAAAATGGCTTCATCAGGGATCGGGTTATTTTGTGGCTGGGAAATATTGTCTGATCTGACTAAGGGGATATGGGTTTCCTCGTCAAATTGTTGTGGGTTTTGAATGTTTTCCTCAGTCATGTTTCGTGTAAGGAAGTATAAATATTAGATCCGCAAATGAAAAAGTTTTTCACACAATATCAAAACTTGACACAAAAACCTAACACTATAGTTTGCCAAAAATTACTGATTTTTACTCCAAAAACTAAGAAAAATTCGATATGGTTTTTTCGTTCAATTCAAACAACAAAAACAAAGGATACTAAAAAAATAACAACAATCTAAAAAATTAAAACTAACTAAAAAAATTATCTAAAAAAATCTAGCAATAATAAAAAAAAATTAACTAAAAAAATTTACCTACTAACAAAAATTAACACTAAACTAAAAAAATACAAAAAAAAATAAATTAAAAAAAATAAACTTCCTAAAAAAATTCTAAAAAAATTTAAGAAAAGAAAAAAATATTAACTAAAAAAATATTACTAAGAAAATTTTAAAAAAAAGTATTACTTCTAAAACAAAAAAAATTAACTAAAAGAAGAAAAAAACTATTATTAAAAAAATTAAAACCTAAAAAAAATAAAAATAAAATAACAAGTAAACAAAAATCCTCGTCTGGATAGGGAATCCGGACAGACTTCACTCAACCGGAGAACAACTCCGGTCACCTCTCCGGTGACGGAGTCCGGTCAAAAACATACAGGTTCAAGGTCAAAAACAATTAAGTCCAAAAATTTAACATCAAGGTTCAAATGCAAGTCCGGTTAACATATTCGAAGAGTTCTTAATAGATTTTAATAGATTTGAAGTGTTCTTAACAGTCAAATCCACTTATCCAGATTATCAAATCTTATGATATATGTTTCATGTTAAGGATTAAGAAGTAAGTTCGATTAAGTCCAAAATCAATTAATTGATTCACAGACCTTTTAGAGTTATAGCAACAATCCAAAGGAATACGATTAGGATTCAAAGAAATGGAGATGAAAATGAACTTGAAGAACAGTCAATGCTTGTCCAGAGAAGATGAAGTTCGAATGAGAGCTTGAGCGAATTCGTGTAAACAGTAAAGAGTGAAATGAATTCGGACAAAGACTTATATAGGTAAACAAAGACCTTTCACTTTCCTATCCGGACAATGTGTCATCCGGATTGAAGTATCATCGGATAAAGGTATGTCCAGATACAACTCAAGAATACAAGCTAACACTAAAGAAATTCGAATAACACTTGAACGGATAACTCATCTCCGGATGACTCTACAACCGGATTACACCATCTCCGGATGACACTATGACCGGATATCAAACGAAAATAATCCAAGTCAACTCAAGAACAAACAATACGCACAAGTCTTGTCCGGATATACCTGAGTACGGACAGACCTTTGACCGGATACACAACAAAAAATATCCAAGTCCAAATCATATCTAATCTCATCCATATGTGAATTCATCCAATAGCCTTTTATCCGGATAGGCTCTTAATCGGACATAGCGTTATCCGAATATGACTCTCACTGGACAATACTTCATCCGGATTGAGTCCTTATCGGACAATGCGTTGTCTGGATTTAGACTTAATCGAACAAATACTTATCCTAAGAATTCACAACTTTCAAAAATCAGATATTGTAGCAATACATGTAAGAAAAATAAAGCAGTTAGCATCATACATATATTTTTACTCCCCCTCAAAAAAATGAATCAAAATTTAAGAACAATGTTCAACATTCCCCCAAAAATATAGAAACCACAATCAAAAAAAATTTAATCACATTTAAAAAAAATGAAATACTGATTTACATTTTGAAAATACAGATATTTTGAACAAATGTATTTGACTTAAAATGAGTTCAATAAGTGAACAAATTTTAAGAAAAAATCAAATTTTCAAATTCAGCATTCCTAACTTAGATACTAAAAAGCTGAATCTTTTTTCATCTAAAGCTTTTGTAAATAAGTCAGCTAGCTGATACTCTGTATTTACAAAATATAATTCAATAGTCCCTTTTTCAACATGATCTTTTATAAAGTGATACCGGATATCTATATGTTTAGTTTTTGTTTGTTGAACAGGATTACAGGAAATAGCAATAGCACTTTTTGAATCACAATAAATTGGAATTTTATCGAAAGAAAAACCGTAATCTCTGAGTTGTGTCCGCATCCAGAGAACTTGAGAACAGCAGCTAGTAGCAACTACATATTCTGTTTTCGCAGTAGAAATGGACACACAATTTTGTTTCTTTGAAGCCTAGCTTACGAGTTTATCTCCCAAAAATTGAACGTGACTTGAAGTGTTTTTCCTGTCCAACATACACCCTGCATAGTCAGTATCTGAGTGAGCTGTCAGTTCAAAACTAGTACTCTTTGGATACCAGAGTCCAAGATTAGCAGTCCCTTTTAGATAATGAAATATGCGCTTAACAGCACTTAAGTGGGACTCCTTTGGATTTGCCTGATATCTGGCACAAAGATGTGTTGAGAACATAATATCTGGTCTACAAAACGTTAAATACATTAAAGAACCAATCATACCTCGATAAGTTTTCTGATCTACAACTTTACTAGAAGGATCAGCATGTAGTTTTGAACCAGGAGCCATAGGTATTTTTATAGATGAACAGTTTTCCAAATTAACTTTCTTCAGGATATCTGAAATATATTTTGTTTGACAGATGAAAATTCCTGAAGATAATTGTTTTACTTGAAGACCTAAAAAGAAGTTCATCTCACCCATCATGCTCATTTTAAAACGAGAAACCATCAAGGTAGAAAAGTTTTTACAATATTTAGGAATCGTAGATCCAAATATTATATCATCAACATAAATTTATATCAAGATAATGTCATACTTTTCCTTTTTAATAAAGAGGGTTGTGTCGATATTACCTTTCGAGAAGCCTGATTTTACAAGTAATTCTGATAAAATGTCATACCAGGCTCTCGGGGCTTGTTTTAGACCATATAAGGCTCTATCAAGGATGTAGACATGATCAGGCTTTGACTCATCAATAAATCCTTCCGGTTGAGCAACATAAACTTATTCTTTGAGAAGACCATACAAGAATGTTGTCTTGATATCCATCTGATAAATTGTGAAGTATTTTTTAGCAGCGTACGCCAAGAACATCCTGATATCTTCAATTCATGCTACCGGAGAAAATGTTTCATCGTAGTCAATGTCTTCTTGTTGATTATATCCTTTAGAGACAAGCCTAGCCTTGTTTCTGACAACAACTCCATCTTCATCTTTCTTGTTTTTGAAAACCCACTAAGTACCGATGATCGTTTTATTTCTGGGACAAGGAACCAATCTCCAGACTTTAAAGCTTCGAACTGATTCAGCTCCTCTTGCATCGCGATTATCCAATCCGGGTCCGCTAAGGCTTCAGAAACTTTAGACGGTTTTATGTTACTCAAGAAAGTGGAATATAGACACTCATTGGCAGAAGCAGACCTAGTACTAATAGAAGCATTTGGATCACCAATAATTTGAGTTATTGGATGATCTTTGGTCCACTTGGTGCTATGAGAAAGGGGAATGTACGAAGATTGATCAGAATTTTGATCACCTGTAAGAATTAGGGGAATTTTCCGGAGCAGGTTCAGGTGAAGGTTCAATATTTGGAACTGAAATAGGCTGAATATCTGGCTGAGCTAAAATGTTTTCATCTTCAACGACCGAAACCTCTGGCAGATTGATGCTCGAGCCCTCTTTACACTGAACTGGACAATTTCGATTTTCCATTTCATTCTCTTCATCTACATCTTCAGAAATTTCTTCAATTACAGTAACTGGAACATCAACAGTTGAACCAGATAACTGTTGTTCAGATTGAATTTGTTTATCATCCTTGGACAAAATATTTGACTCATTAGGTTTGTTGTCAAAATAGTCATCATAAAAGTTTTCAAACAAAGAATCCAAATCAGGATTATTAAATGCAGAAGAGGAAGACTCATTTAGATTTGCGTTTTGCGAAGTGTTAATTATCAGCCCGGGTCCTAAACTGTTTTGTTCAGAAGCCATTTCTACAACTTCGTCAAATGAAACGTTTATGTTCTCATTCACAGTCTTCATTCTCTTGTTGTAGACCATGTATGCAGCAAAGGTTTTAGAGTAACCAATAAAGACAACTTCATCGGCCTTGGCAGCGAACTTACCTCTGTCCTCTTTGTCGTTCAGAATAAAACACATGCAACCAAAAACTAGAAAGAATTTGATATTAGGTATTTACTTAAAAGTTCATATGGTGTTTTACCAAACCTTTTGTTTATAAGGGATCTGTTCTGGGTAAAACATGCAGTATCAACTGCTTCAGCCCAAAGGAATAGAGGAAGCTTCGAGAATCTTAGGAGTGTACGAGCTGCCTCCACTAGTGTTTAATTTTTCCGCTCAACGACAACATTTTCTGGGCTGCCGAGAAGGTATGAGAGATACCATGAGATTCCAGAAATGTACCGAGAGTCTTATTCTTAAATTTTATTCTGTTATCCATTCTGATTTTCTAAACAGATAATTGTAAGTTGACTTGAACGTTCTTCAACAGAGAGATGATTGTCTCAGTGGCTTCATCTTTAGAACTCAGGAAATAAACCCATGTGTATCTGGAGTAGTCATCAACAACGACTAACATATACTTCTTCCCGTTGATACTTTGAACTCTCATAGGACCACAAAGATCAATATGAAGTAGATGTAAAGGACGATCGGTATTGAACTCTGCCTTGGTCTTATGGGAAACTCTCTTCATTTTACTCAGTTCACATGTTGCGCAAACATGATCTTTATTAAATTTCAGCTCTGGAAGACCTTTCACCAAGTTGTCACAAACCAACTTGTTCAGATTTTTAAAATTCAGATAAGAAAGACGTCGATGCCACAACAAGTTTTGCTGCATAGAAGCCTTGGATATCAAACAGACTTCAGTATCCACTTGTACATTTGATAAGTCAATCGTATAGAGATTTGATTTTCTAGATCCAGCGAGAAGTTCCTTACCATTGGTAGTATGGACACTGCACCGGTTAGCTTTAAAACAAACTTCTAGATTTTTATCACAGAATTGACCTATGGTAAACAGATTATGTCCAAGTCCTTCGACATACGACACTTTCTTTATCATTAAGTTTCTAGAAATTACGTCACCATATCCAAGGATAGACGCGTATTGATCATTACCGAGCCTTATCGTGCCACCAAAAGATTCAACAAAATTAGATAGTAATTCTTTCCTACCAGTCAGGTGTTTAGAGCATCCAGAGTCTAAGAACCACACATATCGGTTTACCTGCACATTGAATGAGTTGGATTTAGGTACCCATTTCAGTATGGGTCCTTTCAGATTATCCCGAGTTGTTGGTATGCTGTAATTACCAAACCAACTTTCTTTGAAAATAATTTTCTTTTTCATGAAAAATATAGCAGAATGCATGACATGATGAGCATTTGTTAGGACTGAATTTCAGTAATAATTGTATTCGTCTTGAAAAGTTAAATTTGTCTATAATTGTTTTAAAGTCATCGTGTTTGACTTTCCTTGTAGTTTGACTTTGAAAGGTTCAAGTTTGACCCTATATATAGCTTGTCTTTAGTGATTTGTAAGTAGAAGATTCATTGTAAACATTACGTAAAGAGATAGAAAGTTGACTGTTTGACTTTCTCTCTCACATCTCCTCTCATGTTCTTATTGTTAAATCTGATTCTGCCATGGATTATTACTTGAAGCTTGAAGATTGATCATAAAAATGGACTATCAATTGGTATCAGAGCAGATTGTGCACGAAATCAAGAGAAGAAATTATTGATTTTGAAGAATTATTGAAGAATTTTTCTGGAATTTCTTTTGTGTTCTTCATTTTGCACTTCATGTTCTTAAGTTTTTCTTGAGTTTAATCCGAAAATCTTTAAATTTTTTGTGTTCTGTGTTAAAATCATGATCAAACTGTTTGCAATCTCATTGTGAATCTTTGTTATACACAAACTTTTGTGATTTGATCATTTTATTTCAAGATTTGATCTATTTCGTGTTTTTGAAACTTTTTTTCGTGTTCATGAAAATTCTTTAAAAACTCGGTTTTTGATCCAAAATTGTGTTAAAAAGTTGTGTTTTATGTGTTTTTGTTGAACAAGACGCTCAAGCTTAACTTTATTTTTTGGACTTAGTCTATTTTTCTTGGTGTTTAAATCATTCATAAGTATTACCTTAATTGCTAAATCTCTCAAAGTTGTAACCGAATTTTCTTGATCTTAGAAATCTAAGTGTAATCCTTACATAGCTTCATCCGTATTATAAGTAAATCGGTCATAGTTCCATACGATTTTGATCCTTATCGCACAACACATTAGCCGAGTTCTTAGTATATCGCTCATAGGCTAAGACTGTTTTGGTGTTATCTGGATACAAGATTTAAGTCGGACAACACCTTGTCCGTATTCAAGGTACTTTATCACTTAACCCTCCGGATTTCCTGAAAATACCTTTACCTTAATGGAAATTTTAAGAAACCATCCACTGTTCTATGCCTTGACTACCACTCGACCTACACCAGAAACGTACATTACCCAATTTCTTTTGTGTGCTTACCTAACAACCCTGGATAACACCGGGCTAACCATTGTTGGTTACGCCTCTCATCCTGTGAACAAATCACTCGTGTCTTTGGAACTTAATGTCGAATCTCTACGTACTGCTTTCCATTTACCCACTCTCCAAGAACTAAACCTAAATGCCTTTGCCGCCAYTCCAACAGACGAGGAATTAATCAAATTCCTGGAATTTCATTCCTATGCAACACCCATTACAAAGAGGACACAGTTTAGGCGAAAGGGCCTACCGCCTGTGTGGAACACACTCTTCTCAATCATCAATTGCTGCCTCACGGGAAAGGTAGGTAGCCACGATCAAACTTCCCACGCCATGCTGTCCATTCTCTATGGAATCTACTTCAACCTCCCTCTGGACTACGCCCAACTAATCTTCGAGGACATGATTGGGCTCATCAAGAAAAAATGCGCCAGTCAGAGAGGAGAGAAGACGAAGGTTCAGGCCCAGAAGAAGGCCAAGGAGGACATGAACCAGCCGAACTTGATCCTTCAACGATTCCTTGGTCTTGCTTTTGGAGGCCTTCTGGCAGAAAAATTGCCTTCTGTGGAGCCAAACGCAAAGCTATACCCCTTCAAGGAGTTCAAACCAACAGAGCACGAGCATGGCTACAGAAGCCCAAGACCATTGTCAAAGGCTATGCTCAGGTACTTGAGCCACCAGCATAGAAAAACCTATAGACGTGCGCACAGGCGACCAGAACTGGTTCCTGTAACCCCGCCACGAATAGGAGTCCCCATAGGTGTTGAGATTGAAAAAATGAGAGTAGAGGGACGACAGGAGGAGCCAGTAGTGGCTGGTGAGGTGAGTGAGCATCCCACTAGAATCCCATCACCTCCACGTAAGAAGACCAAGACACAGAAGGGTACCAACTCTTCTGTGAAGAAGTCGAAGGCGAAAAAGAGGCCCGCAGAAGAAGAGGGCCCAACTGTACCTCTGCCTAAGCCAAAGAAAAGAAAAACGAAGAAGGCTGACCAACAGAGCCTGTGATCACAGAACCTGTGGTCACAGAGGCAATCGCAGCAGAAAGCACCGTAGAGGCTACAAAAGCTCCCAAGCGCAGAAGGTTGCGCAAGAAAGTCCAAGACGTCTCCCCAACAGAACAAATTCAGGATGTTCTGTCGAATATCCAGAAGGAGTTCAAAACACCAATCGATCAATCTCAGTTGGGGACAGAGGTCATCATAGATGACGAAGAAGAAGAATAGGTAGAAGAATCAGGCGAGGGAGAAAAAGATGCCCATGGCATACATCCAAGCCAAACTCCCAGTGCAACCCACGATTCTAGAGGCCCTGTTCTAGAGGGACCCTCTATTGAAACAGGCTCACACAAGCCGATCCCAAGCCAACCTACCGCCGCAGAGGACACTCTTTCGTCCTCTGTGGATCGCACATCTGGGAAGCCACAACTTACTCCCTCACCCTCTCAAAAGGGTGAAGGTTTTACAATAAGAGTCCAATCGCCCAAGGACTCGACAGTACACMAGGAGACATTTGTTSTCTTTTCACAGAGTGATCAACCAGAACATGYTTCAGARGCACAAGTGAGGTTCACAGAGGCTGAGGGTCTAGAACACCCTCTGTCTCCACTAGATCAAAATGTTCGGTTAGGCTCTAAAACTACCRGACACGAGATCTACAGAACACCATTAGSCTCTCCTCAAGGAGATGTTCGAGGATATGGKGGAAGTCCCCGAGCAGGCTACACTATGCCAGCCGCTGAGGGCGCCTCACGCTACGAGGCAGAAGGATCACCATGTGTTGGTGGTCCGAGTTCCCAGAGCGACTATGTGACAAAAGGGGAGCTTAAAGCCCTTGCCACAGATTTGCTCACCAAGATGGACGAGTTGAAAAGCTTGTTCATCTCGCARTCACAACCTCAGGATCTTACACCGCTTACAGAGGCTCTGAAGGAGGTATCTGCCACCAATACATAATTGAAGAATACATTGGCAACCCTTCAGAGTTCTGTCATCAAGAAGGACGATYTGACAGAGGCCTTTCAAGCAATGTCCCTCAACCCCTCCTCCATCAAAACGCTTAAGGACGAGCTCACADAATTGGCAGCCAWGTTTACAGCTGATTTCGTCTCTGCAGGCTACACAGACTACTCATCGTTCAAAGACGAAATCAAGCAAATGTTCTCCTCTGCCGTCTCATATGGAATCGACTCGTCAACCTCGAGGGCAAACATCAACCACTTGGCAACTCGCAGAGAACTGGACACTATGGTGGATGCCCTAGGGGATTCTATGACCGGCCATCTTGGAGCTCTTAAAATGGAGATCCTCACTTCCAATGATTTAATCAGAGACTGCACATCCAAGCTTGTCAAAGAAGGTGAACTACTTCATGCAGAAGTCCTAAGCACCGTCTCTAAACTCAAATGGGCAACAAAACTTGATGTAATGAATGCCTCTGCGGGTGCCGAGAAGGTGACAGAGATGATGTACAAAGCAGACACCAGAATCCTGCGACATCTGAGGAGGGCTCCCCTAACTTCATGCAAGGCTGATGCCATCCAGARCCATGACGATCACAGGCGTGATGGTGATCGTCATGAGGGGGAGAAAAAGGAGGAAAAGAAAAAGGCTAAGGCCCCACAACAGAAGAAACCAGCTGCCAGAGCACCTGCCAAGGGTGTAAAGATTGGAGAGCCTACAGCTACTGATAAAGGAAAGAAAAAGGCTGCAGAGCCTTCAGGCAAGGGAAAGGTCGTAGCTATAGAGTCGTCAAAGAAGGGTTCATCTTCGAGCTCAGAATCCTCTGCGCCAATCAATGAAGAAAAATATGCTCATGAACCYGAACTCCTCAGAGTCTTAAAGGAATCCAAGGCAGAGGCTTAGGCTAAGAGGGGCAGAGCGCCTATGCATGTCAGAGAAGGTGAGGCCACATCTTCTGCTTTCCCACAAGTCTAAATCCAACAAGTCCAACAAACAACGTCCACGGGTACGTTCGATGCTCTGCAAGGAACTGTTAAGCCCATCCTTGCAGAGGGATTAACCTAGAGGCCTATCCTGGAGGAAGAAGAAGAAAAGATGTCAGAGTCTACACAAAGGGGACGGGTCTCTGAGATTTTGGAGTCTATGAGCAAGATTCCTACGCTTAACGTT
>NC_037544.1:15065218-15066374 GCF_001531365.2 Cynara cardunculus var. scolymus | reverse complement strand
TGGTCCTCTGAGAAGACAATGCTACAAGACTTASTCGAGACTTCATTCTCGGACAATCCCATCGGCCAGTAACCAACTTTCTCGTGTTCGGATATATACCTCGTCCAGAAAAGTTTGAATTTTTTTAGRACAATCAAGACTTCATTTTTTTTCTTGACAGATTTGAATTGTTTTTGAGGTTTTCACAGATTTTGATTTGTTTTCACTTGTTTTGAACTGTTTTTAAGAATTTTGAACTGATTTGGATCACGTAAACTGTTTTAATCAGTTTTTAACTATTTCTGACTGTTTTTAACATTTTTTAACAGTTTTTAACAGTTTTTGACTGTTTTTACTGATTTTTAACCATTTTCGCTGATTTTCTGATTTCTCAACAGTTTTTGAGTTTTCTGATATTGTTTTTGACCTTATTGATTGATTTTGATTTCTTTGATTGATTTCAACACATTAGATTCTTTTGATCAATTTGATTTCTAAAAATGGCAGTTTTTCTTGAGAAGAAGAACATGGAATTGAGAGTTAAAGTTTTTGAACTTGAAAAGAGTGTGAAGGATTATAAAGAAAATAAGTGAGTGTGTTTCTTGAAAATCACGCTAATGTGGAATGGGCTCAAGAGTTRAAACAAGATCTTGAAAAATCTAAAAAAGAAAAGAAATATCTTCAAGCTAAAATCGATGTATTACTTGGAAATGCTTATGATTTCAGAGGGAGTCGAAAGACAGACTTTGAACAGTTAAAGGAAAATTCTGGGTTGAAATCTACAATTGGTGAACTGGAAAAGACTTTGAAATCTGAAAGAAAAGAGTCAGATGAAGAAGCAATAAAGCAGAGCAAAATTAAGCAAGAATTGGTAGATAAARTCCGTAAAGYTGAGT
Organism: Cynara cardunculus var. scolymus; assembly: GCF_001531365.2. Taxonomy (NCBI): domain Eukaryota; kingdom Viridiplantae; phylum Streptophyta; class Magnoliopsida; order Asterales; family Asteraceae; genus Cynara; species Cynara cardunculus. The sequence goes on along the minus strand of NC_037544.1, from coordinate 15,065,499 downwards.
TTGAACTGAATSTTGAAAGGAACTCTTAAGGAAATAAKAATAAAGAGTTTGAGGAGTTAACAGAGAAACTTCGTAAATCTGAGAGTGAATTGACTAATGAAAGGAAATTATTGAAAAAGAAGAAAGATGAGATAATAGAAGCTGAAAATGTTTTGGATGCTGAAAGGAAAATTTTGGAGAAAAAAAAAGTGTAACACCCCATACAACACCTTACATGTAACAAATGCTTCATACAGAAGAAATACATGTTTATACATCATTCAGGTCCCTTAGTACAAGAA
>NC_037544.1:15059450-15063908 GCF_001531365.2 Cynara cardunculus var. scolymus | reverse complement strand
GGTCTGCAGCAATGTCTTCTGTGTAGATTATCTTTAAGCTGTTTTACTTAGGTCTTTTAGTTGCTCGTGCCTATCACGTGTTCTTGTCTGTAATTCATTTTGATCGAATGGCTTAGATTAATTTGCTTTAGGTCATGTCAGAAAAACGGTTACATGCTGGTATAAATAGCAGTATAGGCCTTTGTAATTTCGTGTGCTTCCAGAATTGTAATTGTCAATATTTTCATCTAATTGAAAATCCTTTGAAGCTTTCTCCTGTGTTCATCATTAGTCTTCATCGTGTTCTTATCGATTTCTACTTGTTTGATTTATTATCTTTTCCGCTGCTCTATATATGTCAAACCAATCATTCAAGTAAGTAATCTTTACCAAGAAATAGAGTTATTCGGTCCTAACAGCTTGTCCGATTTAACACTTAAAATAAATTTCAACACCTTTTTGTCCAGATAACAAATTCGGACAACATATTGTCCAAAGCTTGACCGATTTAAAATAATCTGGTCACCACATGGTCGTATTCATACTTCTTCATTCAAAATGTTTACCATACTCAACATTCATAAATGGCTCAATGCTTGACCGGTTTAAAACTAAAGCGCTTAACACTTATCCGGTTTAGGGCTTAATCGCCCAACCCTTGTCCGATTTAAACCTTAAATCGTTTACCCATCATCCGGTTTAATGTATATGTCGTTCAACACATAGTCGGATTAAACTTAAATAGGTATAAAACTTTAAAAACATAATTCAAGATGCAAAATGGTTCAAAGCATTTTAACCACTCACATTGAAAGCCTTTTTCAAATCAAACACTTGAAGTCAAGTTGATCTTTAATCCAGGAGTAATCCGGTCAACATTTTTCTTCTTAAATCGCTCAAACTTTTAAAAATGGCAAGAAGAAGAGAAATGGAGGCTTAGTCCTCCTTTTATACCTTTCTAAAACTGGAAGGACGGCTAAACAGCCCCCTTCCCACAAATACCCACTTCATGCATACACATAATATGCATTCATACTCACATACACAATATGCATGTATGCTCATGTATACATACCATATTATACATGCATTTCATTTTGACTTACCACATATACATACTCTCATACATGCATCTACATTATGCACATAATTTTCACATACTAGCATGATCAAATGTAACAAATTTATCATGCTATCACATAATCACTTATCAAGAAATCACACATTAATTACCTTAGGTGATAACCAGGATCCATTTATCACATTATTCACCCCTCAAAAAGAATTCCATCCCGGAATTCCTTTAATCAAAGAGCCAAGGGTATTCTGATCTCATTTTTTACTCTAATTCCCATGTCGCTTCTGGCCCTTTGTGCAACTTCCACTGAACCTTAACCAGACTTATCTCTTTGTTTCTCAACACCCTGATGTTTTGGTCAATAACAGTTTCTGGTGTTTCCACAAAGTTCAGCTTATTATCTAATTTAATCTCTGGTATTGGTATAGCTAGACTCGGATCAGCCAAACATTTTCGCAGATTAGACACATGGAAAGTGTTGTGAAACAGACTCAGTTCTTCTGGCAGTTCTAATTGATATGCTACTAGTCCAATTCATTTACATATTCTAAATGGCCCTACATGCCTCGAACTGAGCTTTCCTTTCTTTCCAAATCTGACAACACCCTTCCATGGCGAAACTTTTAACATCACAAAATCACCTATACCAAACTCAATCGGCTTTTGATGATTATCAGCATAACTTTTCTGGCGATCTTGTGCTGTTTTGATTCTTTTGCGGATCTATTCGATCTTTTCAGAAGTTTCTTGGACAATTTCAGGACCCGTCAGCTGTTTTTCACCCACCTCATTCCAACATAACGACGTTCGGCATTTACATCCATACAACACTTCATATGGTGCCGCTTGGATGCTGGAATGGTAACTGTTGGGTTTGAGTATGAGCATTATTGTTGTATTCAAGTTTCTCCATATCTTACATGTTTTTGTAGTAGTATAGTTTTATTACTTTCTTAGTATAAATAGTATTTTCCTTTGTAATTGTCATTATCAAGTCATTAGCAGATTGTAATCAGATTTAGAGCTGTAATTCTCTCTCTCAATCAAGGAAATTACATTTGGTGATCTATTCTTTCTATTCTTACATTCATCATGTTCTTAAAGATTGATATCACATTTGTATGAAGTTTGGACTTCACAATTGGTATCAAAGCAGACTGCAGCAGTTTTGATCAGAGGATTAAACATTTTTGCACGAATCTTAGTGGATTGATCGATCTGGTTTTTGATGTTCATAATCCGTTCATAGTGTTCTTCATCCAGAATCTGAATTTGATCTTATTTTGGTTAATTCTTGCGTGTTAATCGAAAAATTTTGCATCACTAGACTCGCATTTGTATTTCGAACAACTTTGATTCACACTGTTTTTTATTTTAAACAAGTTTTGAACCCGATTTAATCGATATTTGAGTTTTCGTATTCAGTTGAATGTTCTTCAAAACTCATATTTTTTTCATGTTTTGATCCAATTTTTTTGGTAAAAAGTGTGAAATTTTTGTTTTTGGTTGATTTAAGGTGTTATCCGCTTAAAGCTTGTTCGATTTAATATTCGTGTGATTCGAGTTTTGTTCGATTTAAGTTTATCCGGGTAACTCTTGTGCGGATAGTCAAGTGATTTATATAATCTGCCAGGAAGTCGTTTGTAACTTGTGCGGATTATTGGGCGATTTACACAATCCGATGGGTAAGTCGTTTATGTTTTGTGTGATTTGTTGAGCGATTAAGAAAATCCGCTTGGTAAGACTTGTACTTTGTGCATATTAGTCTATTGAGCGATTTATTCCTTGTATATTGATCGTACATTAATTTTGACTTGAACGGATTTTGACTTTTTGATCGATTTAAATCTGACTTTTGATCGATTTGTTTTTTAAAAGGACTTATTCGTGCTTTGACTTGTTGACTTAGTTGACCTTGACTTGTTGACTTAGTTGACCTTGACTTGTTGACTTAGTTGACCTTGACTTGTTGACTTGTTGACTTTTTATATCCGATTTTCATTTTGGAATTTTAACTAAGTTTTGAAAACATCCGATTTGAGAATTTTTATTCAAATTGATTTTTGTGCTTTATCCATATTGATTTTTGCTTAATCCGCATAAATTTTGCTGAATTGTCTAAATTTGGTTGATACGTGATTTTGTGCGATTTAAATCTCTTTGTTGTCCGGACTTCTAATCCGAATAACTTGTTGAAAAGTTCCATCTTTGTTGTCTGGACTTCTAATCCGGATAAGCTTGACCGGAGTTCTAATTCGGATAAGTTTGTTTGCTTAATTTCTCTAAGTGTTGAATGAGTGCATTTTTTTGTTTGAAGATTATCATATATATTTTTGTAAATTGATCCTTTAATTCAAATTTGAACTGCAGTTGATCCTATTTCATACGAACTGATAATATGAGTTCAAGGGAAGCAATGGCTATTGGTACTGATATCAAGCCACCAGTGCTGTTTTGCAGAGATTATAATCAGTGGAGATATAGATTTCTGAATTTCATTGAGAGAATGAAAGAAGAAGATCTGATTATGCAATCCTTGTTAGAAGGTCCTGTTGTGTACTACGGAGAGATACCTGCTGATCTAGAAGAAGGCATACCTGCTCAGACAGTAATCAAAGAAAAGTATCAATATTCAGCTCAAGAAAGAGAAAGAGCCCATACTGATGTGCTTTGCAAGTGTTACATGATGCAACCACTGACTAATGATATTTACACAAGTATTGACAATCATAAATCATTAGGTCACAGCATGTGGGTTCAAATTGAAAAAATGATGATGGGTTCGAAAGTGGGAACTCAGCTGAAGATTAGTAACTGTATATCAGCATATGAAGAATTCAAGGCTAAAGATGGTGAAAGTCTTGATGATGTTTATGATAGGCTTGCCAGACTGCTTAATGAGCTGACAAAAAATGGAATTTCTAAAACTACAATGAGATAAATGTTAAATTTCTTAACAATCTTCAATCAGAGTGGAAACCATTTGCTAATCATATCAGATTCAATAAATCGTTATCTGATATTGATATTCATGAGATCTATGAAACTCTAAAACAGAATGAGAAAGATGTTTTGGAAATCCGAAATGCAAAGAAGAAGAAAGAGAAAGAAGATGATGATCCTTTGGCTTTTATATCTGAGAGAAAGGAGAAGAAAATAAAAACCAGATCTGGAAAGCAAGTCAAGGAAGTTAGCCAGTCAAGTGAATTTGAAGAAGAAGACAGTAACAGCTCAGAATCAGACTCTGAAATGTCAGAAATCAGACAGGCCATGGCAATGCTGACTAAAGTATTTCAGAAGAAATTCCCAAAACGGTCACACTCGAACAACCAAAGATTCTCGTCAGGTTCAAAATATGAATTCAAAGACAAATTTGGCGAGAAGAAGAAATATGAAGAAAA
>NC_037544.1:15057477-15059185 GCF_001531365.2 Cynara cardunculus var. scolymus | reverse complement strand
AAGCTGTTGCACATGTGTGTTTGATGGCTAGATCGGATAACTGTTCTTCAGGTGAAGAAGAAGAACAGACTGCGGAAATGAATGAGGAGGTATTAGATCAATCATGCATTAAACAGATGCAAAAGATGATGCTCAAACTCCAATCTTTCCAGCAAGAATTAAAATCTGAAAAAATGCGTTCAAATAACTTTGAAAAACAATTAAAAACGCAAAAAGAAAAATACATCAAACTATATAATGAAAATGCTGGAAACTTGGATTGGRCTAAGTCCTTGTTATCTGAGTCCAAATTATTTGATGAAAAATCCAATATCTTAAAAGCCGAATTATCTGATTTAAAGGAACAATATACATCATTAGAATTAGTTAATGAAGAACAAATTGTTAAAATAAGTATGCTTGATCTTCAAATAATTCAATTAAATAAAAAGTTAAAGGCTAAAGAAGAAATTTTATACAAAAGAGGACAAACTGATCAAACTATTTTTCTAAACAAACCATCTGAAACGAGATTSTTTAACCCTCGGGAAGGGCTGGGGTATGAAAATCCAAAAWTTTTAGAAAAAGCTTTACATTATGCCCCGACCTTGTACAAATTTGAATATCTTGATTGCGGTCCYGAGTTTTCGGTAAAATTTACAAAATCTTCTGATGAGGTTGAACAACGAGAAGATTACAATCGTCAAAGAAAAGACAAAATGCAGGTTCCGTTTGATTATTCAAATCTAAATAAAAGTTATAATAATCAAGACTCTGCAGTTTCAACAGATTATTTTCATAGTTATTCAAACGCAAAGCTTGAATCAAAACCAGTTGAACCAAATATTTATACTCCTAATCTAATTTTAGAAAAACAATTGGTTCAGTCGGAAAAGATTTTAACAGAAGAAATACTTTCATTTAATAAACAGAAACAAGAATTTTTAAATAAAATTGAAGATTTACAAAATTCTACAATAAAAAAGGAACATGTTGAGTATGAGTATTTTTCGTGTGAAAAGTCTTTGAGTGAAGCCACCGACTCAGAATAAGTCAATGATTTTAATGAAGAAATTAATTTTTCAAATATCTTAAATTCARATGTTTGTCTAGATAATGAGATTGATCGTTTTGATTTTTCAAATAATTTACCCAGTCATCAAAATTTCATTGTTAAAAATAATATGACTGAGGATTCTGATTTAGCTTCAGATTTTGAAAAGAATTTCAATCAAAAACCTGTTTCTGAGGATGTTTACTATAAAAAGAATAAAACCAAAAAGAATTCGAGGAAACAGAAGAAGCTTATCAAGAAAAACAAAGTTCGACATTCAATTAAATCTGATAATTTTCTTTTTCCATTTTCAGATAATGCGTTGAAGTTTAAGACTATTTGGAGAGTAAACGAAGAAGACAAATCATCAACTCAACTAAAGAAGAAGAATTTTACTAAATTTGTATTAAATGATTCGACATTGAATAATTATGTAATAAGATATTCAGTTGATGAATTATTTGATATTGGAAATAGTAAAAATAATTGTTCTCCGTATAGAGTGAATGAATTACTTAAGTCTTTTACTTCGTTTAAACCCTATCATTTCATGCATTCTGTGATTTCTTCTTTATCTAAGAATATGAATTTTAAAGAACGTTGGTTTGGTACATATAGTATACCGCCAATGAAATCTGAGCTTAAAGGTCCAAAACTAAAATGGGTACCAAAACC
>NC_037544.1:15054413-15055527 GCF_001531365.2 Cynara cardunculus var. scolymus | reverse complement strand
AATGAGTGTCTTTATTCCACGTTCTTGACTACTATTGAGCCGACTAAGGTTTCTGAAGCCTTAGCTGATCCGGATTGGATATTAGCAATGCAAGAAGAGCTGAACCAGTTCGAAGCACTCAAAGTCTGGAGATTGGTACCTCGTCCCAACAATAAGACGATTATCTATACTAAATGGGTATTCAAAAAAAAGATGAAGATGGTGTTGTGGTCAGAAATAAGGCTCGGCTCGTTGCTAAAGGATATAATCAACAAGAAGGCGTTGACTATGACGAAACGTTTGCCCCGGTTGCAAGGATTGAAGCAATACGAATGTTTTTGGTGTATGCGGCACATAAGAGCTTCACGGTATATCAGATGGACGTCAAGACAGCATTTTTGTATGGACTTCTCAAAGAGGAAGTCTATGTCTCACAACCGGAGGGTTTTGTTGATCAGTCAAAGTCGAATCATGTTTACATCCTTGATCGAGCTCTTTATGGCCTTAAACAAGCTCCGAGAGCCTGGTATGATATTTTATCAGAGTTTCTGGTAAAGTCAGGCTTCTCGAAAGGTAATATTGACACAACCCTTTTTATTAAAAAGAAGAAGTCTGATATTATTTTGATACAAATTTATGTAGACGACATAATATTTGTATCTACAAACCCCAAATACTGTAAAAACTTTTCTGCCTTGATGGTTTCCCGTTTTAAAATGAGTATGATGGGTGCGATGAACTTCTTTTTAGGTCCTCAAATTAAACAATTATCTTCGGGTATCTTTATAAGTCAAACTAAATATATTTTAGATATCCTGAAAAAATTTAATATGGAAAACTGTTCATCTATCAAAACACCTATGGCTCATGGAACGAAAATCCATGTTGATCCTTCTAGAAAAGCTGTTGATCATAAAACATATCTAGGCATGATAGGTTCTTTAATGTTGTTAGGATCGAATAACTCAAATTCTTTGTACTAAAACTTACTTGAATGATCGGTTAGACAGTAGTAGAGCAGCGGAAACAGTATCAATCAAACAGGTAGAAACAGTAAGAACACAATKAAGAACAGATGATGAACACAAAGAGAATTGCTTCAAATGATTTTCAATAGATTGAAAATATCGACGAT
>NC_037544.1:15049837-15054313 GCF_001531365.2 Cynara cardunculus var. scolymus | reverse complement strand
ACGATAATCTTGTCCTCGTCGCTCCAGTTTGCTTCAGGACGCGGTTCGTAGTGCTCAGGTATTTCAGGTGTGGTTCCAGTTGCTGGAACTCTAGGAATTTGATTCATTGGGACGTAGGGAGGGTTGTACAGGAACTCGCAGATTTTAGGATGAATCCCTTCGAGAAAGTTCACCATTCGAACTTTCCACTGTGGGTATTCTTTGCGAATGAGTGTGGGAGGTTTAACCTGTGAACCAATACTCATAAAGGATGTATTGGCTATATTTTCCATTGAAAGAGGAAGAATCAAAAGAAAAGTGAAGAAAATTGATAAAACAGTGAAAACAGGGTAACCTGGTGAAGAAGACGACTGTGTGTTCTTGAGCGAATAAGGATGAATACCAAGAACAGAATAAATCAAATGATTTTCAATAGTATGAAAATGTTAACAATTACAATACTGAAAATGTTAACAATTACAATACTGAAAATGATGAACACAAGAGAGAGCTTCAAATGATTTTCAATAGAATGAAAATGTTAACAATTACAATACTGAAGCACACTCTAAAATACAAGGGTCTACGCTGCTATTTATACAAGCAAGTAACCGTTTTTCTGACATGACCTAAAGTAAATTAATCTAAGCCGTTCGATCAAAACAGATTACAGACAAGAACACGTGATAAGCACGAGCAGCTAATAAACCTAAGTAAAACAGCTAAAGAAGATCTACACAGAAGACAGGCTGCAGACCCTCTGTGAGACATCACAGAGGCTCTGCTGGATATAACTTGAAAGCACATTGAAGTAGAGGATATCTTCCAGAACCTCTGTGAGACACGACAGAGGTTCTGTCGTCTTTGTCTTTGTAGGGGACCAGTTTCCAGAACCTCTGTGAGACACGACAGAGGTTCTGTCACTTGAGACTTGTACGCTTGAGCATCTTCTGCTGTTGGTCCTCTGTGGTCTTCTGTGACAGATCATCTTCTGTCAACACTTGCAGTATTACTTTTTCCATACTTTTACATTTAATGAAATGAGAGCTAACATCATTGTTCATTGATCTTGATAGGTGCAAAATGAAAGTTATCAATTACATTTTCAAGAGTTATGCAGACGATGAATTACATAACGAGATGTTTGATAAATTGGTTTTGATCAAAACTCTCTTAATGATTTGATGATGCCCCTCCTTACTTAGTGAAAAATACTTCACTCTATTTTTCAGTTTCAAAGTTCATATTTGAATATGTTCAATGATCGCTGAACTCATATTGTAAACAGTCCTAAGAACAAGTATTCTCCAAAGATGAAACTTACACCAAAGGAATCTGCAACAATGTCAAAGAAGTAGTTGAAGATATGAAGCTGGTCAAATTAACACTGTCAAACAAGATAGATTTGGACAGACAAGGTCTTGACAAACTTGATCCTCAAGACAAAATCATAATGATTACTATCGTTGATCAAATTTCAGAAAAACTTGAGTACAAGAAGATGCTTAAGAGGTTTGAAGCTTATTTTGGCCTCCGCCTGAGACGAAGATTCACGTAAAGCTGCTTTAATACAAAGGGGGAGAATGTTAGGTTTATATTTTAGTTGTATTAAAGTAGAAGGGATTAAATTGTAAATACTTTAAAAGGTATAAATTCTTTCATGTTTTTCTAGATTAGGTTAGACAACTTATTGCAACATCATTGTAGCCATGCTTTAACATTTTACTCTCTGTATTCTCAATTCCAAATGGACTTCTTGAGATCAATACTACTTTGTGTGTTTAATCATTGTTCTTTACATCATTTTGGGGTTTAACAATGTTGATGACATAATATTTGGATCCATGAACACAGAGTATTGTAAGAACTTTTTCGATATAATAGTGTCTCATTTTGAAATGAGCATGATGGGAAAAATGAATTTTTTACTAGGTTTACAAGTTAAACAAATATCAAATGGGATTTTCATAAATAAGTCAAAATATATTAATGATATTTTGAAAAAGTTCAAAATGGAGAACTGCACTTCAATGAAAACTCCCATGGCACCGGTTCTAAGATTGAATCTGACCCTAATTGAAAAGCAACTGATCTTAAAACTTATGGAGGGATAATCGGTTCTTGTTGAGTGTAATAAATGTTGTATTTAAGTCCTTGTGCTAAATCTGTTTTAATATTCTTTCTAGTGTAAGTCTTACAGCTTTGTAGTTAGTTTGTTCATTGTAATTACTTGGTATAAATAGGTTGGTAGTTTTGTTAGTTAGAAGCGGTTAACAGATTCCTTAACATTGAGAGATTTACATCAGACCATTGAGAGAGAGATTAAGAACATTGTACTTTGAACATCATCAATATACTTGCCAACATAAAAATTTCTGCAATTTGTGTTCTTGATCTTTACTGTTCATGATTTGAATCTGGGATCTACAATTGGTATCAGAGTAGACAGATTCAATCTTGATTGGTTTTGGATATGAATTGAAGCTGAATTCTTGAATTTTGGATCAAAAACTTTCTGGTTTTAGTTTGTATTCTGTTTTTGATCATTTTGATCAAATTGGACGATTTTGATATGTTTTTGGTAGTGAATTTCGGACAAATCTGTACAAGACATTTCATTTACTTGTGGATTTTTAATCGATTTTGATAAATTTTTGAAGTTTCAATTTGAAGAGGTGCTCATCGTCCGTTGAAGATTCATAAAGCAATGATCTTGAGTATTATTGCCCATTAAATGTGTTGTTGAAGTGCTTATCCCCAAGTATTGAACGGATTCAAATTTTCATTGTCTAAGTGATCTTATCGCCCAAGTAACATATTTCATCGTGTTGATCCTCTCTCTCAATGATTTGAGTATAATCCCTTTTACCTTATACGAAGTATTTATGTTTCTGTCTTTCAGTTCCAGCGATCATCACCGAGTCTGTTCAGTGATCGTTGAGAACATGTAATGTAAATCCATCAACGACAACGATACTTCAAGAAGACAAAAATCACACCAAAGAACCTTTAGCGAAAGTCGAAGACTGAAATTGAATATTAGAGACTGGCGAGATCGTGATCTGAAACGATATTCAGTGATTACAACCTGGTCTACACATGTGTGAAAACTGCCTAAGCCTCAGCGAATGCTGAAGAGACCTTCAGGTTATTCTAGCATTCAGTGATCAAAAGAAGCTTGTTGAGCACGATTGTTTTTGTCTTGTCCTTATACACACAAAGGACAAACCCATACCCTTTTTAGAGCATAGTACGGTACAGAGCCTATTAGTTGACTCTACTACCCACCAACTCCATGAAATGATGTCTGCTCATGAATAGACTTTTGTACTATTCACTGTAGCAAATGACAAGTCTTTCTCTAAAGGCTTGACACATGTTCAAACCCTAATGCATTGTATTAAATGTTCATTTAATGCAATGGGTATAAATAGATGTGTTCTATCTCTATGCAAAGATACTAAGACTTACTCTTGAACCCTAACTTATGTTCATAAGTAAAAGAACACACATCTAAGAACACAATACGCTTATCTTTAAAAGCAAGTTAGAATCCCTTTCTAGTATTGTAAATAGTTCTTACCCAAAAAGAACGTACTCTCTTCTAAGTCTTATACAACAAATCATTTCTCTTTGCTAAGACAGGTTATATTTACATTATCTTTCCGCAAACAATCTTGTAAAATTTGTACTGATCCTTCTTTAGCAATATATATTTTTAAATTTGAAAAGTTTACTGAGTTTGTATTCATCCTCCCCCCCTTCTACAAACTGTTATACACATCTTGTGAAGTCCAAATTTCATACAAATGTGATATCAATCTTCAAGAACATGATGAATGTAAGAATAGAAAGAATAGATCACCAAATGTAATTTCCTTGATTAAGAGAGAGAATTACAGCTCTAAATCTGATTACAATCTGCTAATGACTTGATAATGACAATTACAAAGGAAAATACTATTTATACTAAGGAAGTAATAAAACTATACTACTACAAAAACATGTAAGATATGGAGAAACTTGAATACAACAATAATGCTCATACTCAAACCTAACATTCTCCCCCTTTGGATTCAAGTTTAGACTCTTGAAAATTTTGTCTTTCTAAGTCCAAGAATTTTCTCTAACCACCTTAGAGCGTTCCTGTACTGAATCTTCTCCTCGAGCAGATTTATAGTATTGACCAAAAGATATCTTTCTTTAGAATACATTATCTCTGACTCTGCAGCTCTGACGTTGTTCACCCTTTTCAAATCAAGCGCTCGTCTTACCAACCTTATCGTACCATCTGAATACTTATTCAGCTCACTGAATCTCATAAAATTCTTCACTTGAAGTTGAGCAAAATATATGACTCCGAACTCTGGCTTTTCAAGAATCATATTGTTGGTCCCGTAAGGGTCTACAAGAATAAAAACAGTTTGTAGAAGGGGGGGATGAATACAAACACAGTATTTTCAAATTTAAAATATATATTGACAGAGAAGATCAATA
>NC_037544.1:15046311-15049737 GCF_001531365.2 Cynara cardunculus var. scolymus | reverse complement strand
GTGGAATTTGTTCTTCTCCATCCTCAACCGATCCCTCACTTGCAAGCTAGGTTCCCTAGACCAAGGGAATCTCAACATAATGACAATTATGTATGGGCTTTTCTTCAACATAAATCTCGACTACGCCTTCTACATTTACAACGAGATTCATGCGGCTGTGATCAAAAAGTGCAAACTTCAAGCCGCAGGAAAGCCACTATCTGCAGTTCTCTTTCCCTGATTCCTCGCCCTCTTCATTGAGGACGCGATGGTGCAACACGGTCTACCTGCTGTGGAGCCTTTCACCCCAATCTACAAGATGCAAGGACATCGCCCAACACTTTTGAAGGAAGGATACAGCATCAACCGATCGTTGTCCCGGGCTATGCTCACTGTCATACCATCGACAAGTGAGATACGCAAGACCTATGAACACTCCATGCTGTCCCAAGAACCGAGGGCAGCTACCCCGGAGCACTTAGAGCCGTCCCCCTCCAAGCGAGGGAGCACAAGCATCCTCTTCATCGAATGATGAAGATGATAATGATGATGATGATGATGCTCGTGCTTCCCCCAGCCTTACTCAAAATATTCCTTAACCTACTATCCCGAGGGCACCCACATCTACTACCCCTGGCGATCAAAGCCAAAGGGGTATTGAAACAGGACGACCCAGTCCCACCCCAACCCCAGCAAGCCATCTAGAGTCCATTCTTCAGGCCTCTGGAGATGAACAAGCCGAGGAAACTCATTTACCATCACTCCTCTCTCAACAGAGAGGTGATGAAGAGACAATAGCTCCTTCGCCTTAGGGCTCGCCACAACCAATCACACACACAGAGGCATGTGTTGCTTCTAAAGTTGAACCTATAGATCGTTTAGAGCGATCTTCCATTCGTGCACAACTCCCCTTGGTATTTGATTTACCAAAGGGAACACACATCCGCTTCACTTACTCAGCCTCTGAATCTGAGGAAGAGAAAGAGGATGTTCAAACATCATGAGATAGTTCTTCTCTCGAAGGCTATCAAGGACATGATGGAAGTCCTTCAAGGCCTACCTTCGCACAAGGCCAAGAAGGCGCCTCAGGAACAGAGGCCCAACCTGCAGCATCTGTTGTTGCTGGGGTTACCCCATTAGCAGATCTGGTCACAAAGGCTGAGTTCCAAGCCTATGTTGATACAGTGACGCGATCCTTGGATGACCTTAAACTCATCATAGAAGGGATTGTGGAAAACCAACCCTCACCCGATACCCCAGACCTCCACCAATCCCTTGCCATCCTCCAACATCATCTTACCCAAATTGAAACCCAAACCCAAGCCAACATCATCTCCCAAATTCCCCAACCTCAACCTCCATCCACTTCATCTGTTGATGAAACTCTTGCCACCCTCACCACCAAAATGGCCACCATACAAACCACCCTCACTCAACTACCCGCAACCATACTTGCCCAAATCCCACAAGACTCAACCCCCACCTCCCTCTGCAGGTCCTTCCTATGAAGCAGCCTTCTCATCCTTCACTATAGAGGTGAGGGATCTTCTTGCCAACCTTCCCCATCCTCCAACATCTACTACAACCTCTGTACCATCTCCACCACCACCACCAAGCACAGATTTTGCCACCAGAGCCGATCTTAGGGCTCTGTCCAAGGCACTCATCTCATCTTTCAATGAGATAAATGCAAAGTTTGCCGCCCGATATGTTGAACCCACCATAGCGCTTAGGAGGAGCCTTCAACAACAACAAGACAGAACAAACACTCTCCTTCGCACCATGGAACAACGGCGCAACAAAGATCGGATGCGTACTCTCGCCGACCACATTCGCCTGTGGAAGAAAAACAGATTGAGAGCCTTCTGCTCCTCAAGCCGCCCCTTAAAACACAGACGACATGAAGATCCAGACCCCGATGATCAAGGTCTTGGACCTCATGAGGGAAAGAAAGAGGTGGTGGCTACACAAAATACAGAATCCGCTGCACCACAGCAACCATCACCACCACAACAACCACCATCAACCCAACAAACCCAAGCAAGGGAACCAGAGGCCTTGCCTTCTGATGATGAACAGAATATTCAAGTTCCCTTAACCATTACACCAGACCCCATCGTGTTGAGTTCATCAACCGATGAAGAACCAACCACACCTCCAACAGAAACAAACCAAACCTTAACTCCCTCACCCACAATAAACTTACCCTTAACCCCTTCTCCAACACCTCGTACAACACAACGCTTTACCCTTTCCACACAACCAGAACCTACAACAACCCAACCATCGCCTCAACGACCCCAAACCCCTACAGAAACCCATGCACCAGAAACTACCCAACCAACCAAAGAAAACTCACCCTMTACCCATACACAACCCCAAACCAAAACACAACCCTTAACCCATCAACCAGTGGTGCATGCGGACATTCCCTCTTCCTCAAGGCAACCTCCACAAGGCCTGGTAGATGAGATAATACAGAACATGGAGTCGATGAGGAGACTTCCTTAATTGCCACCCAGGGAACCAATCTGGATGGAAAATATCCATCAATATATGTATCAAGATCGCGATGAAAGTTTGTCAACCAATCCTCCAATCCTATCACCTGAGTCAATGAACCTTCTACACCATCGATTCGTCAGACAAACTACTCAAGAACCTCGAGCTGTCTTTTCGAATGATGGAATAAGGAGAGTCATGAACTTGAAAATAAAGTCTTTTGCCAACCGAGCTATCAGAAACATCAAGTTCACCGTGGAGAGAGCCCGTGGGATCGTTAGCATGTTCAACGAAAACGACCTCATCAACCTCAACCCGTACGACTTGATTGAGTTATATGCCTACACAGCTCAAAGGCAGGATCATGGTATAAGGTTTGGAATGACAAACCGGGCGATAGTAAAAACAATGGAGTCCCTGGTAAAGCTCAGAGCCAAAACAGATTTTGAAATTGCTTTTAGGCTAGGCATTGAGAGATTATCCTGCGCTCCTCCAAACGAAGACTTCCAGGGCCTGCAGGAGATACATTCTGCTTCAGTTCTTACTCAACCTGAACTTGGACTTGTTTACAAGAATGATTCGGGGTTAAAAAGTTCTTCAGATTGATTGAAGCCTTCAAGTATTCAACAGATACACTTGAATGGTTTCAGAAAAACATTAGAGAAAGACAGGGCAGAAACCATGTGCCAAGGGAAGAGGGAAGTCATCTCATACATGAGATATCAACGATCATTGCTTATCGAAGACTACTCTTGCACTTCAAAGATATATACTCAGGTAGCTAGTGATGAGTCAAAACTTTTGCTTATCTTTCCTTGATGTATTTTGTTTCCAGTATTGTAAAGAAATTTCATCATCCAATGAAAATTTGGAGTTTGATGTTTTTCTTCTAGATTAGTGTTTGTTCTTCACATATGTGTCTAGATTAGACTATGTTTGTTATTT
>NC_037544.1:15024773-15046001 GCF_001531365.2 Cynara cardunculus var. scolymus | reverse complement strand
AGCTGGAATTCGAGTTTATCTTAATGTTAATGTTTATCCATGTGAAAGATAAACCCTATCTGGTAGATTGAAGATTTGCTAGAAAGTAGCATTAGATAGTTATCTTCTTAATAGCTGATTAGTATAAATAGATAATCATATCTATTGTAAAAATAAGGCTTTTACTCGTTGTTTTACGTTTCTGAATTTATAAAGTAAAACCTTTGAAGCTCAAAGTTGTTCTTAAATATTCTTATTTTATTCTTGAGACTTCATAACTTTCTTCATTAAATCACTATAATTTGGTTATTCATAACTAGATTATTAGTGTTATTGAGAGATCTGGGATCAACATGCACGTCTTTATGACGACATTCTCTGTTTTCCATAAGCAATGCTTTGAGATACGCAAAATGACCTGTCATTATGCTACCTCATTAAATGCCATCCAATCGTGGATGAGAACGTGGACCATTATTCATCATGACCACTTTTTGAACCGTCGTCTTTTCTCTCTCTCTCATATTGTTTCTCTCTCTACTCTTACCTATAAATATGAGATTTCTACTTCACTTTTCTCTTTACGCTTTCAAAAATCATTAGACGAACCTTTGCTAATATTTCTCCAAAGCAAGAACATCCCTCAAATCCTTTCTTTTCCGACCTTTTCTCTTCAATCACAAAGGTCAGGATCTCTTTCTTTTCTTTTCTTTGCTATAAGAAATGTGTTTAATAATGTTAAGAACCTTGTTCTCTTAATGCATTAAACTAAAGATTTTTTAATCATTTCTTTCTTGATTAACAAATCTATTTCTTCATACACATTCTACTTGAAAACCCCTATTTTTTTTGGTTTTTCCAAATGAAGTTTTTACTTGTTTAAAAACTTTTTCTATAATCTATTAACCATATATTATTGGTACATTTCTAACCCTTAATCTTCCTGTTTATGTTTTTCTTTAACAAAATACAGATGGCTGCCAAGAACGTCAACTTCACCATTGACGAGATCTTCATCAAGGCCAACAATCATCTTGCCTTGCTAGAGATACCCCCTACTCGAGCCTTCTACCAACCGGCGGTTGACTTTCTCAAACAGTCGTCGCTCGGCTACGCTCTTAACCATGAGCCTCTCATGGTTAAGGAAATACTCCAGCAGTTCTGGTACACTACTGAAGTCGTTGAGGTCCAAGACGAAGTTGGACGAACAATGGAGCAAATCCACTTCATCTTTAACCGAATGGAAGTGAACTTCGGGGTTTCTACACTTCGCTCAGCTCTCCGTCTACCAAGGGGTCCCTTCGACAGCGAACCCTCCGCCACCAAGATCATCTCCTTCCTCGATGCCATTGGCTACCAGTGGCCAATGAAGAAGGACTCCAACGCTCCTCTCAAATCACTGACGAAAATTGAGAAAAATAGGATGTCAGCTGTCTGGCAATACCTGTTCTCTCACTTCATCCAGTGCATGGGTGGAAAGACTGGTGGTCAGGACCAGGCCTCAAGGATTGCCTTGATCATAGGCGTTCCTGTGATTCAGCATTGCAATATAAATTATGTTGCGGTCATTTTTGATGACCTGGTGCTAAAGCTGAATAAGCGCCAGCAAGAAAAGGTGGTGCCTTACACCAGGTTTCTTTCGATGGTATTGACTAAGATCTTCAAAAGTCTTTATCCCAAAGAAGGAAACCTTACAGCATTTAGGCTTGGGTCCACGATTCTGGAACACAAGCTGAGGGACAATGATGTGCCTCTCTCTTCTATTGCCATCACTACCTCTTCCTCTCAGGTGACAAGGACAAGGGAAACCCCCCCGAGTCTATCCCAGTCACCAAAACCCCTTCAAAACGACCCTCTCAACCAACTCTTGGTTCTCCTCAGAGAGCCAAGAAAGCCAAAAAGGGGACAGCCACGTCACTAGCTGGAGCCTCTCAAAAGGCTTCAGTTATTGAAACAAGCCTTACCCCCAAGGCGTCATCTGTTAACCTCCCAGCCCTTTAGTGATTTATCCCATCACTGTCGTACCAGTGGCACCTTCACCAACCACTTCAGTGACCCAAATCACTGAAAGTGTAGATATCAGCGCTGCCACCGCTGAACACACACGTCTTTTCTCAACCATTTTCTCTTCTCCTCCCTCCTTGGTCTTTACACATGTCGATAATGTATCAACGACTGTCCTTTCTGATACTGAGACACGTACCACAGGACCTGAGGTAGCTCCTCTCGATGCTCCTTAGCATACAGATGTCCATCCTCATACTCCTTTTGATGTCACTGAAGGCCCCTCAGGTATTCCATCTTCCTACCCCTTCATTTCTACTAACCTTGAGCCTTTAGCTCACACTTCTTCTTTTGCAGGTCCTTCTTTGATGCATCAGCCAGATGCTCAAGAAGTAGAAGAGGGAGAAAGAGAGAAAGATGATGGAGGAGATGAGGATGTCGATGATGACTATGACATGGCATCAGATATCAAACTTGTCCTTCCAGCCATTGATACCGTTCTCTCCAAGGTCAACGAAGTTCACCAAGAGATGCCCCGACAAGGTGATCTTGATGCGAACTTCCTAGCCCTCCAGGCGGACGTTCAAGAAGTTCAGAGTCAGCTCTAGACTCTCCAAGAAGTTGTTCACGCCAACAATGATGCCATTTCTGTTCTTCACAGTAGGGCTGACGATGCTTAGGCGATTGCTAATTAGCAGCTTGGACTTCTTCAGCAAATCATGGATGCTGTCTGTCAACCAGCTCAAGTAAGTGCACCCTCTTTCTCTACCGATGATCGCGCCCAGCTCCATGAGACACATGAGGCAATGACAACTCTAGTCAATGCTTTGCAAAGGCTGGAGGATTCCATGGTTCTCCAGCGACAGTGCTTGGACGAACTCTCTGGCCAATTCTCTCTAGTCTTAGCCAAAGAGGGGGAGATGAGGTCCAATGCTGGTGGATCATCAGATGCTACTTCTATAGCTTCTCAGGCTGTTGGTCCAGTATCAGCTTCAGTTGCAGTTGAAGTCGAGACTGTTGAAGCTGAAGCAATTGTTGCTCCTGTAATCACGTCCACCGAAGCTGCTCTACCTGAGGTTGACGAAGCCATCCCTAGGGATGATGTCCATACCGTCACTGCTGCTGGTGATGATGATGATGTTGATGAGGATGAAGATGATGATGATGTTGATGAGGATGAAGATGATGATGATGAAGACGATGATGAACCTGTCATTCCAGACACCGGAGATGATTTAGATGGTGACGACGATGATAATGATGAAGATGACTTTACCATCAAGTTCAAGAAACCATCAACCGTCACCACAGG
The DNA here is from genome assembly GCF_001531365.2 of Cynara cardunculus var. scolymus. Lineage (NCBI taxonomy): Eukaryota > Viridiplantae > Streptophyta > Magnoliopsida > Asterales > Asteraceae > Cynara > Cynara cardunculus. Next base: position 15,042,706 of record NC_037544.1, on the reverse strand, counting down.
TGTTGCCCTCGGGGAAGCTCAATCCTAGGGGAGCAAGGACAAGGCGAATCGACTCCATTAGAGCACCAGGACCCCGAGTCGAAAGGCAAGGCTATTGCTGAAGAAGGTAACGTGAAGGTACTTTTCTCATGCCCTCAACAAACCTTATTTGAAGACTCTCCCTCTCAGGTAGTGATTACTTCAGAGTATCAACTTCATATCCCTTCAACAACCTGCGCTCGACTGGAGTGGGTATCTAATCAACCCAGCTCTTATGCTTCAACAGACCAGCAGATGTCTCGGCTTAAGGAGTCGCTCAACCAGACTAGAGTACAAATTCCTCTTCGTACCTCTAGTGGTGGTGAGTTTGACTTCCTTTCTGAAGCTGAAAGACTCGAGGCAGTAAGGGCTGAAGAAGAGCTAGAGCTTCAGAAGAAGCAGACTGAAGACAGCTTAAAGCTGGCCAAGTCACTAGCTGCTAAAGTCCTTCCCAAGAAGAAGTCCAAGAAAACGGTGAGTGTTGTCCAAGCCCAAGCTAAACTTCTTTCTTTAGTAGAAGCTGAACGCAAGAAGCAAAAGCTAGCGGACAAGGATAACTAATGGAGCGAAGCAAAGCTGAAAAAGAGACTAAGTCCCCGCCTAATCATCACCGTCAGCATCTACGGACGATCTAAAGACGGTGGAACACTGGTCTCAATGCTCATCACCAGGGACAATCTTGATGCCGTTACCGAGTACCCTTCCTATTTTGGCCGTTATGGATACAGCGAATGGATGGAGATCAGACAATCCATTCAGCAATCCAAGTCGAGACACAAGACACTTATCGAGGACACCATCAACGAGCTCATCAAAAGGATGTCCAGGTATGTCAAGGTCCCTGACAGGCCAACTCTGAAGAAAAGTGGGAAGAAGAAAATAAAGCTCACTGATCCTAATGAAGGACCATCCCTAAGGAACGAACATGAAACAAAGTTCTCCTTAGAAGAAGTCCTGAAGGGTCATATGAGTGTCGACATTTCTAAGCTGAATCTTGACTTGCCAGATAAGGGTCCCTATACACCCAACTTTGTGCATTTTAAACCTGAGTTAGGAGTTATATTCCTTGACTATGAAGGTGAAGTCATATTTTTAGAGAATGTCAGAGCTACGTCTATGTCTAATGGATCACTTGGTATATCTTTTGCTCTGGATAGATGATAGCATGCCTGGAAGAGTCGTCGATCTGAAGATACGAAGGGAATTCCTACGTCGAAGAAACCTTGGTGAAAATGTACCTGATTTAAGTGTTCTAGAATAAGGTTCTCTTTGTAACTACAATCCACTTTTCCATGTAAATCTTTTTCTATATCTTCTTTCATTGATTGTATTTACATTCTGTAAATTTTGAACATGTACTGTAATATTTGTATTATTTCCAATGATTAATAAAATGAGTATCCCTTGTACTTCACTAAAAAGATCCCTGAAAAAAGTAATACGGACACAAGTCTATGAGTTTCGATGTTACTTTTTCCGTTCACTGACAGTCTTTAACTCAGTGAATAAGCTTTCAGTTTTAGTTTCCGTACTTGTAATTTTCTTAAATATAACTTAAGAAAACTTCTCAAGCTGAGACTATCCAAACTGAAAAAGATCCCAAAATAGTAAAAAGGGACATGTACTTTATATGTAACTTTTCCTTACTATTATTTGATAAGATAACTTTCTTTAAGTTATCTTGTTATCATCAAATAGGGGGAGATTGTTGATCCTCTCTCTCAGTGATTTGATGATAATCCTTTTTTCCTTTCACATTGTATTTTTGTTTCTGTATTTTCAGTTCCAGCGATCATCACTGAGTATGTTCAGTGATCACTGAAACACTTGTATTATAAATTCATCAGATACAGCTTTACTTCAAGAAGACAACATTCACACCACAGATCCTTCAGCAAACGTCGAAGACTGAAACTGAAAATTAGAAGACTGCTTTAGCTTCAGCGAATGATGATGAGACCTCCAGGTCATTCCAGCATTTAACGATCAAAGGAAGCTTGTTTAGCACGATTGTTGTTGTCTTGTCCTTATGCACACAAAGGACAAACCCATACCCTTGCAAGAGTTAGTACGGTACGGAGCCGATTAGTCAACTCTTTGTCCACCAACTTTAGGTAAGGATGTCTGCTTAAAAATAGTGCTTTTGTACGATTCACAGTAGCAAAGGACAAGCCTTCCTCTTAAGGCTTGATACTCACTCTATAACCTACCATATTGCATTAAATGATCATTTAATGCACTGGGTATAAATAGAAGTGTTTCTTCTCCATGCAGAGAGCGCGCATATCTCTCTAACCCTATTCTTACTTCAAGCATCTTCTAGCTTATGTAAAGGATTCTCCTTTTAGCAATCTCTTTTCTTGTATTTGCTAAAACTCTGTGTGTAACCAAAGATTGTTTAGATAGGTTTTCATTACCTTATCTTTCCGCAAACAGTCTTGTAAAATCTGTATTGATCTTCTATATCAATATTTATTTTAAATTTGAAAATACTGTGTTTGTATTCATCCCCCCCTTCTACAAACTGTTTCTATTCTTGTAGACCCTTACGGGACCAACATGATATTTCTTTGTATGATTGGGAAGTTGAGACTTTAAGCTCTAGTCTATTGAGACTTGAGAGATTTGAGAGTTGTGTTCTGAACATTTGAGAGAGCCTGAGTGGTACATTATCCTTTGTGGTAAGAAATGCTTTTATAACTTGCAGTTGTCGTTTTAGTGAAGTTATATTTAATTAAAGTGGTTGGATGTTCAAGTGTGGTTTTTAAACAGGTTTTGGAGATCTTCACCATGTAATTGCAATGAAGAGATTTTCTCACTAGATCTCATGGTCTAACCCTCATTTTGTCTTTTAAAAATATGCATTGAAGGTCCGGCTAGGTCCAGGGATAAGGGAAGGGGAAAATGTGATTATTTTTCTTATATGCTTAACTGTTTTTTGAAGATCAACTTGTTAACTAGTGGATTATGGGAATACATGTTGTTCATACATGTGATGTACAAGAATATTATTTTGGAATTTTTGAGTTGTAAATTCTGTATTATAAGTTTCTTGTACTAGTGGGATCAAAGTGGTATATTTGTATTTTTTTAATATATGAAGTACATGTTTATATACAAATGTGGAAAGTGGGGTGTCACAACCGTTCAGGAATTGCGGCAATCATAGCAGTTGCAGGAACTGCTAGAGAGATAGCGGATGGAACATAAGGTTCATTCTCTATATAATATGGTATCTCAGGATCTACACCTTCCAAGAATAGAGACATCCGATTCTTCCAAGGACTGAAGTTGCCTCTGATGAAACGAGGAGGTTTGGCAAGAGAGCCATTATCATGAAAGTGGGTGCTAGTTTTTTGCAAAGCCATTTTAATACGAATAAATTATCTAAGGAAGAAGAGATAGTAAAATACCAATAAAACAACAAAACAACACAAAAAGAAAATGCTGCTCAGATACCATTTGTTGGTCCCAGACGGATGTACAAGAGTTATGGGTTATCAGATTGTAGAAGGGGTGGGATGAATACAAACACATAAACTTTCACTTTTAAAAATTATATATTGATAAAGAAGATCAATACAAATTTTACAGATTGTTTGCGGAAGATATAAAGTAAAGAACCTATTTAAACAATCTAAGATACACACAATTACAAATAGCAAAGAGAAAAGATTTATTACAAGAAATAAAGATAAGAATAAAAGTGCTCTTCACTTGTCCAAAGTGGTTCTTTCTCTTAGACAGAGAGTAGTGAAAGAAGTAACTTCTTGGGTTAGTTAGTGGTGAGGAAGAATGATAACTGAGAGAGAGTACTCAACTATTTATACCCATTGCATTAAATACAATTCAGAAAGTAAAAAGCATGTGTCAAGCGTTTAAAGGAAAGCTTGTCTTCTGCTACAGTAAATAGTCCTTTTGCCTATATATGAGCAGTCATCTTTTCATAAAGTAGGTAAGTACTATAGAATCATTGGAGTGGCTCTGTAATGTATTGTACTCTAGAAAAGGTATGGGTCTGTCCTTTGTGTGAGGGAGGACAAGACAAAACAATCGTGCTTGGTAAGTTTCATTTGATCGCTGAATACTAGATGACGTTGAAACGTCTCTACAGTATTCGTTGAAACTTGCACAGACTTCACACATATGTAGACGAGCTTGTAGTCACTGAATGCCGCTTCAGATCACGAACTTGTTGGTCTCTAATCTTCAGCTTCTGTCTTCGACGTCGCTGAAGGATCTGTGGTATGAAAGAATTACAATACACGTTCAACGATCACTGAATAGACTCAATGAAAATTGTTGAAAATGAATAACATAAATACTATACTTCGATAGGTAAAAAGGAATATCATTAAATCAATGAGAGAGAGGATCAACACTCTACTCAAAAAATCAATGGAGTTGATGGCGACTGCCAATGCTACTCTGCAAAAGAAGGAGTCAAAGGCCACAATAACACCAGTCTCCGTGAACCAATTTCAAAAGTTCACAGAGTACATGGTCAAGCTGAATGAACAAGCCTTGATTCCAATTGGAGCTCTGGCCGACTACATCACGAGGACAAAGATGTGTATGCTAAGCGACAAGCTCTTATAGAAGGTGTCTACCTTCACCTCAGAGTTTAACTCCACAGCAAAGAAAGCAACAAAAGATATGTGTAGGTCCCTGGCTACATTCAAGTTCAAAGCTAATGTAGAGATCAACAAAGCCACACTTGCTACACAAGACATTATGGAGTTGTTCAATGAAAAGATGAAAAGGATGCCGCCTACAGAGCTAAAGAAGAAGAAGAAGAGAAAGGCGGCCTCTTCTTATACATAAAGCTCGAAGATAAAGAGGTTTGATGACCAAGAGGAACCAGATGCCTTTGGTCCTCAAGATCATCAAAAGGGGGAGAGCACTTGCAAAGATTTTGCCATTCTAGTAGCCCCCATCTCCTTTTTACCTACTCAAAGAACCAATACAGAGCCTGCGGCCACTTCACAAAGACCTCAAGCTCAACCAGAGGGAACTTCTGCATTTATATCAAAATCGGTCTTTCGAGAAGACATGGATGCATCACCCAACTATAACTCTCTTTTGTCCATGAGAGCAAAGATGATCGCTTGTGCAACTTCTTCTTCATCCTCATCGACAGAGCCATTTATGGAAGAAAGAAGAGAAGAAGACAGAGTCCAATCTAAAAGAGGTGTTGGTAAATGTTCTAGACAACTCAGAACCTGAGGAAGAAATTCCTCTTATCTCAAAATGAATACCAGTCCCCACCTGTATCTCTGCCTCTATCCTTCCATCAACCTTAACACCAACAGAGTCAGTCCACCATCTGCATCAACAACCTGCTCAAACTCGAACTCTAATCACTCATCCAGAGCCCAGCAGCAGACTTTGTGGTATATAATACGACTGGAATTGGTCCCTCCCTCTGTTGGAACCCAGATTCTCTTAATTATCAGAAAACACAGTTTGGAAGAATGTGAATTAAATGAAAATAGTGTATTGAAATGATCAAACGAAATATTCAACAAAGATAAGAACACAAAGTAACTTTGAATACATCGGATGCTTTTTTTATTAGATGAGAAAATAATAACTCTCAATCTAAATAGTATTCTCACAAGAATTGGCTATAATCTAAGTCGGCACATTCAGGTAATTGTAACCTGAGGAGGATGCCTTCTTATATACACCTAAGTCAAACAAACTATGCTAGAATTATGGCTGGAATCTCTGAGCGTTGATTCCGCATCTTTATCGTTGACAACCCTTGAAAAGTGGAGCGGATTAAGTCAAGTCTCCTTGATTCTGTTTGACGCTTGCGAGAATATCTGAACTAAGCGCGCTTTCCATGGAGTTAGAAGACCAGAGTCTCTGCATGCACTATGCAGAGGCTCTGCATGTATTATACAGAAACTCTGTGTCTGGAGTGTAGCTCCATAACAAGTACTTAAGCTTTTTGGCGCTTAAGCCTTGATCATCCACGGAATAGAGCACGGGCACTATATATGAGATGCTTGGCTCTTTGAGTAAGAGCTCTATCTCTTGATCTCTTCTGCATGAGAGCTCTTAGTCCAGACAGCTTCTAAAGACTAAGTCCTATGAACTAGAGTAAGAGTCTTCTTACTTACACTTTCACAAGATGGGGTCTAACAATCTCCCCCTAAGTGTAATTAAGACAGACTTTTACTTGAATGGAAAACACAAGTCTAATAGAAGCCAGAGGTTGAAAGTAACCTCTGTTTAACATTTTCTATCTAAAGTTTACAATACAAAGGAAAGAAATTACAATACTTGAATTCTAGAAACAAAAGAAATTGCTCACAGGGAGAAGGCCTAGATGTGTTGAAGCTTATTGAACCTCCTAAGAAGCTCACGAAACTCCAACAAATTGTTGATAGATCTTATTTTTATATTCGACCTTTCCTTTGTACAAGGGTGTTATCTCTACTCTTGAGTAGATGATTCTTTATGTAGCACAGAGTAGAGTTTGAATATTCCAGGCGCTGGTCTTCACGAAAGAAATTTTTCCTTCCTTTCTCATTTCGAAAGACCACCCCTACTTCTGGTTCCACCAGCACCATCCACGAGGGAATGTTCTTGATGCCTTCTAGATCTTCATTAGGCGTGGTGACATTCAGTTAATCTATTCCCATGTCCAGAGCCAATTGGAAGTCAAACTTGCATCTGAAGTCTAGGAGGTCCGTCATCGTCTGCCTGATTGCTGAGTTGGCCAGAGCATACTTCATCCCTTTATCCCTCTTGTTGTCAGTGTAGAAGTATAGAGACAGAAGGTCCCATGGATTCAAATTTATGAGATCACAACTTGTGAAAGAGCAAATCTGTTCATGGGTCCTCTCAACCGTATACTCATGGAATATGATCTGGTTATGCGCGAAGGTTCATCTTCTGATGTCGAGGATTTGTTTGATGCCATCAACTGAGTACACTGCTGAGACAGGCTGTGTGTAGCATTGTAAGAACCTCTGCCTAATGTACTCTTGAGCCATTGGATGGAGATTGATCTTGACGACAGGCGTCTCATTTCGTAGGATTTAGAGAAATTGGTAGGCTTCTTTGCTGTCTACAGGGTCTTTGATTGGCTTATTGCGGGGTGTGGGCTTCATCATCGCATCCATGCGATCCTTGATCTTTTGTACTCAATCAACGGGACGTTAGAAGAACCCATTAAGTAAGGGGCATCATAATCTTTTCCTAACATTCTCTTATTTTGCTTTAAAAATATAATTAATAAAATATTTATATTACTTTACAATATATTATATTTAAAATTAATATATGTATAGATATATAAGTATGTATATATATATACACACACTTGTTAGAGCCTTAAATATTGCGATCTCGTCGGTCTCCCACCTCCATCTTCGGCTAAGCAATGTCGATCACCATCTTTGATGAACGAGCACCCTCTCCTAACTCAGATACAGATCTCCTTCATCTCCAGATTCCTCTCCCTTCTTCCATTCTCTATCATTTCTAACCTAAAATACTATGATGTTGATCATTCCCAACAGTCTACTCCAGCCAAAGCAGTCCTTTTTGGCCAAAAACAAAAACATCAGAATGAAACCCAAACACCAAATTCAAACCTAAACCTTAAAAAGAAAATCTAACCCAAATCCACATTCAAACCCAAACTCTGAAATCAATATAAAAGAAGTCTTTGTGGGAATTTCAAGACCAATCTACCCCTGAAAATGTTGTGTCAGCAATAGAATCAAAACCAAAAGAAGAGGGTGTGGTTTTTTTATTGCGGATTTGATGGAGAGGGAAGATTCATGGGGTTAGGTGATTCTATGGTTGTAGAGAGGGAAAAGGGATGAGTAGGTGAAAATAAGGATGGTGGTTACCACGAGGTGCTCATGAATAATGAGGGGGTGGTTGCAGACTGGTGCTACGATCAACAAAGAAGGAAGAAAGAGGGTTGTTAGCAAGGGATATGGGTCATGGTGCGAGAGCAGCTTTGCTATCCTGGTCGTCGTTGTGATAACCGAGTTCTGGTTATTACCCAAGGTATTTATTATGTGAATTAATTATTTATGTGGATACATGCTTACATGGGTTATATATGTGAGTATGTGTATTTTTATGCATAAGGATATATGCATAATATATAGATATATATATATATATACATATATATGTGTATAAAATATATATGTGAAGTGTGTATGCATGAGGAGTATGCATAAGCTTATGTGTGTATGTATGTAAGAAATGTTATGTGTACATGCATGCATGTGGGTGAGGGCCTGGATGGCCGACCTTTCTTGTTTAGAAAGGTATAAAAGGGAGAGTTTGACTTTCATTTCATTCCCTTGCTATTTTTAAAAATCCTATAAGTGATCTTCAAAAGAGTTGTCCGATTATCCACGAAGAGTTTAGCAATCTTCTTCAAAAATCTGAGTTTGTACTTAAGGTGAGTGATTTTTAAACCTTTTGCATAAAATTTGTTACTGGTTTTACTTGAATGTTGTTTATTATTGGAAAGAAATCAGTATTTTAATTAAGGGTTTTATTCGAACAAAGGGTAACCGGACTAAGTTTAAATCAGACAAAGCTTGTCCGGATTACTCATAAACCAGACAAGAGGTGACCGACTTAAGTTGTAAATTGCTCAAGAGTCATGCAATTTAGGGAGTTAGCAAGATTTTGAATTATGTAAATTGAACAAAGGTTTTGAACTGAAAAGTAGGAATATGACCAAGTGTTGTGCGGTTTAGTCTTAAATCACCTAAGTGTTGTGCGGATTAGTTATAAACTGATCAAGCATTGAGGGTTTAGTTTTAAATCGATCATGTGTTGTCCGGATTGCCTTATACCGGACATGAGTCATGCAATTTAGTCTTAATCGACCAAGGGTTTTCCGGATTAGTAAATCGGACAAAAGAGACAAGTGTTGTCCGGATTGTATATCCGGATAACTTATATTTGATAATTTTAAGTGTTTAATATTCTATGACATTTATGTAATTTAAAAATGATTAATATTGGGTTTAATTATGGATTTATAAAATGGGTATTTTATATCTTTTTAAATAAAAAGATATGTTCCAACCAAGCATGGTGACGTAAGTCTGTTTTGGTTTGGAACAATATTTTTGGAAACTGTTTCTACCAAGCGTGGTGACGTAAGTCTATTTTAGTATGAAACTCTATTTTGGGAAACCTTCCTACCAAGCGTGGTGACATAAGTCTGTTTTGGTATGGAATTGCATTTTGTGAACTGTTTCTACCAAGTGTGGTGACGTAAGTCTGTTTTGGTATGAAACTTGTTTTAAATAGTAGTTCCCCCAGACGTTCTTGGAACTGGAAATGGGTACTTTCAGACGTGGTGACTTATGTATGTTCTGATAAGTAGCCATGTTTTGATGGAGAAATAAGGGTGGCATATCAAGGAGAGGTGTACTTGAAATAAGGGTGGCATTGTCATATGTGGATAATATTATAACTCTTATTATTATTACGAATTGGATTTAATAACTTTGAGTCATCATTTCTTTGTGACCTGATGAATTAAAGATATTATTCCTATTAGAAATAATAATTTAGACGTTATTGAGAAGGGCAAAATGGTTTGTCATAACAGGCAAGCATTGCCTTAAATCTTTTCTATTAATATTTACAAAGGAATGGTCTGATGATTCAAGAAGTTTTGGTTACAATATTTGTTTCATATTGGGAACGTTGGATCTTTAAGCAGAGATATTTTATAGAAATGAGGTTCTTGGATATATCCTATTTTACATGTTATTGTGAAATGCATCATTTGTTTGTATTGCAAAATATTTCTAAACAAAGTTACTTTATCATATTTTGGTGTTCATCACCCTGCATTTTTGCAAGGAAGGGATTTACTCACTAGACCCTTCTTGTCTAACCCTCATTTTCTGTTTTAAATTATGCAATGCAGGAATGGCGGGGTCTAGGGATATTAAAGGGAAAGGGAAAATGTGATTATTTTCCTAATCTGTTATCTGCTTTTGAAGATACGTGTTGTATTACATGTGATAGTACAGGATTTGTTTTGGAAATTTTTATATGTAAATTTTGTACATATAGGAATCCTTGTACTAGTGGGACCTTATGATTTAAATTATATTTCTATGTAACGAAATATGTGATTCATGCAAATGTGGAGTTTGGGGGTGTTACAGAAGTGGTATCAGAGCCTTAGTTTAAGAGATTTAGGTATTCAAAGCATGATGCTTAGACTTAAACTGTCATTTGCATGYTAAGAGTCCCGGACATTATTAGTATCAATGAGAATAAAATATAATGGGTTAAAGAGGGCAGTATGTAAGGTGAATTCGAATTACAAATGGGCAATGTAATTATGAATTTATAGGTACATACCTATACTTGGACACCATATTATATTTGGGAATGTGAATACGTGATGTTTAATACTAAAATATCTGCAGATGTCTAGCCGATCGCGAAGATCAGAGAGAATTGCCCGCCCTGGATATGAAGAAAGGGAGGAATCTCCCGTTAATCCACCAACCTATGCTTCAAGGAGTAGAGGTCGTGGAAGGGGTAGGGGTAGAGGTCGAGGAAGAAGTCAGATTCCTGAGAGAAGTCAGGCTGAGATTCGCCCTGATCAAGGGGAATCTATTTTTGGGAATGCTCAACAAGAAAAGAGGCAACAATCAGAGTTTCTAACTAGAAATGATCTAGCAGAAGAAATGGAATAACTGAGGGAAACTCTAATATCCATTATGGGACTGCCAGCTAGAATAGAAACTGAGCGAGTTGGAATTAATCCTCCAGCTCCTTCAGCAGGCAGCAATAATCGAGGAGGAGATATAAAGATGTTTCTGACATGTAAACCTCCAACCTTTTCAAGAGAGAGAGATCTAGTTAAAGCAATGTGCTGGATAAAAGAGATTGAATTGGTATTTAACACTAGTAGGTGTTCTGAAGAAGATAAGGTTAGATTTGCAGTATCTATGCTCAAATCTAATGCTTTATATTGGTGGGATGTGGAGTCCTCGGCACAACCGAATATACTGCAAACAATGTCTTCGAAAGAATTTGTGAGTAAATTTAAAACACAATTCTGTCCTACGACTGCAGTAAGGCAAATGGAAGAGGATTTTTTGAAATTAGAACAAGGGAATAGATCTGTACGGGATTATACCGAGATATTTATTGAGTTCTCCCGTTTTGCTGAACATTACGTATCTTCAGAATCCCGAAAAGTAGAAAGATATATTTGGGGTCCGAAACCTTCTATTCGGGAGTTTGTGATTGCTATGAATCCTGAAACTTTTTCTCTAGCTGTCAATGCCGCCGAAGTTACTGAAAGAAATAAAAATCGGCAAGGTGAAGAGAAATTTGTTGAGAAAAGAAATGGGAAGGGTCTTCAGTCAATTTTCGAAGACCCAAATTTATTAAATTAGATAACCGTGCTCCTCAGTTACCTCCTGTTAGAACCAGCCCGCAGTGTAAGCAGATACACCAGGGAAGTTGTCCCTCTGAACCAAAGAGATGTTATTGTTGTGGAGAGACAGGGCATTTATGAAGGGACTGCACTACACCCAAAAGATGTTTTCAGTGCAATTCACTTGACCATATCCGACCAAATTGTCCACAATTGAGAGTCCTCGTTTGACAATGGGAAGAAATGCTCCAAGTAATCGTGGAAGGCCTAGCGCACCAAGGGTAGGCAAGAGCTGGGCCAGGGGTTGATCGTTTCAAATGACAAAGAACGAGGCAGAAGCAACCCTAGATATAGTAACAGGTACTTTTCTTCTGAATTTTATACGTGCTAAGGTGTTGTTTGATTCTGGTGCAAATTTTTCATTTGTATCACCATCATTTGCTCAATCTGCATGTTTGAATTATGTGCTACTAGATGACGAATTAGTAGTTGACACTGCTAATAGTCAAGAATCTGTTACTAGAGTATTCAATAATTGTGTTATTATTATTGAGGGGTGTGAGTTACCGATTCGACTGTTCCCTATGCCAATGAAAGAGTTTGATATAGTGGTGGGTATGGATTGGTTGGCAGAGTATCAGGCTAGTATTGTTTGTAATAAGAAGATGATCAGAATTACTCTGCCAGATCAAGAAACAGTTATTATTTATGGTGATCGTCAGGATCATCATACTAGTTTATTATCTGTAATAAAAGCCCGAAAGTCTATTTGGAAGGGATGCCAGGGGTGTTTAGCAAATGTTATTGATGCAAAGAAAGAAAAAGGGAAACAGGAATTGATTCCAATCGTTAATGATTACCCTGAAGTCTTTCCAAAGGATATGTCTGGGTTACCGCCAGATCGAGTCATTGAATTTTGGATTGATCTTATACCTGGGGCAGCACCAATGGCCAAAGCACCGTATAGATAAGCTCCTTCAGAATTGAAAGAATTGGTTACTCAATTGAAGGATCTGACTGATAAATGTTTCATTAGACCTAGCACTTCACCTTGGGGTGCTCTGGTCTTGTTTGTCAAGAAGAAATATGGATCTATTCGAATGTGTATAGACTATCAAGAATTGAATAAATTAACCATCAAGAACAAGTATCCTCTACCTAGAATTGATGACTTATTTGATCAACTGTTAGGAGCAAGTTATTTCTCCAAAATCAATTTGAGGTCAGGATATCATCAGCTAAAGTCAGGGAGGAAGACGTTGCTACAACAGCTTTTCGAACCAGGTATGGGCATCATGAATTTCTAGTTATGCCATTCGGCTTAACTAATACACCCGCAAGTTTTATGGATTTGATGAATAGGGTATGTAAGGAATATCTTGATAAATTCGTTATTGTATTTATCGATGATATACTTATATACTCTAAAACCGAAGAAGAACATGCGGAACATCTTCGCCTAATACTGGAATTGTTAAAAAGAGAGAAGTTGTTTGCCAAGTTGTCTAAGTGTGAGTTCTGGTTAAGGGAAGTCCAATTCTTGGATCACGTTATCTCAGAAGTGGGGGTACAAGTAGATCCAGCAAAAATAGAAGCAATTGAAAAATGGGAAGCTCCAAAGACTCCTTCTGAAGTCCGAAGCTTTTTGGGACTGGCAGGCTATTACCGTAAGTTCATTCAGGACTTTTCTAAGATAGTCGTGCCATTGACCAAATTGACTTGGAAAAATATTAAGTTTCAATGGGAAAAAGAATAGCAAGAAGCTTTCCAATTATTAAAGGATCACCTCTGTAGTGCGCCGGTGTTAACCCTGCCTGATGGATCCGAAAATTTTGTGGTATATAGTGATGCTTCAAAGTTAGGGTTGGGATGTGTTCTGATGCAAATGGGGAAAGGTAATTTCTTATAAATCAAGACAATTGAAGGATCACGAGAAGCAGTATCCGACTCATGATATGGAGTTAACCGCGGTAGTGTTCGCTCTAAAAATCTGGAGGCATTATCTTCTGGGAACAAAGTGCCAGATTTATACAGATCACAAGAGTCTACAGCATCTGTTTAACTAGAAAGATTTAAATATGCAATAGCATCGGTAGATTGAACTTGTTAATGATTATGATTGTGAAATCCTTTACCACCCAGGAAAAGCCAACATGGTAGCTGACGCTCTAAGTAGAAAAGAAAGGAGCGGGACTATTAAAACTGTGGTAATGAGGATAAGTTTAGCCCCTGATATCCATAAAAAAATTCTAAGATATCAAAAGGAAGCTATGAAAGAAGATCTTATCAAATCAGAAAGGTTGGGTAAGATGATTTCAATCTTGGAACCAAACGACAAAGGGATTATGTGTTTTCAAGGGCGAATTTGGGTACCAAGTTTTGGGGATACTCGAAAAATTATTTTGAATGAAAGCCATAAATATCGATACTCTATTCATCCAGGTACCAATAAGATGTACCGAGATTTGAAATCTTTTTATTAGTGGCCCGGATTGAAGAAAGATATAGCTAGATATGTGGAACAGTGTTTAACGTGCCTACAGGTTAAAATCGAGCATCAGAAACCGTATGGAAGTCTTCAATCTTTGGAGATTTCTGTATGGAAATGGGATCACATTACGATGGATTTCATCATGAAGTTACCTCGAACTCCAAAGAGGTATGACGCGATCTGGGTAATTGTTGATCGCCTATCTAAGTCAGCACATTTTCTACCCATAAGAGAAAATTACTCTTTAGAAAAGYTGGCTCAGATTTATATCARAGAAATTATCACTARGCACGGTGTTCCASTRTCTATTGTTTCTGATAGAGATAGCCGTTTCACCTCAAAGTTTTGGGAAAGTTTGCAGAAAGCTCTGGGGTCTGAAATTCGGCTAAGTACAGCTTATCATCCGCAGACTGATGGGCAGAGTGAAAGAACTATCCAGACTCTCGAAGATATGTTGAGATGCTGTATCATTGATTTCGGGGGATCGTGGGAAAATCATTTGCCACTAATAGAGTTTGCGTATAACAATAGCTATCATTCCAGCATTCAAGCGGCACCATATGAAGTATTGTATGGACGTAAATGTAGAACGCCATTGTGTTGAAACAAAGTGGGTGAGAGGCAGTTAATGGGTCCTGAAATTGTCCAAGAAACTTCTGAAAAGATCGAACGAATCCACGAAAGAATCAAAATAGCACAAGATTGCCAAAAAATTTATGATGATAATCGTCGAAAGCCGATTAAATTTTGTGTAGGTGATTTTGTGATGTTAAAAGTTTCGCCATGGAAGGGTGTCATCAGATTTGAGAAGAAGGGTAAGCTCAGTAAAAGGTTTGTTGGACCATTCAAGATAAGTAAACGAATCGGGTCAATGGTGTACCAGTTAGAACTACCAGAAGAGCTTAGTCTAATTCACAACACTTTCCATGTATCGAATTTGTGGAAATGTTTATCTGATCCGAGTCTCGCTGTACCATTACCAAAGGTCAAACTGGACAGTAAACTGAACTTTGTGGAAACGCCAAAAGCTATAATTGACCGAAAGATCAGGTTGTTGAGAAACAAAGAAATCAGTCTGGTCAAAGTACAGTGGAAGTTTCACAAAGGACCAGAGGCAACTTGGGAACTAGAATCAGAAATTAGAGCAGATTATCCATGGCTCTTTGATTAAAGGAATTTCGGGACGGAGTTCTTTTGAAGGGGTGGATAATATGATAACCGGGTTCTGGTTATTACCCAAGGTATTTATTATGTGAATTAATATGTGGATACATGCTTACATGAGTTATATATGTGAGTATGTGTATTTTTATGCATAAGGATTGTTGGATCTGAATTCGACTTTGGTATAGATCTAATACTCTAAATAAGCTCTAAAATAATTGAAGTGCAGCGGAAACATTAATAAGAGCAAAACAGAGTAAATGATTAGAAATTCTAAACAAACCAAGAACACACAGTTTCAATGAAGAAGATGAATGCAGGAAGATTGCTCCAAAGGTTTTTCAATTGATTCAATTGAAAAGTTTGACAATTACAATACTGGAAGCACCATCTATTACAAAAGGTCCTATCTGCTATTTATACTAGTTCCTAACGACCTTAGTGACAAGATTTTGACGCGTGTCTTCATCTGAGTCGTCCAAATAAAGTCGATTATTCCCTAGTCACATGAGAAGCACATGCGGCTAACAACCTTTGAAAACAGATAGAACAAAAACTTCACAGAAGACCAAATCCGCAGACCCTCTGTGAGCCATCTCAGAGGCTCTGTTGTAAATGACTTGCGTGTTCTTTTTGACAGAGGACCATTTTCCAGAACCTCTGTGAGACACATCAGAGGTTCTACCACTTTTCACTTGTTTGATCAAACGGCTTCTGTTGCTAGTCCTATGTTGTCTTCTGTGGAAATAACCTTCTATACAGACTTACAATATACTTTTTCTATACTTTTACAAGACAGGAATAATGGAGCTAACAATCTCCCCCTAAGTATAAAAAAGTAATTATGGACAGTTGGGTGCAAGATTTGACTAAAGGAAAAAATACAAGAGGAGAATAAACTCATCCTCTGCAAAAAATTACATTATTGAAAGAAGTAAAAATTGTGCAGGCCTAAACTATTACAAGAGTTTACTCAACAGCAGAGTCTGGATAATCGTCTATAGCATATTGCAAATCAGTCTTGACAGTCTTGTAGACCTTGAATATCCATTCCCTGAATGAGACTTGTATTTTGATAATCTCCAGAAGGTCCGTTACTTCATCCGCCCTTATTCGCCYTTTCTGCACCTCTGCCACCACCAGGTTGAACACCCATTCGAGGGACTCTGTTGAATACTTGTGCGCCTCTTTCGGATCGAAGAATCTTAGGATCTCATCCCTGTCCAAGAAAACAAATCCAAAGATGGGATTGTGGATAATGGTGTTGGGATGGAACCTATGCAGCCAAATGGGTCTGTTCTTTGGAGGAGAAATCTTCAGCTCTGGCCGGGCCAACCTCATCGCAATATCGAAGTCCTTATGGCTGTAGAATTTAACTTGAGCACGCATTACCTCTATCAGCCTTCTGAGAAAAATCGAGTAGCTTGACCTCCTCTCCATATACTTGTTCAGGATCTTGTGCAAGAAGATTAGATCAAATACACACAGATTGTGGAGGTCAGCATCTGTAAAAGTGTAGAGGTTGCCATCATCCCTCTTCACCGTATATTGAGTGTACAGCACGGTCTTCTTCAGCATGGTGCGNTGCTTTGGTGGCTTGGTGAGTTTAGTGAAGTGAAATTTTGCTTCGGCAGAGGGCATTCCAGTTAGCTTAGGATCATATGGGGGCTCTGTGTCCATGGATGAGTAACGCCACCGCAGAATCTCTTCGACAGTGGTTACGGGCTCTGTACGCATCTTCTGCATAGGAATCTTGTTCATCGAGTCAATAATTTCAGAGACCCTCCCCACTGTGGTAGACTCTGGCGTTCTAGTGTCTTCTTCGAGTATAGGCCTCTGGGTAGACCCCTCTGGTAAGATTGGCTTGACTGTTCCTACCAGAGCGTCGAACATACTCGTGGACGTTTCGTCAGGTATTTTGGCAAGTTTGTAAGAGCCTTCTCCGACTTTGGGGATGGGAGCTCTGTCTTTCTTCATCCGAGCCTATGCCAAAGACGCCTTGAGGGCTTGAACCAGATCAGGGTCATCGTATTCATCTTCATTGATCTCCTCCAGTGTCTCAGAGCTAGACCCTTTCTTTGGCGACTCCTCTACCACTTTACCCTTGCCTTTCCCCGTAGGCTCTGAAGATTTTCTTTGGAGAATAGGGCTGCAGCAGAATCCACTATTTTCAGTGGTTTGGCAGAGGTCGATTTTTTTGGCTCTGTCTTCTTTTCCCCCTCATGACGATCAGGGTTATTGCCTCCCTGATCATCATGGATTTGAGTAGCCTCTGCCTTGCACGAGGTGAGGGGAGCCTTCTTCAAGCGCCTGAGAACTCTGGAGGCCGCCTTCTCCATTTTTTCTATTACCATTTCAGCATTTAGAGTGGCGGTGTTGATATCAATCTCTGTGGCCCATTTCATTTTAGAGATGCAACGATAGATTTCATTTCGGAATAAGTCACCTTCTTTGACGAGTTACTTCGTGTAGTCTCTGATGGATTCGTTAGTAGCTCTGGCCTCTTTGAGAAGATGATTGTGATGTTTCCGCACGGTCTCTCCAAGGGCCTCAACCATTGCGTCTATCTCTCTGCGAGTAGCTAAATGGTTAATGTTAGCCCTGGAGGATGAGGAGTCGACGCCAACAGTGATCGCAAAGGAGAACATCTCTTTGATTTCATTCTTGAAGGCCGAATAGTCCGTGTAGCCGGCGAAAACTATGTCTGCAGCGTACTGGGCTGCTACCTCTGTCAGTTCTGTCTTTAGAGTGTTGATGGAAGAAGGATTGAGAGACAGCACGCTGAAGGCTTCTGTGAGATCATCCTTTTTGAGGACAGAGCTCTGAAGGGCTGATAAGGTCGCCTTGAGTTCA
>NC_037544.1:15016120-15024673 GCF_001531365.2 Cynara cardunculus var. scolymus | reverse complement strand
CCTTATGACTGGAATGTCTTCCATCTTTCCCTTCTCTTTCTTCATATCTATAGCATATGCAAGAAAACTAACACATCCTTTCTGTACATACTTCCTAGCCTTTAGAACTGAAATTAGGCTAGAGTAACGATCCCGCCGATCTCCATAAATCACACTCTTCTTTTTTCGGGTAAGTCTATATGAATCATCTTTTCATTACAGAATATATTAGCTTGGTTTTCAGCTAACCAAATCATGCCTATAATTACATCAAATTCCCTTAAAGGCAAAGGAAATAACTGTATAGTCACCTCACATCCTTCTATACTTATAAAACATTCATCAATTCTTTCCTTAACCAAAACTTCACTATCATTTGATGTTTCCACAATTAAATCCTCACTTAACGCTTTAGATTCTAACTGTGCACAATTAACAAACGACGATGACACAAAAGAACGATTTGCACCCGAGTCAAATAAAACTTTGGCACACACTGAATTAACAAGGAATGTACCTGTTACTACTTCAGGGTGCTCTTCTGTCTCGCCTCTCGTCATCTGAAATGCTCTCCCTTTTGCATTAGACTCTGCTTGTCTTATCCCTCCCCGTTCACTTGGATTCACACGATTATCCATTTGTCCACGTCCTGTTGGCACATACCCAGATCCTCGACCTCCAGAATATCCAGATCCCCTTCTTTCAACAAAACCAGACCTTCGACTCTTTGCTTGTGGATAATTAATATTTACATGTTGAGATGAATTACAAGTAAAACACCTCCGCGTCRTCCGACAGTCTYGAGCTATATGTCCTGGTTCCTGACATTTAAAGCATACTCGAGATTCGGTATTGCAATTTCCCTGATGTATCTTATGACACCGGTTACATGCTTTATCCGCAAACCTTGAGATTGGTCGATTGAAATTTTCCATAAACCTCGGTCTACGGAAATCAGTTACTGTAGTTTCCCCTTTTCTTTTCTCTCCAACCTTTTCTTGTGGTTGCCGATTAATGTCTTGTTCCAGTATTTCAGCCGCATCAACTGCCGCTTGAAATGTTACCGGATTCCTGGATATCACATATTCTCGAAGATTCGACTCCAATCCCAGATATACTTTCTCACTTTACTGTTTTCATATATTATATAGGCTTCAGCAAACCTAGATTGTTCCATGAAAACTTCTGTATACTGGCGGACTGACATGTTTCCTTGCTCAAGACGAAGGAAATCATCTTCCAACTTTTTTACTGCAGCTTCAGGACAATACTGCATTTTAAACTTAACCACAAATTCTTTCCACATCATTGTTTTTAGAATATTCGGATTTAAACTGGACAGGACTTCCCTCCAGTATAAAGCACTTGATCTCAAACGAGATACAGCAAACATGACTTTGTCCTCTTCTGCACTTTTACTGATTTGCAGACTCAACTCTATCTCCTTAAGCCAACACATAGCTTTAACAGGATGACGCTCACCAGAAAACTTAGGAGGTTTACAAGCAACAAACATTTTGATATCTCCTCCTTTTTGTACTGAGTACGAAGTAAGGGGTACAGATGTACCAGTTATTGGTGTATTAGCTCCAGCTTCCTCCTGATAATCGGGATTTCTTACCACTTCTGGATTATTTTGGGTTGTACGCCCCAACAAATTCACCAAAATTTCTTGGAACTTTCCCAACTCTGCTGCCAACATTTCTTGGGTAATAAATCYAGGATCAGGAACATTGTGTCCACCCCTTGCCCTTCCTCTTCCATGACCAGACATTGAACTTTCTTGAGCCGACAGTTCCTGTTCTTGTATAGTACCTCTACCTCTTCCTCGACCCCTGCTACGACTTCGTGTTTCTATCGTCATCACATTTTCTGGGTCCTCTCCTTGTGTTACATTTCTTCTTGCCCGACCTCTTCCATAACCAGTAGAGGTCCTTTCTGATTGATTGGGATTATCTGCCATTTCTCAGTTTATGACTTTTTCTGTCACATTGAAACACACATGATAATTTTCATAATCAAAACATAATAACACATTTATCCTTAAGTCTATCCATAACTTAGATTATATCAATCATATATAATCTATCTTTCTCATAATAGGTTCAGCTATAACATATTCCCATATTCATAGACCCAGTGAAACCTATTATCATAACTTCCGCACCTCTAGTTTAAGTCTAAGTATTTTGCAAATACCCAGATCCCTTAAATTAAGGCTCTGATACCAACTATAACATCCCACATATTCTATGTACAGATAATCTACATCATCATACTCATAACACAAAATGTAACATCGTTTACAAAATACAGATTAACAAAAACTTTCTTAAAATACATTTTGAATAACTAAACGTCATTCATTCTAAACTTTTCCCTTGCCTTTATCTTGCGAGGTATGAWGDCYYGCAAAACAGGTTAGTCCAACAACTGAGCGTTAGACCAAAAAGGTCTAGTGAGTGTATAAATCCCAAACAACATACTTTCCAAATAATCAGTTCAGAATCAAACTTGTTCTGACATATAAACTTATTTATGTCTCTCGCGGTTACACCGCCATTACATCTCACTCTCACGGTTACACCGCCATTACATCTCTCTCACGGTTATACCGCCATTACATCTCTCTTGCGGTTACACCGCCATTACATCTCTCTCACGGTTACACCGCCATTATATCTCTCTCTCGCGATTACACCGCCATTACATCTCTCTCGCGGTTACACCGCCATTATATCTCTCTCTCGCGGTTACACCGCCATTACATCTCTCTCTCTCGTGGTTACACCGCCATTACATCTCTCTCGCGGTTACACCGCCATTATATCTCTCTCTCGCGGTTACACCGCCATCTCATCTCTCTCGCGGTTACACCGCCATTATATCTCTCTCTCGCGGTTACACCGCCATTACATCTCTCTTGCGGTTACACTGCCATTACATCTCAAAATATTTCCAAAAACATTTCAACACATTAACCGGATTTGAAGTCCGGTCAACCTTGTCCGGATATGAAATCCGGATAAACACTTAGGATATCAAGATGGTAAATCAGCCACGCCTTGGGTGATTTATAATTCGGTTAACACTTGGGCGGTTTAAAGACAAATCCGGTCAATCATCCGGAGATCTAATCCGGACAACACTGTCCGGAGATTAATCCGGTCAATCCCACTTCCTTTTGAACATGTCTTAATCCGAACACCTCTTAAGCGATTAATAGTTAATCCGGTCACCTCTTGACTGGCTTATGGTTGAATCCGGACAACACTTGGCCGGTTTAGATGAAATCCGGTCAATCTTTGTCCGGTTTAAGGAGAATCCGCACCATATGAAATATAAATCATAACAACCATTTCCAATAACTGCTGAATTGTATGCAAACAAATAATACTCAAATCTTAATACACTCACCTTAGAAATCGAATGTCCAAGCTTTGAATCCTCTTCTTGCAATTTGTATGATTCACAAAGAAAACTTTCCAAATATAGAGTGTGTAAAACTCTTCATCCAATTCAAAATTTCTATTTATAGTACTAAGAAAATGAGGTAAGCGGTGCCTCCAGTCGACCCCCCCCCCATTTCCTTTATACTCATCCTAATCACTAACACACACTTCACACATTCCTATCACACACACAAACATATATATATATATATATATATATATCTATATCTATATCTATATAATATATATATATATATATATTTGTTCCAAAAATCTTAAATCAAAACTTGAAACCCGTATATTACATCTTAGTACATGATTCTTATTCTGAAATATTCTTTTATGAGTTAGGGTTCATATGAACCCAGTTTCACTAACAAATATGAAGTTTTGAGGCATTAACCAATTTATTAAAGTTAAGTGTGCAATCTGTCAACTAATGACAAATGTGTGCATGTAACTTTATGGTTCCATCTCTTCCTCTTAACTCATCCAAAATGAGTGATTCTTATCTTAAAAGTTTCATTTTGGTGTTGAGTTTATAATCCAACTGGAATTTCTGCAAAACACTTAGTAGAACTCTTCAAATGAGTATTTTAATAACATGGTGTAATCTGCCATACCAATTGTGACATATTGTATTGCATAAATTATTTGAACCATGTTTACATGTCCAAAATGCATGAAATTTGGTCACAATGACCATAACTCAGTACTATATCCCATATAAAAAGATAGGAAACTATGTCATTTTAGAAGTCTCTATAAATTGATCATTTTTAATACTATTAGTTTCTGTCCAAAAGTGAAATTCTGGAATTATTTGATTTTATAAATTTTGATCATTTATTGGATTATAACATTACTTCCGGTATAAATTACTATATTAACGAGCATATGTGCATTATGTATAATTGGACTATAGATAATCAAGTTGAACATATGTAGACAATTATAGACTTAGGACTTATTTATCCCCATAAGTAGTTTTAAACCCATAAGTGACGGTTTTGGATATTTCTCTTTGATAGGGAAACGTTAAGCCAACGTGTGGGGATCGAATCGTGTTTTTGTTTAGCGGAGCTTTGCAAAAGTGTGAGTATTCACAGCCCCTCTTTCAAAGTATTTATTACGTTTTGGGGTGAAAAGCATGATTGAATGTTATATATGAGCTATTTTCATTATGAATATGAAATTTGTTAATTTGATGTTGTGGGCACTAAGGCATGTACACTAATAGTTATATTGAGTAAAATGTAACAGAAAAGTTTGTATACTACTATTAACTCAAGTGAGGAGCAGAGGGTATTTGTGGATAGCGCTATTTGGACAGACAATCCCACCAAAAAACCGATAAGTAGGGGTGTGGATAACAATCCCACCTCGAAACTACATGTAAGGGTGCACTATACTTAAAGATAAAGGTTCTACATATGTGGGGTATTACTCCCACCGCTAAGGTAGAATTAAAAACAGTTTTTTGGGGTCAAAAGGTTTAGTGGTGGCTCTTTATATAATTAAAATTAGCGTACAAATTGCCTTGAACAATCCAAGATTTTCTTTCAAAGTAAATTAAGTGCCATTAAAAATTTTAATTTGCTCATATTCACTTATGCAAAAGGAGGTTTGTGATATTGAAAACCTGTGAACTCACCAGCTCTTTGTAGTTGACCTTGTTTTATTATGCTTTTCAGGGGTAAGAAAGGTTAACTGATAACGTTTATGTTCGGGGCGCAATGACATCAACCATATTTATATTTGAAATCTTTTTGTTGAAAACTTTGCTTACACCATCTTGTTAAAAACTTTAAACTTGTATGATGTAATTTCGGACTTTATATGTTATGTATATGAATGGACAATTGGTGTTGTTTTCGCCTTATCGCTGTGAAATCTTGAACTATCACTCCTCGTGTTTTCGCTTTAGCGGGGTGTGACAGACTTGGTATCAGAGCCATAGGTTATAGAGAACACCGGTTTTCTATTAAAACCAAATACTATAACCAAATGATTTAAAAAAATACATTTTCTAAACTAATTTAAATTTTTTTTTAAAAGCTTATTACTGGTATAATTGGACTAAGTGTTGACTTAGCATATTATAATTAGGCAAAGCCTGTGCACCTATGTCTAATTTAATATGTTTAAGGAGGGACGAGGAACAATTATATTGGAAGTCGGCTAAAATAAAAATTTATTGCCCAAAGGAAAAGCATAATTATGAGTTGCATGAGTATTTTCATTTTATGAATTATTATTTACTTAAGTACAGTTAGTAACTAAATTTGTTACTGTCACAGTTTAAAAATGTCTCACTCATCCTCACTCCCTGAGCACTCCACTGACGAATCCGGTTACTTTACTAGCCTCCCTAGGAGAAACCAACCCGTCCGTGAGGAGAGTGACCCGTCCGAGGAAAGTGACGCGGCCACCCGAGAGACTTCTGTTGAATCATCTGTACTACGCCACCTCCGGTCGAGTGGATGGTCCGTCGCGAGGACCTAGGATCATGAGAAGCGTCCAAAAGCGTGTTCTCCCTCCCAGGAGGGTGACTATCGCAGTTCCCTCCGAGCCTCTAAGCGAGCCAGTCGAATGTTGGGTTTGAGTAAGAGCGTTAAAGTTGTATTTAAGTTTCTCCTTAGTGTAGTTTTATATTGTAATAGAGTAGCTTTACTATTTCCTAGTATAAATAGTATTTTCCTTGTAATTGTCATTAGCAGAATTGTAATCAAGATTAGAGCTGTAATTTTCTCTCTCTCAATCAAATCAATCTTTGATGATATTCTCTCAACTTTTCTATTCATCTTGATTCTTGAAGATCTTATCATGTTTGTATGATTTCTGGACTTCACAATTGGTATCAAAGCAAGCTGCATCAGTTTCTATTAGAGGATTAAACAAATTTTGCACAATTTTTCACGATTTTTTGAGTGTTCTTCGTCCAGATTGGGTTTTTGAGCCAAAATCGGTTATTTTTTGGTGTTATTTGTAAAGATTTACATCGTTAGATTCGTTTTTGTATTTCGAACAATCTTGATTCACACTATTTTTGATTTTAAGCAAGTTTTAAACCAATTTTAGTCGAAATCTGAGTTTTCGTATTCTGGAAAATATTATTCAAAACTCATATTTTTTCATGTTTTGATCCAAAATTTTGGTAAAAAGTGTGAAATTTTGGGTTTTTGGTTGAATATTAGTCCGCTTAAGACTTGTGCGATTTAGGGTGTTATTCTCTTGATACTTGTGTGATTTAACATCCGTGTGAATTTCGAGTTGTTTGATATAGGTTTATCCGGACAACACTTGTGCGGATGATTGAGCGATTTATCCAATTCGTCTGGTAAACCGTTGATAATTTGAACGGATCATTGAGCGATTTAGCCAATCCGGCTGGTAAGTCATTGGTAACTTCAACGGATTAGTGGGCGATTTACATAATCCGACTGGTAAGTCGTTTAAGAGTTGTGCGATTTAGTAAGCGATTTAAAGAATCCGCTTGGTAAGACTTTGCATTTGTCTACTTGAGCAATTTATAATTTTGATCGTACATTATTTGGTGATTGAACGGATTTTGACTATTTGATCGATTTAATTCTTTCACTTTTAGAAGGATTTTGACTATTTGATCGATTTGTTTTAGAAGGACTTTATACGTACTTTGACTTGTTGACTAAGTTGACCTTGACTTGTTGACTTTTTACGTCCGATTTTCATTTTGAAATTTTGACTAAGTGTTGAAAACCTCCGATTTGAAAATTTAAATGCAAATTGATTTTTGTGCCTCATCCATATTACTTTTTGCTTAATCCGCTTGATTTTTTTTGCATAATTGTTTAAATCTAGTTAAGTGTTTTGTGCGATTTAAGTTTGCTTGTTTTCCGGACTTCTAATCCGGATAACTTGTTTAAAAAGCCTATCTTTTTTACCGGACTTTCAATCCGGATAAGCTTGACCGGATTACTAATCCGGATAAGCTTTTGTGCCTAATTTGTTCTAAGTGTTGAATGTGTGCAAAGTTTTGTTTAGAGATTATCAGATATATTTTTGTAAACTGATCCTTTAATTCAAACTTTGAACAACAGTTGATCCTATTTCATACAAATTGATACGATGAGCTCAAGAGAAGCAATGGCTATTGGTACTGATACCAAGCCACCTGTTCTATTTCGTGGTGATTATAATCAGTGGAGAGACAGATTTCTGAATTTCGTTGAGAGAATGAAAGAAGGAGATCTGATTGTTAAATTTTTAATGGAAGGTCCTGCTGAATTCTTCCTAGAGGTAGATTCTGATATAGTAGAAGGCATACCTACAAGGGAGTTCCTAAACTAAAGCATCAATATTCATCTGAAGAAAAAGAGAGAGCCCATGCTGATGTGCTTTGCAAGTCTTATATGATGCAAGCACTGACTAATGATATTTACACCAGTATTGACAGTCATAAATCATCAGGTCACAGCATGTGGATTCAAATCGAAAATATGATGATGGGTTCGAAAGTGGGAACTCAGCTAAAAATTACTAACTGTATTTCAGCCTATGAAGAGTTCAAGGATAAAGAAGGTGAAAGTCTTGATGATGTATACAATAGGCTTGCCAGATTGCTAAATGAACTGATAAAGAATGTAATTTCTAAAACTACAATAGAGATTAATGTTAAGTTTCTTAACAATCTCCAATCAGAGTGGAAACCATTTGCTAATCATATCAGATTCAATAAACAGTTATCTGATATCGATTT
Organism: Cynara cardunculus var. scolymus; assembly: GCF_001531365.2. NCBI lineage: Eukaryota > Viridiplantae > Streptophyta > Magnoliopsida > Asterales > Asteraceae > Cynara > Cynara cardunculus. The sequence goes on along the minus strand of NC_037544.1, from coordinate 15,016,501 downwards.
TCATGAAATCTATGAAACTCTGAAACAAAATGAGCAAGATGTTTTGGAAATCCGAAATGCAAAGAAGAAAGAAAAAGAAGTTGTTGATCCTTTGGCTCTTGTATCTAAGAGAAAGGAAAAGAAATCAAAAAGCAGATCTGGAAAGCAAGTAAAAGAAGTTAGCCAGTCAAGTGAGTCTGAAAAAGAAGATAGTAATAGCTCAGATTTAGTTTTGAAATGTCAGAGATCAAACAGGCAATGGCAATTCCAGAAGAAGTTCTCAAAAAGGCCACACTCGAACAACCATAGATTCTCGTCAGGCTCAAAATATGAATACAAAGACAAGTTTGGCGAGAAGAAGAAATATGAAGAAAAGAGGTTCGAGAAGAAATATGAGAAAAA
>NC_037544.1:15014083-15015348 GCF_001531365.2 Cynara cardunculus var. scolymus | reverse complement strand
TTTTCAGATAATGCGTTGAAGGTTAAGACATATTGGAGAGTAAAAGAAGAAGACAAATCATCTACTCAACTGAAGAAGAATAATTTTACTAAATCTGTATTAAATGATTCGAAATTGAATAGTTATGTAATAAGATATTTAGTTGATGAATTATTTGATATTAGAAATAGTAAAAACAGTTGTTCTCCGTGTAGAGTGGATGAATTTCTTAAGTTTTTTACTTCTTTTAGACCATACCAATTCATGCATTATGTGATATCTTCTATATCTAAGAGTTTGATGTATAAAGAACGTTGGTTCGGTATGTATAGCATACCGCCAATGAAATCTGAGATTAAAGATCCTAAACTAAAATGGGTACCAAAACCCAATTGATTCAATTTTGCAGGTTAACCGGCATGTGTAGTTCTTAGACTCCGAATGTTCTAAGCACATGACTGGTAGAAAAGAGTTACTATCAAACTTTGTTGAATCTTTTGGAGGTACGGTAAGATTTGGAAACAATCAGTACGCGCCTATCCTTGTATATTGTGATGTAATTTCTGGGAATTTAACTATTAAGAAAGTGTCGTTTGTCGAAGGACTTGGACATAATTTGTTTAGCATAGGTCAADTHTRTGATAAAAATCTAGAAGTCTGTTTTAAAGCTAACCAATGCAGCATCCGAACTACTGATGGTAAGGAGCTCTTAGCTGGATTCAGAAGATCAAATCTTTACACGATTGACCTATCAAATACACAAGTGGATTCTGATGTCTGCTTGATTTCCAAGGCCTCATTGAAAGAAACTTTGTTATGGCATCGACGTCTTTCACATCTGAATTTCAAGAATCTAAAGAAGTTGGTTTGTGACAACTTGGTCAAAGGAATCCYAGAACTGAAGTTTCATAAAGATCATGTATGTGGTGCATGTGAAATGAGTAAACTGAAGAAAGCTTCTCATAAGCTAAAGACAGAGTTCAATACCGATCGTCCTCTACATCTTCTTGATATGGATCTCTGCGGTCCTATGAAAATTCAAAGCATCAATGGTAAAAAGTATGTGCTGGTCATTGTCGATGACTATTCCAGATATACATGGGTTCATTTTCTATGGTCAAACGATGAAGCAACTGAGACAATTATTTCCTTCTTGAAGATAGTTCAAAATAATCTGCAACTTCAAGTTCAGAAAATCAGAACAGACAATGGAACTGAATTCAAGAACAATACACTCGATTCATATCTTGAATCCATTGTTATTTCTCATACATTCTCGGCAGCCC
>NC_037544.1:15007876-15013055 GCF_001531365.2 Cynara cardunculus var. scolymus | reverse complement strand
AAAGTTCTTATACTCCCTTACCTCATAGCAAGAAGTGGACCCGAGATCATCCAAAGAGACAGAGATTGGCCGAGACATCTGAGCAAGGTGCAAGGGTTACTGAGGAGCCTTCAACTCAAGACGTTATTGCTGAAGCTTCTGCCCCAAAATCAGTTCGGGAAAGAACAATTGAGGCCATTGAAGTTGAAGATAAAGATATGGAGACAAGTCCTACGATCGAGCCAATGGTTGAAAAGCGCGGACTCCATGGTAGGAACAAGGATGTTATTAGACTTGTCTGCCAACGTAGGATTCAACGAGGTGTTCTCTACTACTCTGGGTGGAGAGCAAGATTTTGGAGAGAACATTAATAATATCGATGAGTCTACTGGGATCTATTTTGACTTTGAAGCAGATATAGATAATGAAGATCAAGTCTATCTTGTTCAAGAAGAACTTCAGTCTGTTCCAGAGTCTTCCACTGTAGTTTTACCTGCTCAAAGAGAACAAGTTGATCCAACTGAAATCTTCACCAGAGATTATGTGTCATTCCATATTAGAGCAATTTTTTTTTGGATATGATCGTGCAAGGATCCGAGAGCCATATCTAGAAGATATCTACTTTGGAATCTTCATCCGTCATAGAAAAGTTCTAAGCGGTGAAAAGTTCTGGGTATTCATAAGCAGACAAAAGAATACCATATTGAATACCGACATCTTTTGACAGCCAAGTGCCTGCCAATAAGTGAAGTACGTACAAAGCATCAGATTGTAACGATTAAACAAATTGATGCTCAGAAGTTGTTAAGAATCTGGTATCCTATTTTTACAGTCACTAGGCAGGATGGTCAGATTTGGAGGTTAAGCGAAGCAGACTTTTCAAACTTATATTTGGATGACCTTGAATATATGTACTTTGAACTCAAAAACATGACKATCAGAAAGGAAGGAGAATTGATTGCTCTTGAAGCTATCAAGAGATTTATACGTTGTCATGTAAAACTGGCGATGGTCATTTATGTGCAAATGGGTCTTGAAGACAATCAACGAATCATCAATCTTAAAAGACCAAACCAAGAACTAGAAGATATTGAAGGCTATCCAGTCTATATGGTTCTTGAAAGTCCAGAGTTCGGGGTCATCTACTTCGCTCAACTTCATTTTAAGAAATTTATGAGATTTAGCGAGCTGAATAAATATTCCGATGGCACGATAAAATTAGTGAGAAGGGTACTTGACTTAAAAAGGGTGATGAATGATAAAGCTGCTGAATCAGAACGGATGAGCTCCAAGGAAAGATATTTGCTGGTCAACACGATAAATTTGCTCGAGGAAAAAATTCAATATAGGAATGCTATGAGAAGATTGGAGAAAATTATTGGACTGTGAAAAACGAAATTAATAAGAGTCCAAACTTGAATTCAAAGGGGGAGAATGTTGGGTTTAAGTAAGAGTGTTAAAGTTGTATTCAAGTTTCTCCTTAGTGTAGTTTTACTTTGTAATAGTGCAGTTTTACTATTTCCTAGTATAAATAGTATTTTCCTTGTAATTGTCATTACCAAGTGATTAGCAAATTGTAATCAAGAATTTCAGCTGTAATTTTCTCTCTCTCAATCAAATCATTCTTTGAAGATATTCTTTCTACTATTCTATTCATCATAATTCTTGAAGATCGTATGATGTTTGTATGATTTTTCAGATTTACACAACTTCGATTTACACAGGCGGTAAGCCATTGTTTCTTCAGATTCAATTTACACAGGTTTTCAATTTCTCCCTACCTATGTTACTGTTTTGCATTTTTAGTTTCGCTGTAAATCAAAATTTGTACTTTTAGTTTCACTGTAAATTAATAATGGAAATTTGTTCCATTTTGGAACTTAGTGTTTTGCACTTTTAGTTTCACTATAAATTAGTAATGAAAGGTTTTCGATTTCTTCTTAATCCTTACAGTTTCAATGGATGCTAATGCTACCCCAATATGTATCGATAAAGAGATGAAAGCATGTGTGCAAGAAATCAGATGAAGAAATCATAGATTTGTTAAGATTTTATTTTCTGAATTTTTTTTGTTCTTCGTGTTCTTCATTTTTTTAGATTTTGATCCGATTTTTTCGTAAAATCTTGTGTTTTTGTGTTAAAAACAGGATCAAAATGCTCGGAATTGAATTGTGAATCTTTGTTATTCACAAACTTTTGTGATTTGATCATTTTAAATCAAGATTTAATCGGATTTTGTGTTTTTAGAATTTTTTCGTTAGTGACCGGTTTAAGTTTATTCTTGAGCGGAGTAGGGTTAAATCGTACAACTATTGACCGGACTTCGATTGTTTCATCTGTGTTCTAATTTGCTGGCTTGATTTGGACATCTGTGTTGCTGTTTTGATTTTGAAATTATGGATAGTTTCATTGGTCATTGCAATCTGTTTGTTCGATTACAGAACTGTGATTGAATTTCGATTTGATTGTTCGATTCATTGCAAAACAAGGTGCTGTAAATTTGTTCATTCATTACATTATATAAAAAATCCATACTGTTTACTGTTACCATCTTCAACCATGTTCAATTTAGTTCCTATTATTAATTGATTGGATGAGTTTGTGTTGAAGGACCAGGGGATCAAGTTCAAAGTCAATTTCTATAAATCGAACACAGGGGTGCTCAGTTGTGTTTGCTGTGTGTACACAAAAGTCAGAAACTATTAATTTGTTGTGTAGAAAAGGTCTGTGGTTTGTATTTCAAGAGTTACTGGCTGGATTAGGCTTTTATTCACACAGCAGGCTGGATTAAGATTTAAGTAGCTGCATTACCAGACTCATCTGCAGCTACACAGCATTGAATGAAACATTGGATGTAGCTACTGTTGGGTTGAGTGCTGAAGCTGCATAATAACTCGAGCAAATTTCACCACCAAGATAGCAGAGTTCGTTGTTATACTTGTGAAGCTTTATACAACATTGCAAAGATTTGTAAAATACACACTGTCTAGCTGAGGTCACATATAGACTGGTGAAAAACAAGGAAGAGTGCAGCAGGTTTAGTGATCTGTTTTTAAACAGATTTGAAGCAGAATGTGCTGGTGACAGCTAAGGGTTTTTAATACAATAACAGAAGCTTATTCAAGTTGATCACTATTGGTTTATTCATCACAGGTTCTGTAATTGTATGTAATTGTTGTTGTGATTGCACATAAAATTAAAGACTGTTTTGAGTTCATGCAGTGAGTGATTAATTTTCACATTGAGCAGACCCGACTGTATTCAAACAATCTTGATTTTTCTTGGACAACTAGCTTTGAGGGACTTGAGAGCTTATGTTAATTGATTTGTAACAGCAAGTACTACAGCAGGTTTAGTAGCAGCATTTCAACGACTCCGAAAGCCAGACTTGAATTATCTGTATTGGCTTTGTTTTCTGTGATTAAGAACATCAGTTTTGAATTAACAGTTTTCTGTATTGGCTATGCAGCAGCACCAATCCAAGATGCAAATGGCATAAATGAGTTTGTATTAATAGTTCTAAGGGATTTATAATTGTTTTGAGATTGTATTAAGACTTGATCAGTTGCTGTTTTGTAATTGCGCAGGTGTAAGCATACAGAGTGGAAAGTAGTTTCATTTTGATTGTAACAGCAGCAGCAGCAACAATAGTGGACAGCTTGGTGCTGGTCAAGTTTGAGTTGTTGTTAGATTGAGACAGACTTCAAGTAGCTACACAGATTAGCGTACATAATCTGTTTACAAGCTGCTTCATTTTCAACTTTGCTGTCATTCAGAACGAAGCACAAATAGAGACTGCTAGAGGAATCAAGGATTGCAACATCTCTTACACGCTTCAATCAAAGAATTCCTTTCAACATCAACCATTTAAATTGATCAAGCATTTCATTTGGTGTAATCATATCAAGAGATTCTGTTATAGTTTATAATTAGTTTGTAATTGGGTCATATGTACTTGAACTGTTTTGTGTAATTTGGACTTGGACAGTTTTATTTTTAGGTTTATAATTGTTTGAGTTTTAATTTTTTTTAGATTTTATTTTTGGATCGTCGTATTTCTGTTTGTGTGTGTTTTTATCTGTTTGAGAATTTTTGAACTGTTCTGTGTCACGTAAACTGTTTTTCATTAGTTTTAACTGTCTTTGACTGTTTTTCATTAGTTTTAACTGTCTTTGACTGTTTTTCAACAGTTTTGACTGTTTTACTGATATTTGACAGTTTTTCGTTGATTTTCTTAATTCTCATCAGTTTTTTTTTGTGTGTTTTTCAATTATTTTTGAGCTTAACTGTTCTTGTTTCTTTTATCTGATTTCACTGCATAGATCTTTAACTGATCAATTTGTTTTTAATGGCAGATATTATAAAGGAGTTGAGAGAGAAGATTGCTGAGTTAGAAAARAGTATTGTGAATTATAAAATTCTGAATTATGGTAATGAGAAATGTATTGAATCTTTGAATCGGGAGCATAAAGAAAAGTTAGAAAGAGTTGAGAATGATTCCAAGTCTCAGATTGATAAACTTAAAAATTCTTTGAATGATGTCAGAATGGAATGTCATAAAGAGATAAATACAAGGATTAAAACTAATAACAAATTGTTCATTAAATTCCAAAAAGTTCAAAAGGAACTAAATGCTGAGAGGAACTTTGCTGAGAAGAAAAATACAGAGATTGAGGACTTTWCTGAGAAAATTCATAAACATGAGAATGATTTAATTGAGTTAAGGAGAGAATTGGAAATAGAAAAGAAAAAGGTTTTAAAGGCTGAAAAGAATTTAAATGTGGAAAGAGAAGAGTTTGAGAAGGAGAAGAAGAGATTTATTGGAGTTGAAAGAAAGTTTGGAACTAAACGTGAATCTTATGAAAATAAGATTAACTCTCTCGAGCTGAACGCAAAGATGCTTCTAAAGAAAATCTCGGATTCTGAGCAGCTTATCATTTTGGAACGAGCCAAGAATGATAAAGAAAAGAAAGACATCTCCGAAGACTGTCAGAGTCAACTGCATAAATTGTCTGAAAGCATTGATTTAAAACAAAAGGCTTTAGACGAAGAGAAAAAGCAATTTGCTCTTGAAAAAAGAAATACTTCAAAGAAGTATACAGCAATTGCCAAAGAGCTTACTGAGAAAAGAAAGTGGCTTGACATTGCTTTGGAGAATGACAAGAGCAGCTCAGATGAAGAGAAACGAGAGTTGATAAAT
>NC_037544.1:15004623-15007396 GCF_001531365.2 Cynara cardunculus var. scolymus | reverse complement strand
GAAATCCACTAATGATCTGATCAATCTTAGCAAGAAAAGGATTATGTGCTCAACATGCAGAACCAATAATTTGTCAATAAGAAAAGGTTCAACAGGTGGCATGGAGATAACATTTATCAGAACAACTTGAAAGGTAAGAGCAAGTATGATTATAATAACTGGCATGAATCATATCTTGTATATAATCATCCTCTTCATAGTGCTGAAAAGAAAATATCTTATAGAAATAAGTGGTTTGGAAGTTACAACATACCCCAACCTGATAGTAACAAAATAGGACCCAAGTTTGTTTGGGTACCAAAATCTACTTAATCTGGTTTTGCAGGTGTGTCCATTGTGCTGATCAGAATATCATTTCAGTGATATACCATTGCAGGGGGAGTTGTAATTAATTTCCAAAGAGGCTTCTAAACACCCATTTAGGACCCGAGCTTAATTATAGAGGCTTCTAAACATTTCAGTTCAGGACCCGTGCTTTACCAAGTGTGATTTCTAAACACTCAGTTTAGAACCCGTGCTTAAAATGTTTTCTTTTTAATTTTTTGAGCTTAAATGATTCATTACTCAAATCTACTTTTTAGGGGGAGTTTCCTAGAAAGTTCAATAAATGGTTTTGGAAAATGATTTTTTTTGTAACGAGTACATTTTATGAACAGGTATTTGCTGAGATTTTACTTGCGTAATTTCTCATCGTACATAACTCCAATACTTGTTTCAGCTATTCTTCAAACTGTTATTATCACGTCTCTTATACGAAAATCATTTTCGGTAATAATACACTCGTTTGTATTCAACTTTGTTTTCTGATATTTTACTTTGATACCAATTGTGTGTCCCACTTCAGTGATCAATGTTTATGAAGCTCCATAATATGGCAGATCTATGATTTATTGTAAGAACAATAAGAACACTCATATGAATATTGAGAGGAAAAGTCAATGCATTCAAAGTTTGGTCAAACCTCTTATTATGTATAAAATCTTACAAATGAGCTCTCTTCTTACAAATTACAAAGACCATTCCTATTTATATGGTCAAACCTACTAACACAAGTCAAAGTCAAACTCCTATAAGAAAAGTAAAACACGCTGACTTTTACAATTATAGACAATGTTTAACTTTCAAGACGAATACAATTAATACTGATTTTCAGACCTAACAAGGAAGAACCAAACATCGATAAAAAAAGGTCGGGTGGTAGAGTATCTTGCAAAAGTAGATAGTGGAAATCTGTGACATCCGTTATTTTTGGGTGTCAGGTTAGCACCTTATAGGATTTTTAAAATTAAGAATTATATTAGGATCTAGTCATGTTGATTAGAATTCATCTGGCTTAGCTCCCAAAATATAGTTCAGAAAATCCTATTTCGATGGGTGACTGATAAAGTTAACTTATGTAATGCCAAATTTATTAAAATTCCCCAAACAAAATAAAGTTGATATTATAAAAGTCCAAATTAAATTATAAAAAGTTTTATTTGAATGTCCAAATAATTTTACAAAAATTTGGAATTTTGACCTAATACTGATATTTTATTAGTATTTGTCAATTATATTTATGTTTTATTTTAAATGGGCCTTCTTTTTAATAAAAATGAAAGTAAACATGTATGGATTTGGGCTCTATTAAGGCCAGCCCATTTCCTTTCTTTAAACCCACCTATAAATACCCCACATTCTTTGAAAACTCCCATTTTTTATCCTCATTTTGTATAAATCTTTCATCTCCCTAACCCCTCTCTCTCTCTAAACCATACCCCTCCACCCGATTTCATCTTCAAGCATCATTAAAAATCTGTCAATCTTGAAGAATATTCAAGATTTCAAGCAAAAAGTAATAGACTAGTTATCTTACCTTTGTATAATAACAAAGATTCTCATTTTCTACACCTTCTTCTTGACTTTGTAGTTAAATTTCTGGAGAATTCAAAAGGGGAGATTATACATCAAAGACATGAAAGTGTTTTCAAAATGATGATAATATATGATCCACGAACTTTGAACTCTAAGAAAGTAGGAGAAAACCACATTGCATGTGAAATTTAATCATTAAAAGATGTATTTTGAAATCTGACAGATTCTGTTAGCGCTTGTGTCGACTGTATCTTTCAAAATAAAAGTCCAAATGTTCTGATTCTTCTTCTAAAACGTACTTTGATGAGTTATCTTTCTAATGCAACTAGTCTCACTAAAAAATATTACGTTTTGAGCCTTCAAGTTTTTGATACAGGATTATGGTGCAAAAAGAACATTGCTGACAAAATCTTGAATGCATCTTAAATCGGTTTTATCTTCTTCAAAACTCAATGAAAATGGGTGATTCTTTTTCTGGAAGTTAGCCTTATGTGTGTTAACTTTAAAATAAAGTTTAAAATCACTGAAAAATTATTTGGTATCAGAGCCTCAGTTATAGAGAACACCGGTTTTTCCTTAAAAACCACAAACTATAACCGAATATTTTCAAAACAGTTTTCAAGTGATTTAAATATATATATATATATATATACAAAGCGGGTCACATTATTTTATGTCAATTACACAAAGCCTGATCACCTATGTTTAGTTTACATATAATAGAGAACTTAATCGGTTGTATTAAAAATATGCTCCAATTAAAAAAAAATTGTTGTGAAAAGCATGATTTTGTGTGTGTGTTCGCATAAATTTTGAATATCCATCACCCTAGACGAACCAGAGCGCTGGTTAGATGGACCAGAGGCGATGAACTAGAAGTTCCTTATATCGCTAAGTGTCCATGTTGAACCAGAAGCGC
>NC_037544.1:15000055-15004002 GCF_001531365.2 Cynara cardunculus var. scolymus | reverse complement strand
AGGATTCCATTGATTTGCTAAGTATGTATGTGGAACCAGAGGACCGATGGACGAGAAATCCATTATTTTTCTAAGTATGGATGTTGAACCAGCGGTCGATGAAATAGAATTCCATGAGTTTGTTAAAGTGTGTATGTGGAACCAGAGGACCGATGGACGAGAAATCCATTACTTTTCTAAGTATGTAAGTTGAATCAGAGGACCGATGAACTAGAACCCAAAAAAATTTCTAAGTCTGGTAATGCAACCAGAGGCTCTGGTAGTGCAACCAGAGGCTCTGGTAATGAAACCGAAGACTTTGGCTATCAATAGACTCTAACTAGATTGCCACTATTGGCCTTGCTTAGAAGCTTTTGCTATAACACTAAGCATTTATAGATGGTACATCTCGTAATTAAGATTGTTAATATCGCAGATCACTATGTCATCATCTACTCCTAATGAATACTCGGCAAACGAATCCGGTTATGTGGTTCCCCGATCTAGAAGGAACTCATCCATCAATGAAGAGGTAGACCCATATGAGCATGAGGACACGACAACTAGCGAGGCACCTGCTTCATCATCTGCGTCCATATTGCCCTCGTCGGAGCCAGTACCCGATATTCCACCTAAAACCTTTCATGGTCCAAGGATTAGAGTCACGTATAGGAAAAGCGTTCCACTACCTCAGCGGATGACTTTTGAAAATTCCACTAGAGTTAGAGGGGAGTCATCCCAACCACAGCATGGGAGCAGGACCTCTCAGGTAGTGACAGGAGTCCCTGCATCCTACACTCAGGGCATGAATCTGGCTGAACGAGAGTGGGTGCGGAGAATCGTATCAGATACTCAAACTCACCAGACCCGGCTGGGATACCACCACCACATTTTGAACAACCTATCCGATGTGATGGAAATGCACCACCAGCGTATGATGAGAACCTTGGATACCATCATCGCTGCTAAATGGGAGCTTAGGAGATTGTACAAGTGCCTGATGGTAAGTGGGATGATGATGCTGATGCTAGGAATGCTGATCGGTTGGATGTTGCTCTAGAAATGATATCTAGTGATAGAATATTTATTTTTATTTAATTTTTTTTTTGCATCGAAACCTAAGATCTTGTTTTGATGGACTGTAAACAACTATGAACTTATGACGTCTTTTGAGAAATGCTTATCTACACCAAGCCATGGTTGAATATAGAATTATTTTGTTCGATTATGTAAATGCTTGAATGTTATCCACCAGATGAATATCCATTGCATCTTTTAAATGATTAGAAGTTATTGTCAATGATATTGCCATGAAAATGATGAAATTCCCTTCTGACTTAGGCCTTAGAAAAATGCCGCCATGAAGAGAAAACCCTGAGGTTGCACAACTCGTGTCAGAACAACTCTTGGCCGCACTCCCCAACATTGTCAGCCAAGTAGCGGCAGAACTGAACGCTAACTTACCAACCAATTCTTAGCCTAAAACACCCAGGGAATGCACCTATAAATCCTTCAGATCCTGCAACCCAAAAGAATTCCATGGAACCGAGGGAGCTGTAGGGTTATTGACTTGGATAGAGGGTATGGAATCTGTCCTCCATATCAGTAAATGCACTGAGGCAAACAAGGTAGAATATGCTGCATGCTTACTACAAGGCCGTGCACTGACTTGGTGGAATACTTTAGTGCAAACTAGGGGTCGGGAAACGGCTAACCAACTTTCTTGGGAAGAATTTAAGAAACTACTCAAGGATGAATACTTCCCAAGAAGTGAACTCGAAAAGTGATAAATGGAGTTATGGAATCATGAAATGAAAGGGGAAAATATAGCTTCATATACGGCTCGATTACATGAGTTAGCAAATCTAGTACCACATCTAGTGACATCGGATGAAGTCTGCATTGAGAGATATATTTGGAGTTTGTCTCCGGAGATTAGAGGAAACATCACCTCAGCGAATCCAAAGAACCTTCAAGAGGCGATAAATATTGCTACCGAACTTACAAATAATGTTGTTCGGTCTGGAGAATTTGCCATGGGAAAGAGAAAGATAGAGGAAGATAGGAGCCAAAGATATGGGGGAAGATATGACAAGAATAGGAAAATGGTAGAAAATTTTGGAGTATAAACCCAAGTAGTAAAACCAGGAAACAAACCCAAGTGCAATAAATGTAAATATTTGCACTGGGGAAATTGCACCATTTGCCAAAGATGCCACCAAAGGGTCATCTTGCAAAAGATTGTCAAAAGCGATTATGTTATGAATGTGGAAGTCCAGATCTTATGAGGAATGTATGTCCAAGGAGAAAACAGGGAAAAAATGCTAACCAAAACCGACCAATCAATCAAGGGAACCCAAAAAGTCAAGCACGGGGCCGAGCATTTGAGATCGGAGCAAAGGAGGCTAGACATGATCCAAATGTGGTTACAGGTACATTCCTTTTGAATAATGAATTTGCATCAGTATTATTTGATTCCGGAGCAGATAGATGATTTTAAGCCGAAGATTAACATAAAGCCTCAAAGGTTGAGAGAAGTTTACATAATAGAACTTGCCAATGGTCAAGAAATTAGAGCTAGGGACATAATCATGGACTGCACTCTAACTTTAGCCGAAAAGGATTTTAGCATAGATCTTATTCCGATTGAGCTAGAAAGTTTGATATAGTTATAGGCATGGACTGGCTATCCAAAAATAGAGCTGAAATAGTTTTTTTGGAAAAGGTTATCCGAATTCCCCAAGAAGGAAGAGACTCAATTGTAATTCGAGGAGACGAGTCAGATCGAAAAATTAGGATAGTATCATGCATCGATGAATACTACAGCTTCAAGGCCAAAGAAGGTGAGTCTCTTGTGGATACATACGCTAGGCTAAACATGTTGATTAGCAACTGTAAAAGGTATGGTATCCCCAGAACCACGGAAGAGAACAACTCACTGTTTTTGAAGAGCCTTGGGGATGAATGGTCGACTCTTACAATATCCATGAAGGACATCCTAGATCTTGAGACATGGACGTTAGCAGACTTGTTTGGATCTCTCAAGAGTCAAGAGTCCCAAGTTATGCAAATGAAGAAGAATCTAGGTAGCCCTTTGGCTCTAGTTGCAGAGGACGGGTGCTCCAGCAAAGGAAAGGAGGGGAGGGAGGCGAAGAAGGAGAAGAAGAAGAAGAAAATGGTGTTGATTGCTGACAGTGACCAGAGTTCTGAAGAAGAGGAGATCTTCATGAAGGAGATAATGAAGACTTTTGCATTGATCACAAGAGAATACAGAAAAGGTGGAGATAGGAAGGAGTACATAAGCTTCAATCGCAGAAGCTTCACAGAAGGAGAGCGATCTGAGAAGAAAGAGAAAGAGCAGAAGCCCTTTCAGATGGCTGAAGAGTAGAGGAAGGAAGAGCCCAAAGATGGCTGCTTCAAGTGTGGCAAACCTGGCCACTACGCTGCAGACTGTTGGTCCAAAGGACCAAGGACAACACAGAGGGATCCGAAAGATGCAGCCTACTACAAAAAGAAGGCTGAGTTTTATCAACAAAAGTCACTTCTAGCTCAATCCAGTGAGCTAGTCACAGATGAATCCTCTGATGACGATGTTCAGAAGGGTCTTCTCGCATGGGAAGACTCAGACACAGAGGATGAATTCTTCTGTGGGATGGCTGAAGTTGAGACATACTCCTTTGCAAGAAATGACCAAGAGGTATCTACTTCCTGCTCTTCTGATTCTTTTGATTTCTTCACAGAGATTCTTGAAAATCTCGATCAATGTCATTTGAGCATCAAGGTTGAAAAGAAAAAATTTTATTTTTTGAAAAGGAAATCAGATTGCTCACAGAAGAAAGGAATCGTTTTTTCAAAATGTTTGAAGAAGAGTGCGAGTCCGAAATCACTGATCAATCTTCATATCATCACAATCATCATGGCAGATTAAGATATGGCATTAAGAACATCAAGAACATTGAGAGAGAAAA
>NC_037544.1:14985788-14997010 GCF_001531365.2 Cynara cardunculus var. scolymus | reverse complement strand
TTTTCTATTTCCATCTCTTTCCTTTCATCACTTAAAACCTTTTCAGTTTGTAAAACCTTTTCTTTCTCTATCTCCAGTAAATTCCTTACATCAAACAATTCACTTTCCGATTTATGTACTATAATTGTTAAATCCGCAATCTGTTTATTTAACCTAACTGTCTCTTCTGGATYARYACAKGTTTTCATCAGTTCATTCAGCTTTTCTTGCAAAACTCTCTTTTCTTCTTTCTCTCTCTCAAGAAGGCGATTCAGATGATTTGACCATGATATACTCTTGCTAAAACTAGAATCTACTTGAGCATACTTTTGTTTAAGCTCATGATATTCTTTAGTATAAAAAACTGTCATTTAAAAAAAATTGATCAGTTAAGGATCTATGCAGTGAAATCAGATAAAAGAAATATGAACAGTTAAAGCTCAAAAAGAATAGAAAAACACAAACACTGAAAAACTCACACAAAAACACAAAAACAGATATACAATGATCCAAAAAAATTCTAAACACAAACAACCTAAGAAACCAAAAACAGTCCAAAAAAAATATCCAAGTCCAAAAACTTGATACAAGCCCAAATAGAATACAATCTATGCTGTAAACAGTGAACAATTATCAATTCCAAACTAGCTTGAGATGTCCTTGATACTATATGATGCGACAACTGTTCAAAAACAGCAACCAGCAGCAAGTAGTGTAAAACACTTCAATCTGCTTCACTCTTCCAAAAACAGTAATTCCTCTAAACTGCTTTTCACTCTGTATGCTTAAACCTGCTGTAGTACTTGCAGTTCTGTTGTTGCTGCAATCAATTAAGTAAGCTGTATCTAAAGTAAACTCGAGTTCGCTCAAAATCAGTATCTTCAACCTGCTGATGTTACAAAACAACAAACATAGTCCTTGCAACAATTAAGAACCAACAAACAGATTTTAAGTTCTTCTAATAACAAACACAGAACATCAAACAGCTCTTAAACAACACACTAAACAGTTTACTAAACCTGTCCTAAACTGTTTTAAAGAAATACAGCAGTTTCAATGCTGTTTCAAATCGTCTGTATCTGCTGCTGCTGTCTGGTACAATGTTTAAACGTGTTTCAATGCTGTTGTTGTTTCTTGTTTCGTTGCTGTTTTGCTACAGACTGTTGCTGTGTTCTTCTTCTCTTCTCTTCTTCTTCTCACCTGCTTTCAAGCACAATAAACACAACAAAAGCACAATACAAACTATTTAAAACCTGCAAAGACCTGTTGCTGCTTAAACCTGTTTCAAAAAAAACTTTGGTGCTGCTGCTTGCTTATTTCTCTGCTTTGCTGTTGACACAGAAACCTGTCAAAAACCTACAAGCTGTGTATTGAAAGAAAATCTAGTATGTTGTATAATGTTGTGTATTGAACATTGGCCAGGCTGTGTATTTAAATCAAGCATAGCTTGACACATTTACTGTCAAAACTCATACCCTGTGTTCAAAACTGATAACCTATTCTGCTCAAATCTATTCAACCTAATGCTATGACAACAACATTTTGCTGTAGTGCTCAAACTCAATAAAAAAAACAATAAATCAAACAGCAAATCAAATACAGCCAATATGGAAGCACCTATTTCAAAATACTATAAAATCGCACAAATAGCAGCACTAACCTATTAAAAACAATGTAGACTAGTCCAGATAGCTTCAAATGGCAAGAAATTTCCACACAGATTTTACCTGTACGATGTACCGTTCATGCCATCTTGCTGTTTCTTAAACCTGCAGTCTGCTGTTCATCATCATCTTGGTCTCTATATTATGTATGCTGCTTCCTCACTAACTAATACAAGCAACAAAGAGATGAAATCTTATCAAAGCATAAGTCTCTAAACCTGCTTCCTCACTAACAAACACCAGACAACATGGATCTTTAACCTGAAAGAATAAGTCTAAACCGGACAGCATATACACCTTAACCTGTCAACACAATTGTAAACCGGACAACACTAGGTGTAAACCTGTCAATTCATGAATACACACCGGACATCATATGAAACACAGACACAACACAAAATAGAATCCCAATTAAGAATCCCAATGAAAACAGTCAAAATGGAATCAAATCTTGTCACGATATTGAACCAAATTGAATTAAGAAACAATGAACAACCACTTTGATTTAGAAATCCTAAACCGGACAGAACACATATCTAAAATTGGATAAATGAAATTGAACGGTTTAGAAATCCGGATAGAGGAAAACTTTACCTTGAAACACAGAAAAACGGTTTAATACACCGGACAGAACACTTTGATTAAAAATTTCTAATTCCTAAGCCGATCAAGAGTAAAAACCGATCAAGTCCTCTCAAGACTAAAACCTAAACCGGTCAAGTCAGCTCAAGGGTTGATAGGTTTACACGAACACCGGACAATCTGAGATAGAAGACTTACCTGTTTAGATGAATCCGAACACTATCCAGTTAAGGTTGATAGGTTTACCTCTCCGCACGTTCTCCACTCATCTCCGCTCAAGTGATGTGCGGTAAAGATGAACACCGCTTGAGAAATTCGATTAAGGATTGTGCGGTTTAACCTTAGTCTTCACGATGAACAATCATGTTAAAGTTTATGCGGTGTTCTTCTTATCCGCTTAAGAATCTGATGAACAAACAATTGATCGGTGTACCCTGTTGGGCCATAAATCGGTTGGGCCTCAAATCGGTTGGGCCTTATGAAGAAGTGGACGGTTTAACAAAAATCAAAACCAAACTCAAAATAAACCAGATCAAAAACTATTAAAAACACAAAAAAAAAAAAATTAACAAAAATTGGATCAAAAACACTGATTACAAAAAAAATCAAGAACACGAAAAAAAAWTTAAAAACACAAAAATCCGATTAAATCTTGATAAAGATTGATCAAATCAAACAATTATCAATTCCAAACTAGCTTGAGATGTCCTTGATACTGTATGATGCGACAACTGTTCAAAAACAGCAACCAGCAGCAAGTAGTGTAAAACACTTCAATCTGCTACACTCTTCCAAAAACAGTAATTCCTCTAAACTGCTTTTCACTCTATATGCTTAAACCTATTGTAGTACTTGCAGTTCTGTTGTTGCTGCAATCAATTAAGTAAGCTGTATCTGAAGTAAACTCGAGTTCGCTCAAAATCAGTATCTTCAACCTGCTGATGTTACAAAACAACAAACATAGTCCTTGCAACAATTAAGAACCAACAAACAGATTTTAAGTTATTCTAATAACAAATACAGAACATCAAACAGCTCTTAAACAGCACTCTAAACAGTTTACTAAACCTGTCCTAAGCTGTTTTAAAGAAATATAGCAGCTTCAATGCTGTTTCAAATCGTCTGTATCTGCTGCTGCTGTCTGGTACAATGTTTAAACCTGTTTCAATGTTGTTGTTGTTTCTTGTTGCGTTGCTATTTTGCTACAGACTGTTGATGTGTTCTTCTTCTCTTCTCTTCTTCTTCTCACCTGCTGTCAAGCACAATAAACACAACAAAAACACAACACAAACTATTTAAAACCTGCAAAGACCTGTTGCTGCTTAAACATGTTTCAAACAAAAAACTTTGGTGCTGCTGCTTGCTTATTTCTCTGCTTTGCTGTTGACATAGAAACCTGTCAAAAACCTGCAAGCTGTGTATTGAAAGAAAATCGAGTATGTTGTATAATGCTGTGTATTGAACATTGGCCAGGCTGTGTATTTAAATCAAGCACAGCTTGACACATTTACTGTCAAAACTCATACCCTGTGTACAAAACTCATAACCTATTCTACTCAAATCTATTCAACCCACTGCTATGACAACAACATTCTGCTGCAGTGCTCAAACTCAATAAAAAAAACAGTAAATCAAACAGCAAATCAAATACAGCCAATATGGAAGCACCTATCTCAAAATACTATAAAATCGCACAGATAGCAGCATTAACCTGTTAAAAACAATGTAGACTAGTCCAGATAGCTTCAAATGGCAAGAAATTTCCACACAGATTTTACCTGTACGATGTACCGTTCATGCCATCTTGCTGCTTCTTAAATCTGCAGTCTGCTGTTCATCATCATCTTGGTCTCTGTATTACGTATGCTGCTTCCTCACTAACTAATACAAGCAACAAAGAGACGAAATCTTATCAAAGCATAAGTCTCTAAACCTGCCTCCTCACTAACTAACACCAAACAGCATGTATCTTTAACCTGAAAGCATAAGTCTAAACTGGACAGCATATACACCTTAACCTGTCAACACAATTGTAAACCGGACAACACTAGGTGTAAACCTGTCAATTCATGAATACACACCGGACATCATATGAAACACAGACACAACACAAAATAGAATCCCAATTAAGAATCYCAATGAAAACAGTCAAAATGGAATCAAATCTTGTCACGATATTGAACCAAATTGAATTAAGAAACAATGAACAACCACTTTGATTTAGAAATCCTAAACCGGACAGAACACAKATYTAAAATTGGATAAATGAAATTGAACGGTTTAGAAATCCGGATAGAGGAAAACTTTACCTTGAAACACAGACAAGCGGTTTAATACACCGGACAGAACACTTTGATTAAAAATTTTAAGTCCTAAGCCGATCAAGCGTAAAAACCGATCAAGTCCTCTCAAGACTAAAACCTAAACCGGTCAAGTCCGCTCAAGGGTTGATAGGTTTACACGAACACCGGACAATCTGAGATAGAAGACTTACCTGTTTAGACGAATCCGAACACTATCCAGTCAAGGTTGATAGGTTTACCCCTCCGCA
Source organism: Cynara cardunculus var. scolymus (assembly GCF_001531365.2). Lineage (NCBI taxonomy): Eukaryota > Viridiplantae > Streptophyta > Magnoliopsida > Asterales > Asteraceae > Cynara > Cynara cardunculus. The sequence goes on along the minus strand of NC_037544.1, from coordinate 14,992,234 downwards.
CGTTCTCCGCTCATCTTCGCTCAAGTGATGTGTGGTGAAGATGAACACCGCTTGAGAAATCCGATTAAGGATTGTGCGGTTTAACCTTAGTCTTCACGATGAACAATCCTGTTAAAGCTTATGCGGTGTTCTTCTTATCCGCTCAAGAATCTGATGAACAAACAATTGATCGGTGCAGCCTGTTGGGCCTTAAATCGGTTGGGCCTCATGAAGAAGTGGACGGTTTAACAAAAATCAAAACCAAACTCAAAATAAACCAGATCAAAAACTATTAAAAACACAAAAACAAAAAAAATTTAACAAAGATTGGATCAAAAACACTGATTACAAAAAAAATCAAGAACACGAAAAAAATTTAAAAACACAAAAATCCGATTAAATCTTGATAAAGATTGATCAAATCAGAAAAGTTTGTGAATAACAAAGATTCACAATACAATTTCGAGCATTTTGATCATTTTATAACATGAAAACACAAGATTTTATAAAAAAATCGGATCAAATAGAAAGAAAAAATGAAGAACACGAAGAACAAAAAAATTCAGAAATTAAAAAAAATCACTTATCTTCTTGATTTCTGTATCTGATTTCTTGCATTCCAGCTTTGATACCAATTGTGTGTCCGAAATCACTGATCAATCTTCATATCATCATAACAATCATGGCAGAATCTTGATATCGCATTAAGATCATCAAGAACAATGTAGAGAGAAAAAGTCAATCCTTATATTTCAGTCAAACCTCTCAATACGTATGTAATCTTACAATTGTGCTCACCTACTAATCAAATTACAAAGATTAACCTATTTATATGGTCAAACATACAAAGACAAGGTCAAAGTCAAACCTATAAGAAATGTCAAACACGCTGACTTTTTACAATTATAGACTATTTGTAAACTTTCAAGACGAATACAATTAATACTGATTTCTCAGTCCTAACATATCCGGATAAACACTTAGAGCAAAAAGACTGATTTCTATCCAAATTCAAACAAAATTTATATGAAACCAGTAATAATCTTTATGCAAAAGAGTTTTAGAAACTACTCACCTTATCAAGCTTTTGAAACCAAACACTTGAATCTTTAGCCAATAATAATCCGGTCAACTCTCTTCTCTTTTTAAATCACACAATTTTTGCCAAAACAAGAAGGGAACATATGGAGGCTCAACCTCCCTTTTATACTTTCCAAATCAGAAAAGTCGGCTAATTAGCCCTTTTTTCTTATTCACACTACCATATACACTTATGCATACATGTACACACACATGCATGCATACATATTATATATATATATATATATATATATAACATATGCATTTTATATTATGCACATTTTCACATACCAGCATGATCAATATAACAATTTATCATGCTATCACGAAATCATTTAATCAGATAATCATACATTAATTTACCTTGGGTGGTAACCAGGATCCAGTTATCACAGATTGCTTGCAAAAGCAATAACCCAAACACACACAACACTTTGAAGATCAAAAATCTTCGTAAGGGTCAACAAAACAGGGGCATCTATAACTAATCTAAAGAGTGGCTTAATTGCTACTTGAACTAATCCAACATGTAAATACTTATATTTCTTCCTATGTTGAATTATAGCAGATTTTGATAATAGGTTAAGATTTTCATATTCTTTGTTAATTGATAAAGTTTGTTCAGTTGCTTTAATTGAATAACTTCGAAGAAAATCGAAATGACCTATTTTATAAATCGTATGAACATCTTGTTTTGGAATTGTCCAGTCTGATAAGCTTTGTTCTATATCACTAATTTGAATTTCATATGAATTTAAATGAAGATCTTGTTCTTCATTGATTTCATCGCCAGAATTATGTTTTCTAGGAAATAAATTAATTATCTTATTTATTTTAATTCACTTGTACTTAGATTTGAGTATTGTTCTTCTAAGAAAATTAGATTTTTCTAATGATCTTTGGGCTATCAGCTTTCTTATGGACTGGTACGGCTGCACGTCTTACGCTCTCTTCCACATGACTTACGCTCTCTTCCGCGTGACTTACGCTAATCCAACGCGCAAGGCAAAGCAACACTAATATCCAAATATCATTATAAAATTTCATTTTCTTATGAAACAAACTCATTTCCAGTACGTATTCATTAACATAAATAGTATAACTAATTTCTTCCCTATGAACATAAATCATGGCTCTGATACCATTTGAGACAGGACCGTTCATCATAATTAAACAAGACACAGATTAGTGATATAGAATTTAAAAGACAAGAATAATTATAAAATAATACCTTTATTGATTAAGCAATCTTGAATACATTCATCGCTGAGACAATTTGAGCATATATTAGGAGAAAAGATGAGATTGAAATCTATAGATTTGGAACATTGAATAGTAGAGAATTTGAAAGAAGGTTTAGGCATAACATTTGATTTAGGGGTTTTTCTGTGTGGAAGAACTGATAAAAAAACTCTCTGATTTTTGAATGAAAACTTCTAACTTCTTTTATAGGCGAATTCTTGAGTAGGATGACCGGCACATTCCTTTCTTCTTGAGCAATAATTAGACTTGAAACCGGCACGTTCCTTTCTTCAATAATTGAATTTCAAATCGATTGAGAGGCTACCGACACCTTGAATCTCCTTTTCTTAAAGTCTTTTGTCTCCTTGAATCTCCTTTTCTTAAAGTCTTTTGTCTTCATTGAATTCTTTTTTACCATAACGTCTCTTCAAAACTTTATCATCTTCTTTTGAATAAAGTAATCTTTATGTCCTTTTAATATTGGATTCATTCTTCACTAATAATCAACTGATGAATAATGAATTACCTGCAATTATTTTGAATAGACAATGATTTGAACAAGATGTTATCAGAAATACCAAAGAGTGTATTTCATGTATTTTTGATAAGATATATTTTGAATAGATACAAAGGATTGCTTGCAAAAGAATTAACCCAAACACACACAAAACTTTGAAGATCAAAAATCTTCGTAAGGGTCTTGACTATCTTGGAATAGATTTTGAGAAGCTTGAGATATGGCATTTGAGCTGGAGGGAGAACTACTTGATGGAGAGCTTCCTCGTTTAATTTCTTGAATAAGTCTTTTAATTCTTCTTTTGAATCAGCAACTAGAAATTGATTAATTTCTTCTTCTGTTTGATGTTGATGTAATGGAAGCCGGGGCACCAAAAGTAATTGAATAGTAATAAAGAACTCCTTGAACAGTCATTTTTTGTATTTGATCATTAGTAAGTTTTTCCCACCACTTTACTCTGGAAATTCTTTGTAGCAAAGAAGGGGAAGAACCATTGGCATCAGCGACCTTAAAGGTCCATGACATGATCCAAGGTATTTTGAACAATATCGTAAATTGGAGCAGATATTCAAATTCTGTAATCTCTTGAACAAAGATTTCCTTGAACTTTTTGAATCCTTCAGTTACCCTTGGAGGAAGGGTTTGTGGGATATTTCCCATGAATTTGAACCATTTGACAAACCATCTTGGATAATTGCGATCCAAATTTTTGTCAAAATACAAGAATCAGGAGTGGGTGTAACTTCTTAGATACAAGAAATTATACCATGCATCTTGATAATCGTAATAATTATAAGAAGGATATTGACTAATATTTGATAAAGGTTTGCTAAGATAGGGTTGGGATCCCCAGTCTTGATTAGAAAGAACACGAAGGATTTGAACCTTACTAAAATCTATTTGAGCAGAATTGGTTTGATTTGATCTATGAGTAATCCTGATAGATTTAGAGTCTATTAGAATTGCTTCATAATATTCTCTAGATTTGAAAGAATCGCTAATGAATAAAGAATCTTTTTGAAAAAGGTAGTCGTTTGAGCACGTGAAATCCTTTACTTTGAAGGTGAACTTCATATTCTTCAAGGATTTTGATTGTTTTATTATAGGGATTGAGTAAATAAGAACTTGAGTCAGATTTTGAATGAGTAGGAGGCCTTAGAGGACTATTTTGAGCGAAGGGTGATCTTTGAATAGTTTTTGGAGGGGTAATAGCGATGGATTGTAAGCAGAACTTTATGGGGTTGAAACAACATTATTTGAACTTTGAACCAAGGCTGAATAGAATGGGCGAGGTGATGTTTGAGAAAAGGGATAACATCTGTTTTGAGTAGGAACTATAGAATGATCACTTTGAGTAGATTTAAATGGAGAAAGAGTCTTTTGAGAAGTCATCTTCTCTGTAAAACTTCTCTGGATAAGAAATCTGGTAAAGAGTTATCTTTTCCTTTGATAAAATCTATTTGAAAATCAAAGTTTCCAAGCAAGGCTTGCCATCTTGCAAAAATTTGTTTAGAAATCATATTTTTGATATCATTTTCTAAAATTGGTTTTGCAGACTGACAATCAATTCTTAACAAAAAAAGGTTTCATGTATAAATCATCTTCGAACTTTTTTATACATAAAACAATACTTAAAATTTCTTTTTTAACTGTTGAATAATTCTTTTGGGTGTCATTCCAGGCACCTGAAAAGTATCTTACTAATTATTCTTTACTTTGATCAGTTGATTTCTGTTTGAGTATTCCTCCAAATCCTATGTCACTAGCATCAGTTTCTACTATTAACTGAGCATTATGGTTAGGAATATAGAGACATGGTAAATATTTAACTTTTGTTTTATATGTTGAACAATTTGAGTATGTTCTTGAGTCCATGGTTTAGGAYTTTTCTTGAGTCTTTGATAAAGTGGTTTACAAATTATTCCTAAATCTTTGAAGTAGTCATGAACATAGTTTAAACATCCTAAAAACCTTTGTAATTGAGTTTTGTCTTTGATTTCATCTGGAAATTTATTAGCAAATTCTAAACTTCTTTGAATAGGTTTTATAGTTTTATGAACAATTTCATGACCTAAAAACTTTATTTGAGTTTGGAAAAGACTTATTTTTGAAGCAGCGACAATTAAACCGTTTCTATGAATTAAATTATAAAATAAATCTAGATGTTTAAAGTGTTGATCAATAKATTTTGAAAAGATTAAAACATCATCAATATAAACGATTGCAAAATCGCTTAAAGGATTAATAATATCATTCATAATATTTTGAAATTCTGATGGAGCATTTTTGAGTCCAAAGGGCATAACGTTCCATTCATAATGACCAAAAGGAACATTAAAATCAGTTTTGTATTTATCTTTTTCATAAATTTGGATTTGCCAAAATCCAGATTTCATGTCGAATTTTGAAAAGATTTATCCTTCATGCAATTTTTTTGAGTAAATCTCTTTTATGTGGAATGGGATATCTAATCCATTCTAAAACTTTGTTTAGAGGTTTGTAATTGATTACAAGTCGAGGAGAACCTCTTTCTAACTCTGAAGCATTCATAACATAGAATGCAGAGCATGACCAARGGGACTTAGAAGGTCTTATAAGTTTCTTTTGAAGTAAATCTTGAATTTCTGTTTTACAATGTTCTTGTAATTCAGAAGACATATGAATAGATCTTGATTTAGAAGGGATATTTTTTTCTTCAAATTCTTTAATATATGGTAATTTGACTATATGTTGTTTTCGGTTCCAAAAAGCATTTGGAATATTTGAACAAACATTATTTTCAAATTTTTCTTTTATTTTTTTTATTTTATTTTGAATAAATGAATTTGATAAATTCTTAGAGATTCTTAGACTATTTATTTCATCATTTAAGAATTTTACTTGATTAATTTATTATTTAAGTTGTTTAGCTCACTATAAACAATTGGACTAGCAAATTTGAAAAATATTTCTTTATCTAGTACTTTAGTAATTAAACCATTTTGATTAATTGAGAATGGGTATAATTGAGTAATAAATGGAGTACCTAATATCAAGGTAGAAGTTAGATTTTTAACAAGTATTAAAGAGGTTTTATACATCGTTACATATATGAACATTTGATACTTTATATTGAATATTAAGTGATGAACCACTTGCAGTTGATAAACGATTTTCAGTTTTTTCATAATACTTTGTAGGTATAATTCCTTCTTGAATACAATTCATGTCTACACCACTATCAATTTGTGATAACTGGATCTTGGTTATCACCCAACGTAATTAATGTGTGATTATCTGATTAAATGATTTCATGACAGCATGATAAATTGATACGTTTGATCATGCTAGTATGTGAATTTGTGCATTAATTGGATATATATATATATATACATATATATATATATATATATATATAAATGCATGATATATGTGTATATATGCATAGGTATATATGTATGTGTGCATGGTTTTTGGGTATGCATGCACATGGAGTAGCCGACCTTCTTGTTTGGGAAAGGTATATAAAAGGGAGGTTAAGTCTCCATTAAATCTTCTTGCTATTTTTGGAGAAAAGTTGAGCGATTTAGAAGAAAAAGAGTTGACCGGATTATTTCTTGTCTAAAGATCAAGTTGGTTTTCAAAAGGC
>NC_037544.1:14983058-14984963 GCF_001531365.2 Cynara cardunculus var. scolymus | reverse complement strand
GAGAGGTGTACCATGGGATAAGGGTGGCATATCAAGGAGAGGTGTACCATGGGATAAGGGTGGCATATCAAGGAGAGGTGTACATTTGATATAAGGGTGGCATATGTATGTGTATTGTATGATATAACTCTTTCTATTATATCTTTTAAGACTACCATGGTCTGGTATCTTTATTTCTTTGTGATTTAAGGATTTAGGATCAAGGTTCTTATTGGAAATCATAGTCTGGATGTTATTGAGGAGAAAATATCAGGTTTGGCCAAAAATTTTATGAAAACCTTGTTTGATTAAAAAAAGGTTTAAAAGTGGCATTATATGAAACCTGATTGGTTCAAAGGTATGAGAATTGAATAGCTGAGTGCTTAGTTTGAAAGTAAAAATGATCTGGTATTATGTCCATATTTGTTATATATATGAAAGGTTGTTTTCCATAAAGGTTTTAGTGATTTACACCCTGCAATAACATAAAAAGGTAACTCACTAGACCTTTCGGTCTAACCCTCGTTTTGTGATTTTAACTATGTGTTACAGGAGGTGCGGACGGTAAGGGAAAGGGGAAAATGTAATATTTTCTTATATGCATTTCTACATGAAGATTTGTTTTTGATGTACAGTTTTGATTGATTAGTACAAGATATGTATTTGAATTTTTGGACCTTGTATTTGGTCATGTTAGATTCTTGTACTAAGGGACCTGAATGGGATAATATCATGTATTTCTTCTGTATGAAATATGTGTTACATGCAATGTGTGTTATGTGGTGTTACAGAAAGTGGTATCAGAGCCTGGATTTAAGATATTTAGGTATTTAACAGCATGATACCTAGACTTAAACTGTTTTATTGCATATTAAGGGTCCCGGACGTAGTTAGCACCATTAGAAATAAATATGATGGGTTGAAAAAACAGTATGTAAGGTAAATTTTAATTACATCTGGCCAGTGTAATTATGAATTTACAGGTACACATATGAAACTTGAATACTTCATTATATTTGTAAATGTGAATACGTGATTATTAATACTAAACTCTACAGATGTCTAGCCGAACTAGAAGATCTGAAAGAACGGCTCGTCCAGAATCTGAGGAAAGGGAAGAATCACCCGTAAATCTACCGACTAGCACATCCGGAAATAGAGGTCGGAGAAGAGCAAGAGGACGAGGCAGAGGAAGAAATCAGTCTCAGGGAAAGGGTCGGACCGAAATACATTCTGAACATGAGGAATCCCACTCTGGGAATGTTCAGGAAAGGTGGTGCCACACACAGAATATGTAACCAGGGATATGTTAGCAGAGGAAATGGGGAAGTTGCGGGAAACTCTGGCATCTATTATGGGAATACCAGCCAGGGTGGAAACGGAAAGAGTGGAAGTTCATCCCTCTGTTCCAGTCACCGACAACAAGGAAGGAGACATTAAGATGCTTTTGGCATGCAAACCACCAATCTTTTCTAGGGAAAGAGATCCAGTGAAAGCTATGTGCTGGATCAAGGAGATGGAATCTGTGTTCAACACCATTCGGTGCCCGGAAATAGATAAAGTGCAATTTCTTGTTTCTGTATTAAAGTCAAATGCTTTGTTCTGGTGGGAAGTTGAATCGTCAGCCAGAACAAATGTTTTACAAACTTTGTCATAGGTAGAATTTATGGAACGATTCAAGAATCAATTTTGCCCTAAAACAGCAGTAAGACAAATGGAGGAAGATTTCCTAAAACTAGAACAGTTCGAGAGTATACCGAGAAATTCATTGAATACTCTCGATTTGCCGAGCACTATGTTTCAACCGAACCCAGGAAGATAGAAAGGTATATTTGGGGTTTGAAACCCTCAATCAGAGAGTTTGTTATTGCTATGAACCCCAATACCTTTTCGTTAACGGTAGATGCGGCTGAAGTGACTGAACGA
>NC_037544.1:14981573-14982973 GCF_001531365.2 Cynara cardunculus var. scolymus | reverse complement strand
CAGTGAGAAAGTCTGTTCACAATGCCGACAGGTTCATCAGGGTGAATGCAAGATGGACCCAAGAAAATGTTATAAGTGCGGCGAAGCAGGTCATCTGTCTAGAAACTGCCCAGCTAATAGAAGGTGATTTAATTGCAATTCTCCGAATCATATTCGATCGAATTGTCCCTTGTTAAGAACTCCGCAGTTAACGATGGGGAGTAACGCGTCGGGTACTCGGGGAAGGCCTACTGTGAACAGAGGAGGGCAAGGAGGGACTCGGGGATGGTCCTTCCAAATGACTAAGAATGAGGCAGAAGCATCGATGAATGTAGTAACAGGTACATTTCTTTTGAATTCAATACGTGCTAAGGTGTTATTTGATTCTGGTGCAATCTTTTCGTTTGTATCACCATTGTTTGCTCAAACTGCATGTCTAGATTCTGTGATACTTAGTGATGAGTTAGTAGTTGATACTGCTAATAGTCAAGAAACTGTTACTAGTATGTTCAATAACTATATTATTGTGATTGGGGACTGTGAACTTTCGATCCGATTATTTCCCTTGCCGATGAAAGAATTTGATGTAGTGGTGGATATGGACTGGTTGGCAAGATATCAGGCTAGTATTATTTGTAATCAGAAAATGATCAGAATTATTCTGCCAGACCAAGGGACAGTTGTTATTTATGGTGATCGTCAGAATCACCATACCAGTATTTTGTCAGTAATGAAAGCTGGGAAAAGTATTCGGAAGAAGTGCCAAGGATGTTTGGCATATTTAATTGATCTGAAGAAAGAAAAGGAAAAAGAAGAATCAATTCTGATTGTTAGTGAATATCCATAAGTCTTTCCAGAAGACTTATCTGGATTACCACCAAATAGAGTCATTGAGTTCCAAATTGATTTAATACCAGGGGCTGCACCAGTAGCAAAGGCACCGTACCGTTTAGCTCCATCTGAATTGAAAGAACTGGTTGCACAGTTGAAAGATTTATCTGATAAGGGATTTATTAGGCCCAACACTTCACCTTGGGGTGCTCCGGTCCTATTTGTCAAAAAGGAGGATGGGTCTATGCGAATGTGTATAGACTATCGTGAACTGAATAAGTTAACAATCAAAAACAAGTATCCTTTACCGAGGATTGATGACTTGTTCGACCAATTGGTGGGAGCAAGTTATTTCTCCAAGATTGATTTAAGATCAGGGTATCATCAGCTCAAGGTCCAGGAAGAAGATGTTGCCACAACAGCATTCAGAACAAGGTACGGGCATCACGAATTCTTAGTTATGTGATTCGGTTTAACTAATGCGCCTGCAGCCTTTATGGATTTGATGAATAGGGTATGTAAGGAATATCTTGATAAATTTGTTATTATATTTATCGATGATATTCTTATATACTCTAAGACTGAAGAAG
>NC_037544.1:14979575-14981298 GCF_001531365.2 Cynara cardunculus var. scolymus | reverse complement strand
CGGTTATTACCGTAAGTTCATTCAGAACTTTTCTAAAATAGTCGTGCCATTGACTAAATTGACTCGGAAGAACATTAAATTCTAGTGGGAAAGAGAACAGCAAGAAGCTTTTCAACTGTTAAAAGATCATCTTTGTAGCGCACCAGTATTGACTCTACCAGATGGATCTGAAGACTTTGTGGTTTATAGCGATGCCTCAAAATTAGGGTTAGGATGTGTTCTGATGTAGTGAGGAAAGGTGATTTCTTATGCGTCAAGACAATTGAAAGATCATGAGAAGCAGTATCCAACCCATGACATGGAATTAGCTGAAGTGGTATTTGCTCTGAAAATCTGGAGACACTATCTTCTGGGAACAAAATGTCAGATTTATACTGACCATAAAAGTTTACAACATTTGTTCAGCCAGAAAGAATTAAATATGCGACAGCGTCGGTGGATTAAGCTACTTAATGACTATGATTGTGAAATCCTCTACCACCCAGGAAAAGCTAACGTGGTGGCTGATGCTTTGAGCAGGAAAGAAAAGAGTGGAACCATTAAAGCTGTGGCAATGAGAATGAATTTGATCCCTGACACTCGTAAAGAATTTCAGAGATGCCAACAAGAAGCTATGAAAGAAGAATTTGTTAAGGCAGAAAGGTTGGGTAAAATGATTTCAACCTTGGAACAAAATGACGAAGGACTAATATGCTTTCAAGGGCAAGTCTGGGTACCATGTTTTGGAAATATCCGAAATATGATATTAAATGAAAGCCATAAGTCCCGATACACTAGACACGGTATTCCATTGTCCATTATCTCTGATAGAGATAGTTGGTTTACTTCGAAGTTCTGGGAAAGGTTAGAGAAAGCTTTAAGGTCTAAAATCCGATTGAGTACAGCTTATCATCTGCAGACTGATGGGCAAAGTGAAAGAACTATCCAGACTCTCGAAGATATGTTAAGAAGTTGTATTATTGACTTCGGGGGATCATGGGAAGATCACTTGCCATTRATAGAGTTTGCATATAACAATAGTTACCATTCCAGCATCCAAGCGGCACCATATGAAGTGTTGTATGGACGTAAATGCCGAACGCCGTTGTGTTGGAATGAGGTTGGTGAAAAATAGCTGACGGGTCCAAAAATTGTCCAAGAAACTTCTGGGAAGATCGAACAGATCCGCGAAAGAATCAAAACAGCACAAGATCGTCAGAAAAGTTATGTTGATAATCGTCGAAAGCCGATTGAGTTTGGTATAGGTGATTTTGTGATGTTAAAAGTTTCGCCATGGAAGGGTGTCATCAGATTTGGAAAGAAAGGGAAGCTCAGTCCGAGGTATGTAGGGTCGTTCAGAATATGTAAGCGAATTGGGCCAGTAGCATATCAGTTAGAGCTGTCAGAAGAGCTGAGTTTGATTAACAACACTTTTCATGTGTCGAATCTACGGAAATGTTTGGCCGATCCGAGTCTAGCCATACCGATGCCAGAGATTAAATTAGACAGTAAGTTGAACTTTGTGGAAACACCGGAAGCTGTAATTGATCAAAAGATAAGAGTGTTGAGAAACAAAGAAATAAGTCAGGTTAAGGTTCAGTGGAAGTTTCACAAAGGACCAGAAGCAACATGAGAACTAGAGTCAAAGATGAGATCAGAATACCCTTGGCTCTTTGATTAAAGGAATTCCGGGACGAAATTCTTTTGAGGGGTGGATAATGTGATAACTGGATCTTGGTTATCA
>NC_037544.1:14974121-14978030 GCF_001531365.2 Cynara cardunculus var. scolymus | reverse complement strand
ATTTTAACTATGTGTTGCAGGAGGTGCGGACGGTAAGGGAAAGGGGAAAATGTAATATTTTCCTATATGCATTTCTGCATGAAGATTTGCTTTTGATGTACAGTTTTGATTAATTAGTACAAGATATGTATTTGAATTTTTGGATCTTGTATTTGGTCTTGTTAGATTCTTGTACTAAGGGACCTGAATGGGATAATATCATGTATTTCTTCTGTATGAAATATGTGTTACATGCAATGTGTGTTATGGGGTGTTACACAATTAGTGCTAAGACAGTTACTTTGAATTCATTATTAATACATAGATTAATATGAACATTCCATTTTTGAGTAGTTATTCCTTTTGTAGGATTTATAGGATTAATTATTTTATTTTTTATTTGAGTAATCGTTTGATCATCTGTTTGTTCAATAGGTTCTTTATCTTTTTCGACATTAGATAACCTATATTTTATTAATTTTATTTCATTTTTAACAATTTTTAATTCTTTTTGTAAATCTTCTATAGTTATTTGAGTAGTTGATTTTGTAAATCTTGAATAAACTTCTTGAAGATTAAAAGGTTGAGTATAAATTATTGGTTCTTTTTGTTTATTGAAAAGTTCATTGGTTATTTGATTTTTGACTTGTTTATCTTGAATTTTATCTAAGAGTTCTAAAATCTCTCTTTCTTCATTTGTAATAACATTTATTTGATTACAAGTGCATTTTCTTATACACTCACAACTTGACTCAGATTCTTCAGATGAAGAATAATCTTGAACAAAATTGAGATCATAGTCCGAGATATTTGATTCATCTTCAGAACTATCATTATTAAGAATTAATCTACTAATTTGAACTTTTAGTTGATCAGAAATATCTAATTCATTAATTCTTTTCTTAACATAGCAATCTTTTGCCWTATGACCAGTTTTACCACACTTATAACATATTATAAGATCCTTTGGTTTTTTTTTGATAAGTTTTATTAGGTCTTTTATTGAATTTTTTGAAAGATTTTTTACTTACTTTTTTGTCTTTATATTTTTCTTCATGTTTATGATTTTCTTTATATTTATTTTTCGAAAATCTTTTCTTAGAATATTTTTTATGTTTTGATTTTGAAGAGGATGGTGTTGAAATAGGTTGATAACCATATTGTTGACAAAAATCTCCAAATTCATTTTTACTTGAAATTCTATCTTTTTTGAGTTTTGCTTTAAGTTTTAAATCTGAACATATTGATAAACCTTTCTTATTGACGTAACTAATGAGTTCACCATAAGTTAAATCTTTATAAGGGATTTGATTAGTATATTTTTCTCTTAGAGTATTTCTTATTTTTTCTGCGAATAGATTTGGTAGACCTGCAATAAACCTTTCTTTCCAGTAAGCTTCTTTGCAGTCTGGTCTTAACATGACTTTGGTTAGGAACATATCTTTATACCATCTAAAATCTTGGAGTTTTCTACAAGTTATATTTAAGAGTATTTCTGCACTCTTTTCTTGGAATAAAGTTGGATAACCTATATAATTTTTGATAATAGCGTATATTAATGTATTAATAATATCATCTTCTTGAGCAATAGTGGTTTGATTATTTTCTTGTTTGATCATAGATTTTTTGGCATTTAGTATTTGCGCTTTTTCTTCTTTAATTAAACCAATTTATCAAGAAAATGATTCTGAAGGATATAGTCCTACCAGATCAGATGTTATATCTGAATTAAATAATTTCAAAAATCAATTATGAGTAATAAAATTGAAATTAACTGTAATACAAATAGATTCTTCAAACATACGATCAATCAAAATTGGAGAGCCTTAAAAGAAAGACATGATGATTTAAATGAGTTAAAGAAAAATTTAGAGCTTCTTCAAATTAGATTAAATCAACTTATATATGACCTTTATTTTATGGTAACTACCCCTCTAATAAAAGAATTAGAACAAACAAAACTAAATATAAATCTAGTCAAAAAAGATATAGAAATAATAAGGGTAAGTATAAAATCTAAAATAAAAGAAATTAGATATTGGTCAAATAGATTAACAATTTGCTAAAAATGTCTCAATCAACAATTAATATGCAATATCTTTTCAAAGAGTTTTATGCTGATCATAATAAAGAAAAACGAGAATATTATTATAATTTTAATGATTCAAGTAAAGAACTAAGACATCAATTATCTTGGAGAGAATATATTGATCAAAATGATATTCACATAACATTCTTTGAATGGTATGAAATGTATTGTARACAAGAAAAAATACATAATCCTTTTCTTTTAATCAATAATTCCCCAAAAATTACTCAAGAATATATAAAACTATAAAAAATGATACAACAATTACAAGTATTCATCCACCAAAAACACCAATATTAATCCAAAACAAATATGTAGCTACTCCTCTAATCAATATTGTAGAAAATATTGTTGAACAAATTCGAAATTAATGTCTATCGACCCATCTTCATGTTCAATAATAATACTTGATTGTTGATTAGAATTTTCTAATGGTTTAGGTTGATGTATATTTTGAAGATTCCAGTTGCAAGATTGAGTAATTTCATTCCATTTTAGACGCTTTGGAATTTGAACTTTTGTAGAGGGTTTGATTCAAAGATTATAGTTTCATTTTTTGGACTTGCTATCTTAGTCTTTGGCTCGATTGTTGAAGACATAGTCTTGTAACAAATTCGATATATAACTGCGACAGCCTTAGTATCTTCTTTGAATTCTAAATTTTTGGTTTTAATTGTTAAAACTAAAGTATCTATAATATTTGGATCAAATAATCCTACTGAGAAATTAGGATAACAATTGAAATAAATTAGACCATTAGAAATATTAGTTTCAGCCATAGCTAATATTGAATTCTTAAAGTTAGTATGCATAGCATCTGTTAGCTCCATTATTCCTATCTTGTAAGAGTATAGAAAAAGTACATTGTAAGTCTTGACAGAAGGTTATCTCCACAGAAGACAACAGAGGACTAGCAACATAAGCCGTTTGATCGAACAAGTGAAAAGTGGCAGAACCTCTGATGTGTCTCACAGAGGTTCTGGCAAATGGTCCTCTGTCAAAAAGAACACGCAAGTCAATTACAGCAGAGCCTCTGAGATGGCTCACAGAGGGTCTGCGGATTTGGTCTTCTGTGAAGTTTCTGTTCTATCTATTTTCAAATGTTGTTAGCCGCATGTGCTTTCCACGTGACTAGGGAATAATCGACTTTATTTGGACGGCTCAGATGAAGACACGCGTCAAGTCTGGTCACTAAGGTCGTTAGGAACTAGTATAAATAGCGGATAGGACCTTTGTAATCGGTGGTGCTTCCAGTATTGTAATCGTCAAATTTTTCAATTGAATCAATTGAAAAACCTTTGGAGCAATCTTCTTGCATTCATCTTCTTCATTGAGACTGTATGTTCTTGGTGTGTTTAATCACTTACTCACTCTGGTTTGCTCTTATTAATTCTTCTGTTGCACTTCAATTGTTTTTAGAGCTTGTTTAGAGTGTTAGATCAATATCAAAGTTGAATTCAGATCCATCAATTGGTATCAGAGAGGGTTTTGAATTCTAATTCAATTAATTCTGCTTTTGGTATTAATCTGTGATTCCTTGAACACCATCTTCTTCAGATTACCCTGTTTCACTCACTGTTAAATCAGTTTCATCTTGTTCTTATTTTTTCCTTCAAATTTCAATGGCGAACATGAGTAATACCTCGTTCATGAGTACTGGATCTCAATCCAAACCTCCCACACTTATTCGAGAGGAATACCCTCAATGGAAAGTGCGCATGATCAACTTCCTAGAGGGAATTCACCCCAGAATTTATGAATTTCTCTACAATCCACCTTACGTGCCAATGAATTCGATTCCACGAGTTCTAGCAACTGGTACAACCCCCGAAGTTCCTGAG